>NW_023270855.1:25383446-25939198 GCF_011800145.1 Mirounga leonina
ATATATATATATATATATATATATATATATATATATATATATATATACACACACACACACAATTATACAAAAGTTGATAAGAAATAAGAAAGAATTCTAAGAAAGTTGCTACCATGTCATTCACAACCTCCAAGCACCTCAAAGATATCTGCAAAATAAGGTTGTTCCTCATCCCCCCGCCCCCCCCCTCCCCCTTGAGTTCATTGATACCGTTGAAATGACCACGTTAACAGAGAAGTTTGCCCAGCAAGTGTGAAAAATCAGCCATGTTCAGGTCTCTGGTCTGCAGGGCTTCAGGGAAACGGAGAGATGGCTGGGGCATTTGAGGTCTGGCCATCATTTCTCCCGCAGCGTGTGCTTGTAGTTGTGTCCCCGAAAACTCTGCAGAGTGGCTGGGACTGTGGGTGAGCGGGAAGGAGGTGCTGTTGTCCCAGCCTTTCAAAGGGCCTCGGCGCTCTCTGTGGGAAACGGTCCTAAAGTTGCAGCAACTGGGCCCAGCTGGCGTTTCTCAGAAGTCCCGCGGTCACCCATGACCGAATCGGGCCGAGCTCTGGGTGGGGACGGCGGGCAGCGAACACCTCCCGGGGAGACCGCCCTCGGTCCCCGCTCGGCTGCGGAAGGCGGAGCCCTGGCTTCAATGGTGTCTTTGTTGTCCGATCCAGTGGGCGCGCCCGTTTGCCATTGGAATGCAAATGGGACACCTGCTTCAATGGTGTCTTTGTTGTCCGATCCAGTGGGCGCGCCCCTTTGCCACTGGAATGCAAATGGGACACCTGCTTGGCAGCACCCCTTCCCCCCCCTCCGCGTTCCCCCCTCCCCGGTGGGCTCGGAGAGCGCCGCTGGCCACCCCGGGACCGAGCCGCAGGGAGCCGGTGCGGGGGTGGCGGGGGCGCACGGGGATTGGGACGCGACGCGTGAGTCCCCGAGCCCCCCCGCAGGTCGCCCTGGCCGGTCCCCGGCCGCTCTTCCAGCTGCAGGAGCGTGGTGCCTTTTTCCTGTTTTAGGGTTACAGCTACAGGAGGCAGTTGAATGAGAGTCAGGGTTGTAATTTAATTTCTCCGAACTCAGCGCTGTTTTCTCTCCAAATGTATAAGAGGCCAGGAAACGTTTCAAAGAAGTGGGGAAACCGGTCCAAATTCAGAAATGTTAGAGAAGAAGAGAAGTCACAGGGTGAATGCTACTACTAATATAATATTTCTTAATAATCATCAAATACAGTATCATGTATTATAGACCTTCATATAGCATGAAATAATGTATTCTTATATATGAAAATATATAGTAATCATCTTTTAGATACAGTTATGATAATATGTTATAGATGTTATGAAACATAATATTCATAATGTGCAAAAATAATTTTAATAATGTTTAAAAAACTGGAGGACCACTCCAAAATCATAAGGTTTTTAAGAGGAAGAGGAGACAGAGTGAAAATAATAATTTTATAATTATTTTAATGTAATTTATATTTAATGTTTAGTTACATATAATATTCTGTATCATAATGCTTATGTGATACTCTATGATATAAATGTAACCATATATTATTATTATTATTATCAAAGATAATATTTACTGATGGCTTACCAGGCACTGTGATAAACATTTTACAGGCTAATTTGAACAGTAATTTGAACAATAACCCTATGATGTAGATTCTGTGGGGTTTTTTCCTCCTTTTTTAAAATTACTGTTTTATTGAGATATAATTCCCATACCATACAATTCACCCACCTAAAGTATATAACTCAGTGGTTTTTATTATATTCAGTTTGCAACCATAACCACAGTCGACATTAGAACATTTCATCACCCCAAAAGGAAATTCCATACCCATCAGCAGTCATTCTTCATTCCCCTCTCCCCGCAAGCCTAAGCAACTACTAACTACTTTCAGTCTCTGTGGATTTGCCTATTCTGAACATTTCATATAAATGGAATCATGCCGTATGTGGTCTTTTATAACTAGCTTCTTACACTGAGCATAATGCGTTCAAGGTTAACCCATCTTAGAGCTACCAATACTTCATTCCTTTCTCTGACTGTCTAATAGTCCATTCGTTTATCCAAAATAGGCCTTTGAGTTGTTTCTACTTTGGGGTTATTATAAATGTCACTCTGGATATTGATGTGCAAGATTTTGTATGGTTGTATGCTTTCTTTTCTCTTGATGGTATCGTGTTTTTACCCCATTATATAGAAGAAACTATACAGAAATGTTAAGTAACTTGCCGAAGGTCACACAGCTAGTTAATGCTCTGAGACTCAAACCCAGTTCTGTCTCATGCTCTCAGCTACTCTCTCTGTTGCCCTGAAGTTTATCAAAGGTTAACATGTGGAGGGCGGGGACTCCCATCCCTCAGGGCCTCTGGAGAGACTCTGAGAAGAAACATAGCAGGAAGAGTTTCTCTGGAAGCAGAGGATGAACTCTCTCCCATTAAGGCTGGTTAGTTAAGCCTGGGAGTGATTGCCAAGGGAGGGGTGAATTCCCCTTTTGAGATGAAGAAGCCTCCCTGGGGATGTTTAAGACATAGCAGGGGTGGATACCTCACTCCTGGGAATGGGGTTTTTGGCTCAAGGCTGTCCAAATGGCAGCCCTCATTCTGCATCTGGTGTCCAAATGGTGTTCACAGGGGCCAGGCCATAATTCGGGCCTCCCTCACCCCTTCTCAGCCCTGACCGCACCCCAGCCAGCCCAGCCTGCTTCCAAACCCCCGCCCTACAGAGCAGGACCTCCCAGACCTCCCTGTTCATCCCAGGCCCTGACCTACCCCTCCCTCTGGCTCCCACTTGGGTGTCTGCAGAGGGAGCTGGGCAAGGCCTGCTGAATCAGGGCCTTCGTTGGGTGGAGAGAAAGGTGATGAGGTCCAGAGAGGGTGAGAGTGGGGAAGGCAGGAGGAACTGTTTTAGAATGCCCAGGGCAGGGCAAAGCAGGGTGGGAGAAGAGAGGAGCCACAAAGCCTCCCCAGGGGAGGTGATGCTAGAAACTGAGACCCCTGCCCCCATGCCACTTATAGAACCAGGGTCATTGATATATTTTTAGAGGATGTGGGTTTTCTTCTTAAACAATTCTACCAAAGAACAGATCCTGAATCCTGAAGTTGTTACTGTGCCAGTTATAGAGAAAACAAAATCCACAGGCTTTTTCAGGGTAGGGAGGAGCTTGCACTGTGAAATGTAGTAGAAACAGTTTTAGCTTTAAAGTCTGACCCACAGTCTGTCCCTCACTAGCAATATGACCCTGAACAATTTTCTTAGCCTTTCACAGACTCCATTGTTTTCATGTATAAAATGAGGGTAATAGTAGCAAGACCTGCCTAGCTCAGTTATAGCCCAGGGTATATTCTTAGCAACTCCATCCCTGCAGGTTGTTGTAATGTGGGAACGAGGAGGGTCCACAGGCCGGTGATTTGGGGGAACAGTGGTTTACAGGCTAATGATTTGGGGGTACCATGGTTTTAAAAAACCTAAACAGGTTTCATGCTTGCATGACTTCTGAGAACATTTAATATACCGACCTTCATTAAGAATATCTAAGAAGGACCCCATTCTGTTGTGTTTTGCAAGTTTATTTAACCATGGACATTTGGGGGTATAACACCCAGGGAGAGGTTGCAACCTGAAGGGCCAAGGGCCAAATCTGGCCAACACATGTAGAGTTCTTTGAGCAGCATGGCACTGCCTTAAGTCTCCAAAATTTAAATCTGGTGAGATTTCACACATACATCATGAATTTTTACATGAAAATGAGCTTTTGAGCTTTTCAGTTTCTCTTGAAAAAAATCTAAAGATCGGGTCAAGCGGAGTCCTTGTTTGCACATGGTGACAGTGGGCCAGAAAACGGGTGATCGGAACAGCAGCTGCTCCTTCTAGATGGGGCACGTGTCTCCACTTAGTCACTGGCCCCCTGGGGCATTACAGTTTGTGACCCCTGAGAGTCTAGTGCTGATCAAATGCTGAGATAAGAAATGCAAAATGGTGAATTTTGTCCACACGCCCCTTTGTTAAAAAAATTGTTGAGCACGTGCTCATTCATCATCCTTTCATGCATTGCTGAATGACATAAAATGTACATTATAAAGCAAATGCCAAGAATAGTGTAACAGGATGAGATTTAAAAGAAATATAAATGCGAAGTTTCCGTCTTCATCCTACACTCTTTGGAGGCCAGGATGCAGCTCCTCATCCAGAGGCTTACTCATGGTCGTTCTCACATGTGATGGTTGGTTGATAGGATGCAAAGATGTCCAACTTGCTTGTTAAAGCAAAGCTGAACATGGAACCACCATCCCTGTAGCTGACACTGGGCTTAGTGTCTTGTGTTCCTGAGCCCCTCAATTCCTACAAGGAGATTATGAATTAAATTCTATTTTGCTTTGACTTTGTCCTTGAGGGTTGTTTCTTCTTTCTTTTAACTATGCCCAGTAGCATAAACCACAGTCTTTGGAACCCAGGCTGTGCCTGAAATACTCATTTAGGTCAATGCCAATCTAAAAGAGAGAAATTGATACACAACATTCCCCCCCCCCCCCCAAATACTGGTGAAGCGCTTGTGTTAGCCAGGAAGAACCGGGAAAAATATTACACAACTTAAAGGGACTCTTAAAGCAGCCACACTCCATTACGGTCCCCGAGGGAGCCATTGAAGAGTAAATAGTAACTACTCCTGAAGTCTTCCGAGATTTTAGATGAGAGGCTCACGCGGAAACCTTTTTGAAAAGTGTCCTTTATTATGTCGATTTGGACTTAAATTTTCGATGTTTCAACCTCATCCCCTAACAAATTTACAAAATAGCAAATAGCCGTGCAACCGATAATATGTGGGTTTCTTCATAAAATCTGGTAGTGAGGCAGAGGGAAGCAATTTGCAGCTAGAAAGCAGCCATAGACTGTATGTAAGTCAATGGGTGTGGCTCTGCTCCAATAAAACTTTGCTTACAAAAATAGGCAACAGTGGGATTTGGTCCATAGGTCACAGCTTGCTGCCCCCGATTTAGGCTCGGTTTCTCCCCAAAACATGCAAGAAGCAGGCAAGAGGCCACTTGGGAAGTGTTTAGCACATGTTCTTCAGGAGGAATGAGGGAAAGGAGCTTGGCTTGTGTGGGTAGAAGGGAAATGAGAGAAATTGAGCCTCCCTCCCCCTAAAAATCACCTAGACTCTTTGCAGAACAGGACAGTCTCAAAGTAGAAGGAAGAATGCTGGTGGGATAGGGAGAGGGGAGTGGATCCAGTTTCTGGTGCAGCTAATGAGAGTGTTGTGCTCACAAGGCTCCAGGCTCCTGCTATATGTTGCTATGTTTCCCAGTGCTCAAAATCCCTGGAAGTTGGAGGACAGGCCTGCAACTGTGTGTGCCAGCAAGCTCTGAAATGCTTCCATAACCATCCCCTCAAAGTACTCTGGGTTGTGCCATATGGAGAGGGCACCAAACATTCCCAGAAGCTCGCTGTAATCTTCAAGAAAGGGACATTTGAGAAAAATACCTTCTAGCATTTTTGTTTGTCCCTAAGCACCAACCAGGATATTTGTTTTCCCCCACATCTCCTATCTAACGAAAGTGTCTTCTCGAAGCATCAGTTCCTCCTGATAAAGATTGTTATTGACAGTTCTCTCTGTCTCTACCTCTTTTTGGGAAGACAAAATCTCGTCTTCATCCCCCATCAAGCTCTTGACTAGAGAAATAAATACTTTCACAGAACAAGCCAGGCAGCTCCTCTCTAGGGATCACACTACCTTCAGTGTTCTTTTCTGCTCCATCCGCCCTGCCTCAGACACCAGGAAAGCATCAGGAAACCCTGAGTACCTAATGTGTAAGAGTCCTTGGATTGGGCTCTTAGTGTCTAGGAACGGTGACCAAAATGAAATAAGCCTTCTCAGGTAAAGTCTACCTCCCTCCACCCTTGGTCCTCTTTACTTTCCCCCAAGCGACACTCAACATCTGGCATATCTCAGGCTTGGTGCATCTCTGAATACTCCAAAATATATCTCCGTAATAAAATGCTGGACACAGGCTGTTGGTGGTTTGCTTACCTATATGTGATTTGCTTATCTATGTGTGAGGGTTTTTTGTTTCACCCTTTGACTCTTATAAGGGTCCCTGCAGTGCCAACCTGACAGTGGAACTGGCATTCCACCTTGAGCGGAGATGTTCATTTTCCAATCATCATAATTGAGCTCTTTGAGGAAAAGATTTTGGGATACGATTGGAGCATGGATTCTGGTTTATTTGATGTTGGCTCAAGTAGTAATCAAGCTGAAAAATTTCTAGAAGATCATCTGCCCATCCTCTGTCCAGACAACAAATCTGGTTCTCCAAGCAAGAATGATAATAATAGATGCAATTTCCCTTAATCAAGAGGTTCTCAAACTTGGGAGTGCATTACAGTCATCCAGAAGAAGAAGAGGAAGAGGAAGAGGAAAAAGAAGAAGAAGGGAAGGAAGGGAAAGGAAGGGAAGGGAAGGGGGGAAGGAAGGAAGGAAGGAAAAGAAAGAAAGAAAGAAAGAAAGAAAGAAAGAAAGAAAGAAAGAAAGAAAGAAAGAAAGAAAGAGAGAAGAAAGGAAAAGAAAGGAAAGGAGAAAGAGAAAGAAAGAAGAAAGAAAGAAAGGAAAAGAAAAGAAAAGAAAAGAAAGAAAGAAGGGATGTCACCCGGGCCTACTTCTGATTCACTAGGACTGGGGGGCAGGACCTCAGAAGCTCTCTCTGTAAAATGTGCATTGCCTACCCTCTCTCTGACCTAGGTCATTCTAATGTAGATGGGTTAGCGACCACAGCTAGAGACACACTTGCTTAACCTGAGGCTAAGGACTACCTCTGATACATGATGCCATGGTATTGTGGCACAGGGAGGGGGGGCACAGGGGGTGTCTTTCTCTCTTTCACATACATCAAATCCCACAGTTGACATACATTATCTCACTTATTTTTATCAGAATGTCTTGACTTGAATCCATGTCCCCTCAAGAATATGTGAACAGATTTCAGAGCTCTGTGAACTTGAATGGGAAAATTCTTTTTTTCATTAAACTCTAACTAGAATTTAGCATTTCCATCAATTATGAATGCAGGCAACAAACCCAGTCCCAAAGGTATCTGTGACTTAATCATGAAATGAAATCACAGATATGTTCATATCGTATCACTGCTGTGGTAGATACCTGAACATATCATTTAGGCTCCCTACTGGTTAGAAATCATAGTCTTCAGACCAACTGCTAAATCTTGTTATTTAAGGCATTACTAGAGACATTTATTTTTATATCAATTGATTTTAATAACAGTAATTGTATTTTAGTATGCTTGGTTTTGTTTGCAACCCTATGTATGTTATGCATTTAAAAACACAATTCTGAAAAGGGATCTGTGGCTTCCCGGACTACCAAAAAGATCTTAGGCAAAAAAAGAAAAAGGTTTAAGAATCACCCTGATCAGATTACCACAATGACTCCTTGAGGATATCAAGGTAGTTACTATTATCCTCTTTCCAAGGATAAGGAAGCTTAGGGAAGTCAAGTGACAAGTCCGAGGTGGCAAAGCTAACAAGTAACACAGCCTGGACTCAAACTGGATGCTCAGGGTGCCTTACTGACCACAGTCAGTAAGAGAGGAGGAGGCCATGGCTGCTCTCTGAGCAGTAGCCAGCACTTAAGTTGGAGCAGTGGGGAAGAAAAAACATTGAGAAATTTTTGCATCTGGGGAAGGCTTTGGAGTAATTACCAGAACAGCCAGAGGATGAGCAGCAACAGAGAGCTGAGCCTGTCAGGCTGAAGTCCACTGATTAATTGGTGCGGGGAACACAGCCAAAAGCAGAGAAGCCACACCAGGCCTCCATCCATTTGTCCATGCCCTGGGGTCAGAGATGGAGCAAATGGAACCTTTTATAAAAGAGGAAAGGGTGGAATGTGGCCATCGGGGGAGTTCTGCAAGAAATTCACAGGTGTTTTCTTATTGTACTCACCCCTCCCTAAGGACCTCTGGGTGTGCTGTTAGCCATAGAGGGGAGGGGTGGGGTGCAGCTTGGCTGTGTTCTGCAATCTTTCATATGCCCCACCCCCACCTCTGTATTTTTTATGGGCTACAGTGGTTTCTATTGAAATCACAGAAGCCATGCTCAAGTCACAGGGAGCTGGGTCACTGGGAAATTCATTGTGTTCTTCAGCAAATGTCAACAGGTAAAACTGGAGGGGCTTTAGGTCTTTGAGAGGGTCAGGCATTAGGGTCACTCTACCCGGGCCATGAAAGTGACCTCTTTACTGTTCTGTAAGTCACTGCATCTTGGTGATTCTGCAGATTTAGGTTCAGGAGAAACTCATCAAATTCTTCTCTCTCTTAAGAAAAGGAAGCTCCAGAGGGTGATTTGGCCCATTTCTTCCCATTGAAATGCTGCTGTCAGTGTGTTAGTAATTGATACTCAGAGGCATTAGTGATGTGCAAGCCCAGCTGCTGTATATCAGGAGGCCATTTCCCCCGTAATATTTATTTGAATTATGAAATAGTAGAAGATTTGGAAAAGATTTCTTTTTTAATAAAAAAGAATCACTTTTAATGCACTACCCAGGAAAACCAGTGTTAATATTTTGGTGTTTTTTTCTTGTGGATAGACAGGTAGACAAATAGGCAACTTCCCTATGTCCATGATGTCTAGAAAGCATGCAAGCACAGCCTTTGGGTCCATAAAAACCCAGTCTCATTAGTAGGGTATTATGAACACAGAGTCCTACTGTGTTTCCTTTTGAGATATATAAAATCAGGTTCAGAAATGGAAGAATTCCTCCTTTTTTCTTTTCTTCCTCCTTTCATCTATCTTCCCACTCATGGCATCTCAGTTGCATCTTCTATCCTGCAAGCTTCTACCATCATACATGTGGTAACTGGCAGAGCATGGCCATCTAACTTGGGAGGCTTTATCTGTAGCAGATTGTATTTTTCCTGCAGTGAGCAGTTTCCTGTAGGCCTCCAAGGACTAGGCTAAGGGTTTCAGATTCTTTAAGAAAAGAAAATGTAGCAGACTAACAACTCCCTCCTCTCTGGCCACTGTTAGCCATCTCTCATGGTGTAATTTAACTTTGTTTTGTGCTAAAAGACCCGCCCTTCCACCTAGAGAATAGGAAGATGGAAATAAATGGCAAGGACAGAGCACCCTTCCTGTTACATTATATGGTAAGACCTAACATATTTTTAGCACTTAATGTGTGCCAAGTACTGTTCTCATTACTTATCATATAACTCATTGAATCTTCACATCAAGCCTGTGAGGGAACTACGGTACAGAGAAGTCGACTGATTTACAAGCCCTAGGTCATACAGTTAGGAAGTAGCACAGCATGAATCCTGACCCAGGCCATCTCGCCTGACAGCTCTCATCTTGGCAGGTTGCATTTTCCAAAGATGACAGCACCAATAGATATCTCATCCTACATGGCATCTTAAAACATATGGTAATTCTCCTCCATCCAACAGTAAGGATCTGCGTTGCTCTCTTTGAACCTGAGGGAATCCTTGTAACTGTCTTGACCAATACAATGTGCTGGAAGTGGCCCTTTGTGATTTTCAAAGCCAGGTTATAAAAGGCAATACAATTTTTGCATAGCTCTTTCTCTCATGGAACATTTCCCCTTAGAATCCAGCCACCATGTTGTAAGGAAGCCCATGCCACATGGAAAGGCCTAGTGTGTTGCTCTGCCTGATAATCCCAGTGAAGCCCCCAGTCCAAGAGCCAGCATCACCCACCAGACAAGTGAGTGAATGGACCCTTGGAAGATTCCAGCCCCAGGCTTCCAGTCTTCCCACTGAGATTCTAAGAACTCACGGAGCAGAGCCAAGTTGTGTTCATGGTGCTCTGTCTGAATTCCTGACCTACAAAAATTGTGAAAGTTAAAAAATGATTTCCATTGTTTGAAACAACTAACTTTAAAGGTAATTTGTGAGATAGACAGAGTAACTGGAACATTGCTCTTAACTGTTATAGCAGGGCAAAGATAAGCTCTCAGCAACTCTCCATCCCTCCTTTGTCCTGGCCCACTCTGGTACTCAAGCAGCTTGAGTTTGCCATGAAGGAAATCTTGCCTGGATTTTTCTTGGTCCAACTCCATTGGGACAATTATCTCCATTAGGCTTTCTATTATTGTTTAAGTTTTTTTGTTTTGCTCAGTTTTCATAGGTCTTTCACTGGGGAATAAGAAGCTATTTCGGAACACGAAAGCCAAATGCCATTTTAAGCCAGATGTAGAATTGGCCTCTTTTAGGAAAATATAGCCAGTCCTTCAACAATTGTTGACTAAGGAGTTACTCAGACCAGTACTGGGTTTTGTCCAAGCAAGTTCATTCAGTCAAGAGATAATGTACAATAATTTCCAAAAAAAAAAAAAAAGTAGAAATGCACCATGTGTTTGAAATCTTGACTGTTTGATCCTCTGTGTAATCTCTTCTCTGGAAAAAGAAAAAGAAAGAGGAGAGGAAGATCAACCCAAGAGAGAAATATAAAGGCCTAAGGACTAAGTGAGATAATGTACTAATGTTAAGTTTGATTACAAGAGTCAGGATGTTTAGGGTTTATAAAGCTCTGGCCTCCAAAGTCCCCACCTCGGAGATTTTATACATGTTTTTAGAGCTTTTTCCTCAGATGTAAGCATGGCTCAATTCTTTTAGCCCTCTACTGAATATCCTTGTAAAATGTCCATATGTGACAATACAGTTTAAAAGGCTTAGTTGGGGGGATTGAGGAAAAGAGGTGGTAGCAGGTAAGAGGTCACCACCCTCCATTAACATAAGGAAAATACACGTGCCATTTTCACATGGATTTTGATGCCCAGACACCTATAAGTGGATATATATTTGCATATATCACATCCAGGTTTGAAGAGTTGTCCTCCTCAGTAAAATGCCTCCTCAAATTCTGAGTATGTCTGTATACATATTCCTCCATTCCCATAGTTATAGGTCTGGGAAGGGAAAAAAAAAAAAGAAAGAACAAAAAGAGGAGAGAGGTAAATCAAAATTAAATACGTAAATGCCCTAGTTTGAATTTTTAGAGCTTCAGAATTGCTATTCCATCTCAGGATCCCCAAAAGAACAGACGGTACATGCAAAAAAGATTATTTGAGAAAGTTTTATTTGCAAAGGGTCTACTTACAATAATATGGTTATAGAGAACCAAAGGGGAGAATGCATAAATGGAGGACTAGCAGGAGTGAAGTCTACCACCTTAGCCTAAAGGGGAGAGAGAGAAGTAACCAGGACTAAAAAAAAGAGTCTCATAGAACAGCTGCTTTGAGAGAAGCTGTGACCTTCTGTCAAGGTATAGTTGAGGAGCTCTCAAAATGGACTATAAGAATTAATATCCTGATGTCACTCTCTTTCCTCCCTTTTGCCTGCTAGAACTTTCCACTGACTCAACCCACCTTGAAGCCAGAGGTCCAAGAAATATTGAGGTCAGCTCCTGAAGCGAACAACAGAGTAGAGAGGGTAGTGAATCTAGAGGACAAAGAAGATATCCAGCCCACTTGCCACCCCACACCTATAAAAGTTTTCAAAATCAGAAAATGCTTGCTTGTAGAGGGTGCTAAATTTTATTAGTAATGCCTAAAAAGTACAAATTCAACTTTAAACCAAATATAGATTTTAGAAAGACATTTACAAGAGACTAAGATTTATCACTTATCTTCTTGGCTCAAATATAATTGAGTTCTCTGGGTGTGTAGCAATAAACGTCATTCCTATTTATCTCATCTTCACAGTGATAACAAATACACCATAAACTCATGAGCATTGTATCTCAATAAGTGATCCTTTTAAAGCCTACGGCCAATAATGTCTACCCTCTGTTAACCCACCCCTTCCTCACGGTGTGGAGTAAAAGCTAGAGTCTTTGCAATGGCCTACAAGACCCTAAATATTAAGTCTCTGGTAACTTCTCTGAACATAACCTTATTCTTTTTTTGGCTTACCTGATCTCAGCCAAACTGGTTCAAATACATCAATCATAATCTGCCCCAGGGTCTTTGCACTTGTTTCCACTGCTCTTTCCCAAGCATAAACATGACTCCCTCCCTTTCATGGACATGTGTTCAAATGTCACCTTGAGAGAAGCCTGTCTGACAATTCTATATAAAATAGTAACTAAAGCAAAATGTGTTTTTCAAAAAAGCCCACACCAGTATTTCCCATATGATTTTCTGGAAATTTGCCACTGCTCCTCAACAGAGAAGCTGTATTTTTTCTCTCCGGGGATGGGATTTGTGACTGCCTCAGCAAATAGAATGCAGGAGAAATAATGCTGGGGATTTTTGGAACTAGATCTTAGAAAGTCATACAGCTTTCTTCTGATGCTCTCCCTTTCTCGGGATATTTGCCCTTGGAACTCAGCTACCATTTTGTAAAGAAGCAAAGGACACACAAACAGACCACATATAGTTACTTCATTCACCAGCCCAAGCTGAGGTCTCAGCAGACAGCCAGCATCAGTCACCAGATATGGGAGTGAATGAGCCATCAGGTGGTTCCAACCCACAGCCTTCAAGCTGCCCCCAGCTAATGTCAAGTGGAGTAGACAAGAGCTATTCCTGCCAAGACCTACCCACATCACAGATCCATAAGCAAAATGAATGGTTATTTATGCCACAATTTTTTTGGAGTAATTTGTTATACAACCTTAAGTGGAATATATTTTTGGTGCCAAAAGTGAGATGCTGTGGCAACAAAAAGTCTAAAATATGTGGGAATGGTTTTGGGACAAGGTTGCAGGCAGAAACTGTAAAATCCTCAAGGAGAGTATTAGTGAAAGCCTAAAGGTTCTTGAAGAGACCATTAAAGAATGCCTGATAACCCCTGATGAAGCTATCCATGAGGGTGTAAAGGAAGGTGAGAAAAATGTTTTCAGAAGCTGGGGGAAATCCTTGTTATGTCATGAGACAAAGTTTAGGAACACCGTTCCTGAAGCAGTGTGGAAAACTAATGATGTACCTAACTAATTGGACGATTTGGCAAAGGAAATTTCAGGCAGAATCTTAAAAGTGTCTTCTGGCTTCTTCCCATTGTCCATGATAAAATGAGAAAGTAAAAAGATGACCTTAAAAAAAAGGAATTATTCACATTTCAAGTAACATTTAGAAGAAATATAAAGGAGTCAGGACTTGATGTGTTAAAAAAAATAAAATGATTCCTAATTCCCAGCCTCCTCAGTAATCTCAAATTTTGAGATAGCCTCAGAGCAAATATTAAGCCCTGGACCAGATCGTAAGAGCCTTTGGTAGAACATCAGAAATACACAAGCCAGTGCCTCAAGAACTGCTTTGCTCAGAAAGAAGGCCCTCTGGTGATCTTACAGGAATGCTCCCCAGATCCTGTTAACTAACAGAACAAAAGGCCTGATGAGTACTGTTCATTAAAAGTTTTACAGCAAGCCCAAGGTAGAGAAGGGCTTATTTGGCAAGATTGGTGGGTGTAGCTTTTGTCTAATGGAATGTATTCAAAATGTATTGATTCATAAGAAACCCATGAGGTTTTTAAAATAACCATATCAGCTTAGGAAAGGGAGGTTTAGTCAACATTTTATATGCAGAAAGCTGACTGAGAAATCCATTCAGCTGTCACACAGGCCATTTTTTATCGAAAAGGAAAGAAGACTTGGAGGGCATAACCAAGAGCCAGGGTGCACCATTGCCAGGTGGTAGTACTGCAATCTAGTCAAATAAATGGCAACATGTACCCTACTGGATTTCAAAATTGGTATGGATTCCTGCGTGCTTCGCATTTTCCCCCTTTTGGAAGAGAAGGGTCTATAGCAGTTACTGTATACCTGTCCCATCAGTATGTGTTCCATATAAATGTCACAGCCAATTCTTTCGTGAGTTCACGAGTCTCAAGATCAATGAGAACTATCCCTAAAAGCTCTACTTGAAGAACCAAACCCAAAGAGCCCCAGGTGCATATGAGTATGATCTAGAATGCAAAGTCTGGGACTGTGAGCCTGAAATGGAAGCCATAATGCGAGTAGACTTTGCAGTCCTTGGGGAGAGTGTAAGCTGCTTCGAATATGAGAGGGATATAAATTACAGTAGCCATAGGGCAGATTGTGGCAAAGCGAATTTTCCAAAATAGTCACAGCAATGTTTCTGGTCTCCCATACTCTTCCATAACCTTGCTACTTCCTATCAGGTGGAATCTATTTATCCTTCCTTTTGGAGGAACCTGAGAAATGTAGCATCCATATAAAAGTAATTATAAAATGTTGTTGAAATGCCTTTAAAAAAAAACAAAATAAATGGAGATATGTTATAGACAGGAAGACTTGATGTCATAAAAATATTAATTATTCCTAAATTAATCCATAAATTCAAAAAATCTAATTACCATTTTAATAGGCAGGACTATTCATGGAACTAACTGGCCAAGCTGGTCCTGAGATTCATGTGGAAGAGGAAACAGCTATATAAAGCCAAGGCAATTATAATTAAGAGTAAAGTAGAATGTAGAGGAAAATATTTGCACTGGTATATGTCAACATTATAAATCTATAGCAACGAAAGAAAATGTTGTGGAACTGGTCCACAGATGGGTAGACCAACAAAATGGCCTAGAGAATCAAGAGCTATCTTCATGCATTTATGAATACTTGATTTATGGTAATAGTGGTTATGCAGAGCAGCGGGAAAGCGATTGTCTTTTCAATAACTGGTGCTGGGACATTTGAGTATCCTTAAGTAAAAACATTAAATCAGAGCTTCTCTCTATTCTAATTCCAAGTGGATTCTAGACTTAATTGTGTAGGTAAAAATATAAAACTTTTAGAATAAATGTAGGAAGATGTCTGAATGACCTTAGAGAAGGGAAGCATTTCTTAGATGATACATAAAAAGCACCAAGTGTAAAGAAAAAGTTTGGTAAAATCGACTACATTAAAATCCAGACCTTCCATTCAAAAACAAGGTGCAAAGAAATTCACTCACTTGGGGGAAAGTACATGTGATCCATATAAAACCGCAAAAGATTAGCACCCAAGATACATAAATAGCCCTTTCCCATCACTAGTAATTTGGAAGATGCAAATTAAAACCAGAATGAAACACTTTTCACAGACCTCAGGTTGGCCAAAAATTTCAGTCGGTCAATATTAAATGCGGGTTGAGAACGTAGGGGAAAGAAAAGTTTCACACCTGCTCATGGGATTATAAATTAGTCTTTACAGAGCACTTTGGCAGTCTTTAATAAGCTGAAGCCACACGTCATATATAACCCACTTCTAGGCATGTATCTTACAGGAGACTTCTGCCCACATGCACAAAGCACCCTGTCCAGGAATATTTGTAAAGCCATTATGTGTTGTATGAAAACATTGGAAACAACCTAAATGTTTATCAGCTAGAAAATGGAAAAACAAATTGTGGTTTATTTGTGCAATGGAATGTTTTAAAGCAGTTAAGAAGAGTGAGCTTTTATATATAGAGAGAGATATATATACATGGATAAATCCCTAAAATATGATGTTGAATTTTTTTAAAAATCAGGTTGTAAAATGATGCAAACAGAATGATCCACTTACAGAAAGTTTTAAAAACATGTGGAACAATACTCTATAGTTTATGATACTGCACGTGTGGTAAAAATATTAAAACATCCTTGGGGATGATAACAACAAAATCCAAGATAAAAACAAAATCCATCTGTGGATGGAGGGGAAGAGAAATAAAGAGGGGTTCTAAAGAGTTTCAGGCACTTTTGTGTTGTGTTATTTCTTTGAAAGGAAAAGGGGGTTGTGGCAAATTGTTAAGATTCCATAAAGTTGTGCTGTAAATGGCGTTCAATGTATCATTCTCTATCCTTTCCTATTGACACACTTTTTTTTTTTATAAAAGCTGTATGGGAATCATAAGCCTCCATGAGTTCATATGGTTTGTCACTTTATTTGTGGATCTAGTAAGACACTTGGTACACAATTTCTGCAGAGAATGTTCTGTCAGCATGTGAAATTCTGTTTATATTGTGCTCTGAAGTCAAGTCTACACATCCTCAGCAAACCTCTTCAGTTCTAAGTAAAATGATCAATCAGGTTATTCCGCCTTTCCTGGCAAAGGGTTTTGTTTTTTTTTTTCTTTTATGTTTATCATCAGAAAATCCACTTCCAACCAGTCTAATCTACAAAAGAAAGTTAAGGTGTAATCAAATTATCTCCCAAATTGTCTAAGGACCAGAAAGAAAAGAAAAATTCAGCACACCCACTGTGGTTTCTAAGGCCATGCTAAGCATCACATTTCAATTTTCCAGAATGAGAAGGGAGATGGACTCATCAAAGAAGATGATCAAGGTTTGAGTTAGAAACTCTTGGTTCTTGAACTTTCTAGGAGGTCATTCCATCTCCATGCCTGTTTCTACATCTCCATTCACCTCTCTGTTCTAAGAAAAAGCAATGTAGGATTTGGGTTGATTATCCAGAAATGAGAGCAAGTGGATAGCTTTGTTTTGTGTTATTTCTTTATTTACTTATTCATTTTTTTAGATGGCAAACCATATATATACTCTTTGGTTACATTCTCTAAAAGCAGACTGAAAGAAAAGGATTTAGGTGAAAGTAGTTAATCTGGAGAGGAAATCCTAGGCAGCACAGTGAGGGAGTAGAGGAATGAGACAGAAAAGAGAAGAACGGTAATCAGGGCATGTGAATGAGCAGGTTGCTGCTCTGGGTAACTGGGGCTCAGTTTTGCTGGAGATTCTTCAAGGGACTGTGTAAAACCCTTGAAATCAGCCCTACAAGTCATAACAAAGCAGGAGTATCTACCACCTCCTCATTCCTAGGGAAATGACCTCCTTGCACTCAGGCCCGTACCTCCTGCAATCTAGCCAAGCAGGCTCCTGTGGGTCACATAAAGCCCTCAGCCTAAGTTCAGAAGCCAGCTGTGCACAAAAGAACTCTACAAAAATTTCAGGTGTCATCCAGCATGGGCCAGGACAATCTACCCACAGCATCTGACAAAGATATCTACAATAGAGCACGCTGTATCATGTTCTCCAACGCATGGGATGAGTACCACTGGTGGTTCAGGAGATGATTTTAGATGATTCCAGGTCATGATAATTACATTGAATCATGTAGTGAGAAAGTTCTTTTCACTTTTGTTTCAACCCTTCTCATGATCCAAGGAAAAGATCTCATTTTGGTCCTAATTGTTAGGGGCTGAATAGTGTCACTCCAAAATTCATAATTTGAACTCCTACCCCCACAGGTACCTCAGAATATGACTGAATTTGGAAATAGGGTCTTTGAAGAGGTAATTAAGTTAAAATGAAGTCATTAGAGTGGGCCCTAATCCAATATGACTGGTGTCCTTATCACAAGATGAGGTTTGGATACATATAATACAGAGGGAAGACCACGTAAGAACACAGGAAGAATGGGCGCCTGGGTGGCTCAGTCGTTAAGCATCTGCTTTCGGCTCAGGTCATGATCCCAGGGTCCTGGGATCGAGCCCTGCATTGGGCTCCCTGCTCAGCAGGAAGCCTGCTTCTCCCTCTCCCACTCCCCTTGCTTGTGTTCCTACTCTTGCTATCTCTCTCTCTGTCAAATAAATAAATAAATCTTAAAAAAAAAAAAAAAAAAAAAAGAATACAGGGAGAAGATGGCCACAAACAAGCCAAGATAAGCCTCAGAAGGAATCATCCCCACCAATACCTTTGTCTTGGACTTCTTGCCTCCAGAATTGTGAGAAATTAAATTTCTGTTATTTAAGCCACCAAGGCTTTGATACTGTGTATGGTAGCCTTGGCAAACTAATACATTAATTACATCTTATTATGGCTTATCTCCAGCACTTGTTAGCTCCCTGATTAGCAGAGTCATCTTCAGGCTCAGAACTTTTTAGTGACAACTCGGGACGCCTGGCTGGCTCAGTTAGAGGAGCGTGCAACTCTTGATCTCGGGGTCGTGAGTTCAAGCCCCACATAGGTTGTAGAGATTACTTAAATAAACCTTTAAAAAATTAAAACTTTAAAAAAACAAAAGAACTTCTACTGGCAACCACAGCTTGCTAAAATGTGCTAACACTGTCCTGTTTCCATTGCATTTATTTTTACAGTTACCTTCAACCTATCACAAGTGGTTGATTACCAGCAACAATGCAAAGTTTCCCTTTTAACTACATGTATATAATTTTTTAAGCCAGCCAATTTAAACAAATAATAGAATCATGAAGATGGTATGAAATGGGAAGTCTGGGAAATTCTGTGAGCTCTAGGGCAGCACGTTATGATGGAAAGAGTGTGACCTTGTCAAACACCCAACCCCCTTGAGCTTCAGTACCCCTAATATTGATCTCTTAGGGAGGTGGGAAAATTCAAATGGGATGTTTGTATAGCAACAAGCACTCTGCCTAGAAGTAATAATAGCTTAGGAAAGCTATTAATCAGGTATCAGAATACTACTAATCAGATATTAATCAGATTTAATGTAATTCTCTTAGAAAAGTCCCTTTCTCATCATTTTGTCCCATCATAAGAAACTGGGGTTATGCAATAACTGGCTTATTTTCCAATTTAATATATCCTTTTTTATTATAGAGAGACATGGGAAAGCATTAATTTTCATTTTCCTCTACACAAAGTCAATAAAGAAATAAAATAGTTTAGTTTTACTTTTAAAAGTAGTACTTAATACTTTTTAATTTTTATTTATTTTTTTTAGTACTTAATACTTTCTATTTTAATTCCTGTATAGTTAACATACAGTGTTATATTAGTATCAGGTGTGCAATAGAGTGATTCAACACTTCCATGCAACACCTGGTGCTCATCATGATAAATGTACTCTTTATTCGCTTCACCTATTTCACCCATCCTCCCCCCTACCTCCCCTCTGGCAGCCACAAGTTTGTTCTCTTGTATTTAAGAGACTGTTTTGTCATTTGTCTCTTTTTTCTTCATTTGTTTTGTTTCTTAAATTCCACATAGGAGTAAAATCATATGGTATTTGTCTTTCTCTGACTGAATTATTTCACTTAGCATTGTACCCTGTAGATCCTGCCATGTTATTGCAAATGACACAATTTCATTCTTTGTTATTACTGAGTAATATTCCATAGTGAGTGTGTGTATGTGTGTGTGTGTGTGTGCCATATCTTCTTTATCCATTCATCTATAGTTGGACACTTGGGCTGCTTCCATGGTTTGGCTATTGTAAATAATACTGCAATAAACATAGGAGTGCATATGTCTTTTTGAGTTAGTGTTTTCATGTTCTTTGGGTAAATACCCATTAGTGGAATTACTAGATTATATGGTAGTTCTATTTTTAATTTTTTGAGGAGCCTCCATACTGTTTTCTACTGTGGCTGCACCAGTTTGCCTTCTCACCAATAGTGCACAAGGATTCTTTTTCTCTCTACATTCTAGCCAACACCTGTTGTTTCTTGTGTTGTTGATTTTAGCCATTCTAACAGGTGTGAGGTGATATCTCATTGTGGTTTTGATTTGCATTTCACTGATGATGAGTGATGCTGAGCGTCTTTTCATGTGTCTGTTGGCCATCTGCATGTCTTCTTTGAAGAAATGTCTGTTCATGTCTTTTGCCCATTTTTAATCAGACTGTTTGGGTTTTGGTGTTGAATGGTATAAGTTCTTTATGTATTTTAGATACTAATCCTTTATCGGATATGTCATTTGCAAATATCTTTTCCCATTCAATATGTTGTCTTTTAGTTTTGTGGATTGTTTCCTTTGCTGTGCAGAAGCTTTTTATTTTGATGTAGTCCCAATAGTTTACTTTTGCTTTTTGTTTCCCTTGCCTCAGGAGACATATCTTGAAAAATGTTACTATGTCTGCTGTTAGAGAAACTACTGCCTATGCTCTTTCCTTGGCTTTTTAGGATTTCAAATCTCACATTTAGGTTTTTAATCCATTTTGTGTTTATTCCTGTGTATGGTGTAAGAAACTGGTCCATAACTGGGTTCTTCTGATCTGTTTGGAACTGCTCAGTCCATGTCTTTTGGATGTTGGGAAGCCAAATGAGGGAGCAGGTTTGGAAGCGCCTTAGAAAGTTTGCACACAGACGGAGTGGTGATGGGGTTACCACTCATGCCATGTTGTAGCTGTGCTATTTGATTTGTGTATCTTGGTTGCATTCATTAAAATGAACCACAGTGCTAAAAACTGCAGTTTTTTTCTCAGGGCTTTTTCTCTTAATATGAGAAGTGTTCACAAGTTTCTTATCCAAAAACTAGAACACTAGGGGCCCTAAGAGCTTTCTTCTGGTGCCACAGGTCTTCAGCAGAGAAAAATTTGTCATCTCGGAATTTTTGAGACCTGTATGACACAAGGTAGTTTGAGTCAATGTTCTTAAAACAGTGAAAATGCCGATTTAGAATACAATGTCATGTTTCTTTCATTGGGGAAAGAGCAACATGGAAATCCCCAAAGTATGAGTTATTACTGGGTTCTTTCTTGTTGTTAGGGTATTTTGTTAAGGTTTTTTTTTTTTTTCCCCCAGGGCTGTTTCGAAGGTCTGACATTATGTCCTGAAAAGCCCTTACCTGTGGGCAGGATCTTCAGGAATGTTGTTTCCACTGACTTCCAAAGGATGCAATTCCTTTTGTGAATATGCCACCAATAGTGAACAAAGGGAAGGGCAGCCCTCAGGAAAAGCAAGGGGGTAGATATCAAGGTGTGGAGAGGATACTAATAACAGAATTCTATCTGGCCTTAGATTATTCTTGAAATTAATGAAGTCTCACCAAGTGGTAGATTTCAAAGCAAAAGAAATGAACAGTCACAATGAACAAAAGAGAAAGTCTATACCTTCTTGTAGTTAACATTCTTGTGTAGGATTTTAACCTCTTCTTGTGCCAGGGACCCCATGGCAACTTTTGTAAAGTCTATGGATCCCTTCTCAAAATAGTATTTTCAACTGTATAGAATAAAATACATAGAATTCAAAGAAAAACAATTGTATTGAATTTCAGTAACTTGTAACACTGTGCTTGACCCCACATTACTGCATGGTCTATCAGCAATAAATTACTTTAAGTAACACAATTCAATAATTATCTCAACCATCCACTATGTTTAAACTTATCTTTATTCCCAGACTGCATGCCTAGTCCTGTTACAAAAGGCCATGCGGCCTTATAAATAATTAAGAATTCTCATCTGAATAGTTAAAAAACAAAATTCAACCAAGTAGGGGCGCCTGGGTGGCTCAGTCATTAAGCATCTGCCTTTGGCTCAGGTCATGATCCCAGGGTCCTGGGATTGAGCCCCACAGCGGGCTCCCTGCTCCATGGGAAGCCTGCTTCTCCCTCTCCCACTCCCCTTCCTTGTGTTCCCTCTCTTGCTGTGTCTCTCTCTGTCAAGAAAATAAATAAAATCTTTAAAAAATTTTTTTTAAAAATTCAACCAAGTAAAGTTTAAAGATCTTATTGGCTTTATTCAATGATTCATGAAGCAGGCAGCATCTCATCTAGCAGATAGAAAGGAGCTCCAAGGAGCTGTACAAAATGAAAGACTTTTATAGGTAGAAGGGAGCAGGAACAAGGAAGTTATACTAGGCAAAGAAGTAGGTTGATTGTTGCAAGGTCACTTCCTTTAGGGGATAGCAGGGGTCTAGTAGGCAGATTACCTAACTATGCTGATCAGGTGGTTCCTGATGGACTAATTTAAGATTCCATTTTTGGGAGAGCTGAAATTGTAATTAAGTTAGCTCTTAGGTTGGTGGCATGGGGTTTAGCATAAGTGACTCCATTTGGAGCCTATTGTTGCATTTTTAACAGGACTTTCCAGTCTTATAAAATTTTAACAAATGGTAGAAACAACTCTTTCTATGTATTGACTAACACTGTAAGTAGGAAATACTAGAAAGCAATGAGATGACTGGGTCACTGATATAAGAAGCCATGATTTCACTATTTGGTGGCTGAATGACAACCAGGCACAGAGTTTCTCTATAATTGGCTGGCTATGCCTCGTGAGCATCTCCGGACAAGAAGGCTTCACTCACATGTCATCTCACTGCGACCCTAATGACTACCATAATTTCAAAGTGATGAGCATAAATGATAAATGAGAATAAATGATATTAAGATATTGTTGACAACTATAATGTGGTAAAACACATCTGTGACTTTTCTTGACAAAAAGTCACAGACCCCACTAAACCATGGGATTTACTCCTATACTCATAGTTGAAGGAAATGCTAAATTTCAATTAGAGGATAATAAAAATCAAGATATGAGTATTTTCATATCCAAGGACTTTCTAGACACCCAGGTTGACCCTAGGTATCAATTGCTTATGGGAAGGCATGTAGTAAATACATAAATAACATGAAAAGTGATGAGAAGTATTACAAAGGGAAACAACAAAGTAAGGGAGAGAGAGCCATGAGGGGAGTGGAGTAAGAGTTCTTATTTTATATCAGGAATGCCACTCTAAGCTTATATTTGAACAGTGATCTGAAGGAAGTAAGGAACTGAGCCCTATGACTATCTGAAGAAAGAACGTTCTACACAGAGGAAGCACCAAATGTGGCCACATCTCTTTGGGCTTTATAGATTACATCAGTCAAGATTCAGTCAGGGAAGCAGAACCATTATGGGGATTTTGGAACAGGGCTTTTTATGGGAATTAGACTTTATACAATTGTGGGAGGAGCTGTGGAAGTAACAGCCTGGAAGAGGTAATTGGATGTCAGCGAAGAGTCACTAACCAGAGCTGGTGAAGGTGAATAAGCCAGAGCTTGCAAGGGGGATCTAAGAGCCAGGCACATCCAGCTGTTGGGATGGGACTATGAAGAGCTGGCAGAGTAGTCTACAGAAAGCCGTAGACTGACATAGCCGCCATCTCTGTGTGTCCACAGACAAGCATCTGAAGATGGGCTTCAGACAGTTGTTGATGAGTAGCCAGGATGAGCTAGACATGCAGCAGAAGAGAGTAAGAAACACCTAGAGCGGGTGTCTGGGTGGCTCAGATGGTTAAGTGTCTGCCTTCGGCTCAGGTCATGATCCCGGCATCCTGGGATCGAGTCCCGCATCGGGCTCCCTGCTCCTTGGGAGCCTGCTTCTCCCTCTGCCTCTCTCTCTCCCTCATGAATAAATAAATAATAAAATCTTTAAAAAAAAAAAAAAGAAAGAAAGAAACACCTAGAGCTTGCTAGGCACATCTGTGTTTGTCATTTGCCATATTTGACTGCAAAGACCTTCCAAGAGTAATGACCACTCTTGCACTCCTGCCTTCCAAATCTCAAACAAATTTCTCTTTGGTCAATCTGACCCAGAACCAGTCAGGGAAGAGGATTCTGGGGAAAGTAGTTCCAGCCTCACCAAACTGACAAAGTGCAAACTACCATATGTCAGTATAAGAACTTTGACTTTTAATGGTGAGACAGAAAGCCACTTGGATGGTTTTGAGCAGAGGAACATATGATCTGAGTTATAAGAATCTCTCTAGCTCTGCTATTTGGCAGAGTACAAAGAACCATATTTACTCCATGATTTTGCGAGTGGTCACTATTCTCTTGACAAATACAGAAGGTTTCTGTTTGTCTTCCTTCCTTCCTTCCTTCCTTCCTTCCTTCCTTCCTTCCTTCCTTCCTTCCTTCCTTCCTTCCTTCCTTCCTTTCTACCAGGATAGCCCTAACCTGAACCAATTAACTGTGTCTACACAAAATCCCTGGAGTTCTGAATTTTCCTATCATTGGAGGATCAGAGATGTTGCTTTCAGGTAAAAGACCTACTGCTTGGAAAAAAAAAAAAAAAGAATCTGTAAAAATAAATAAATAAATAAATAGCTGGCAAGTCACTTTGGAGAATAATATGGGGGTTCCTCAAAAAATTAAAAATAGAACTACCATATGAACCAGCCATTCCACACGTGGATATATACACAAAGGAAATAAACTCACTATGTTGAAAAGATACCTGCACACCCATGTTCATTGCAGCATTATTTACAATAGTCAAGACATGGAACAACCTAAGTGTCCATTAATGAGTGAATGAATGAATAAATGAATAAAGAAAATGTAGGATATATATTTATATATCTCAATACATACATACTTACAAGTAATGGAATACTATTTATCCATTTAAAAAAAGGAAATTCTGCCATTTGTGACAATATGGATAGATCTTGAAGGCATTTATGCTAAGTGAAATAAGTCAGAAAGAGAAAGACAAGTATTGTAGACCTCACTCATAGTAGAATCTTTAAAAAACTAAGTAAAAAGTTAAAATATTTATTTATTTGGTACTTTCTATGTACCAGTACAAGGGCAGTATTCTAGAAATGTGGTATTTATTTTGAACAAAGCAGACAAAAATTGGTACCCTTGTGGATCTTTACGTTCTAGTGGGTGAGATAACATAAAAATTAGGTTACACAGTATTTTTTAAATGCTTTGGGAAGGGGCGCCTGGGTGGCTCAGTCGTTAAGTGTCTGCCTTCAGTTCAGGTCATGATCCCAGGGTCCTGGGATCGAGCCCCACATCAGGTTGCCTGCTCAGCAGGAGGCCAGCTTCTCCCTCTTCCACTCCCCCTGCTTGTGTTCCCTCTCACTATCTCTCTCTCTGTCAAATAGATAAATAAATAAAATCTTTTAAAAAATAAAAATAAATAAATGCTTTGGGAAAAATAATAGGGCAATCAGGAGTCCCAAGGAGGGTTAGGGAGACCTGTTGCAGGATTAAATATGGTAGTCAGGGAGGGCCTCTTTGAAAAAATGAAATGTTAGCAGACCCTTAGAGAAGATAAGGAATGAGTCATGTGGATGGATATTTGGGGGCAGAAGGAACATCTAAAGTACAGGCTCTCTAGCAGGCACATGGAAACAGTAAGGAGTGAACAGGAAGGGAAGTCATAGGGGATGAGGTCAGAAGGCACAATGGGGCCAGAAGCTTTGAGCCTTGAAGGCCCTATAAGGGCTATAGCTTTTACCCTGAGTGAAATAAGGAGCCATTACAGAATTTAGAGCAGAGAAGTAATAGTACATCAAATTGCTGACATGTTTTAGGAATTTTTACCCTGTGAATTCACTTTCATATATTGCATTTTGGAACTAAAATGCAGAGGTGGCTTGGTCTCATCATTGCTTCCAAAACCAGGTAAGAAGACTTAAATCTCTCCTAATAGAATAATAAGAGAAGAAAAGAAAGATGGGACCGTGAGCCATGTCTATACCATCAATCTTAATGACTGCAGAGTGCACAGGAAATGGAGACTGGACTCACCTGAGAGCATTCTTCATGTTCTCAGGAAGGATTTCAAATGGCTGAAGCAGCCTTGCTGCAAGATCCCTTGGGGTTTGGAATTAGCCCAGACTTAGTTTCTATGGGCCCAGAAACACTAATTGGGACTTCCCAAAGTACATTTGATGTTGATTAATGATAAAAAGGCCTCCCTGTTCTGTTCCTTTGAGTAATAGGAAAACTGCCATTTCTAGGTGCTCTGATCTGCTGTTTGGAAGAATTGTCTTTTATCATACTGGAAAAGCTCAAGGGGAAAAAGATACCAGCTCTTATGATTACCTGGGTTAGATGGGTATAACCCAAGAGCCATCCTGAGATACTCTACCAAATCTATACTAAATCTAGTCATTAAATTACAGTGGATCCTTCTGCAACTGGACACAACTCTAGATTCTAAATGATGGGACCAAACCAAAGAATGTCCTGAATAAAGAAAGAAACCTCCCATGAGAGTCACTTTCCAGCCCTCATGCTACACCATTCTCAATTTAGAGCTTAAAATATATATATATATCCAACACCAACTTCTTTTGTATGCAGGTGAGGCAAAACCTGTCATTGAAAGCAGTGAAAAAAAAAAAGAAAAGAAAGAAAGAAATGGCATGGAAGTACCGTTTTGGAAGGAGGTTGAAGAGAGATTGCCCAATACTTGGAATACTCTTTGAGACTGAGTCCCATCATATATACAGAAAATTGTATGCAGTCCATTCCCCGAGGCACAGTGATGAAATCCCCTGTGGAGTAAACAGAAAAGAGAATAAGCATCAAGACCCAACAGGACTGACTCGACCAGAATCAGAAGAGGACTGGCAAGCTCACAGCAAAATCATAATACTGGTCACAAAATCCTCCCTAAGGCTGCCAGTTTCCAAAAGTGTAGCCAGAGAAGAATCAGCATGTTGAAAGACAACTATGAGAGACTCAAACAATGAGACATTTTTTTTTTTTTTTTGAAGGCATGGCACATGATACAGCTCACCTACAGAGGTTGCCGCAGATGGTGAGAAAAATGAACTCCCGGGAGAGCAGGAAATCAAAAAGGTTGTAAACCCCAGGGTAATTTAAAGTAACACTCATTATCTTTCCAATTTTTAAAAGAAGCATTGAATTAGGCCCGTTAGCTAAAGATTTACAAACCCAAGCCAAATTCCAACCGCCTCAACAACTTCCAGCCAGCTCCAGGAAGCTGCTGTACAAATTTTTGGGAAAGGAGCCTAAAGAGCTGGAACCACCTGGTTTCAGGGTTACTTGGGGGCATAGAGTTTGCTTGACCTGGTTCTTTAAGGGCCATAAAATCAGAACCAGAATTTACTAACCTGGGCCTTATTGCTGGGTGATAAATTGCCTATTTTATTCCTGCCCTGGGTAAGGAAAGCTCCATTTTGCTTGTTAATTCCTGCAGTGAGAATTACCTCCTTAGTGATTTAGTCTAGAGCCTGATAGAAGCACGATCTAGGCAGACAATAAGCTTTGTTCTGCTGGCAAGACTGATTTAGGGAATTCCCCAGACCACAGTGAGGATGTGAGAACCAGGGCTCTGGATGTCACCTAAGGGATAACACACCCAGGGTCCTGAATATCAAGTGTCTCCTACAGGTTACCTCCTTCACTCAAGTTGGTGGGAGAGTGTCAAGGCCAAGGAAAGTCATTACTGGCAAAGACATTGCCTAACACCGAAGAAGAGCCCTGCAATCATCATCAACAGAGAAATAATGATGGCATCTCTCTTCTTGGATTGGGTGGTCATTTGTTGGAATCTCCCTATAACTTGAGTTGAGTTGGAGAACTGAGTCTTTTCAGAAAAACCTTGCAGATTGAAAAAGTCTACAAACAGAAGTTGCTGGTTTTGATTTGAGGCCCATGCCCAGCACACACACCCTCACAAACCAACGGGATCAACCCAGCCAAAAGTGCATACTACAAACACCCAAAAGAAAATAAAAGTCCTAGATAGAACCTGAGTATACCTCCATGCTTAACTGCAACCTCTACCCCTGTTGGGAAAAAGAAGGTTCCACTCAGAGGGGCTTTAGACAACTTTCTAGTTATAATAAGGGCATTGCATGGCACCCTCAATGCAATTTTAATAGATCTCACATGTAACAGAGCAACCTTGACCATGAGCTGAGCAATAAGACCTCTGGTGTTGTTGTATGAACTCTCAGCTTTTGTCTTTATATATTTTGGTTGGTTTGAAATTTTAGCACTTCACCTAAAGTTCATGGAGCCTAGTGTCAGTCTGCTTTTTATAGAGACAAGTGGCATCCTGTTCATTTTATTAAAAGCTTTGTCTTTAAAACCAAGCAGAAGAGAGAGAGAAAGAGCAAGAGAAGGAAGAGAAGGGATCATGCTGAACACTTCTTACTCACAATAAGCATAATTTATTCTGTCAACATGTGAGTCGCAGGATTTCATAAATCGTCTAATCCACTCTTCTTATTTTACGTACAAGGAGATTAAGGGCCGAAGGGGGGAAATAACTTGTCCAAGGTCACATATGTTTATGAATGTAAACATAATGTTAAAATCTATGCCCAGCCTAAAATTAACAAGTCAGGAAACGACAGATGTTGGCAGGGATGCGGAGAAAGGGGAACCCTCCTACACTGTTGGTGGGAAGGCAAGCTGGTGCAGCCATTCTGGAAAACAGTATGGAGGTTCCTCAAAAAGTTGAAAATAGAGCTACCATATGATCCAGCAATTGCACTACTGGGTATTTACCCCAAAGATACAAAAGTAGGGATCTGAAAGGGTACGTGCACCCCGATGTTTATAGCAGCAATGTCCACAATAGCCAAACTGTGGCAAGAGCCAAGATGTCCATAGACAGATGAATGGATAAAGAAGAGGTGGTATATATATATACAATGGAATATTATGCAGCCATCAAAAGGAATGAGATCTTGCCATTTGCAATGACGTGGATGGAACTGGAGGGTATTATGTTGAGCGAAATAAGTCAAACAGAGAAAGACATGTATCATATGACCTCACTGATATGAGGAATTCTTAATCGCAGGAAACAAACTGAGGGTTGCTGGAGTGGGGGGTGGGGTGGGAGGGATGGGGTGACTGGGTGATAGATACTAGGGAGGGTATGTGCTCTGGTAAGCGCTGTGAATTGTGCAAGACTGTTGAATCTCAGATCTGTACCTCTGAAACAAATAATGCAATATATGTTAAGAAAAAAAAAAAGAAGAAGGTAGCAGGAGGGGAAGAATGAAGGGGGGGAAATTGGAGGGGTAGACGAACCATGAGAGACGATGGACTCTGAAAAACAAACTGAGGGTTCTAGAGGGGATGGGGTGGGAGGATGGGTTAGCCTGGTGATGGGTATTGAGGAGGGCACATTCTGCATGGAGCGCTGGGTGTTATGCACAAACAATGAATCATGGAACACTACATCTAAAACGAATGATGCAACGTATGGGGATAATATAAGAATAAAAAAATTAAAAAAAAAAATCTATGCCCAGCTACTGATTTGCTTATTGTTATTCAACTTCCTGCTCATTCCTTCTATATGAGTTAATAGCATTCCAAAATTTGTGTTAAAGAAGTCGAGCATGTCACAGTCAAAAAGAAGGGAAAGGTAGTTGAACCAGCTGCATATCTGTCCTGGCCTGAGAAAGCTATTGCACCCAGCCCTGGCAAACATTGCTGCCCTCGGGTAACTAGATAGGTCTGCGGTGGGGCGGGGGGGGGGGGGGGGGGTGGTGACAGTCGCAAGGCCCAGGATGGTAACTTCACTCCTACAATTCCTTCCATCATTTTCACCTACCAACAAAGATTCCTCACTTCTATAGAAATTAGACCTTTAAATTAAAAAGTTGGTTCCTGGACTATGCAATGGCAGGGTTCCAATTTCATGGGGAGAGCGGGCCCTTAGTTATTTGAATGTGTGGTTCTCATTTTCCTTGTGATTGGATTATTGGGAAATTCAGAGGTGCAATATCATGAAAACACTCTTCACGTGTAGCGTGTCGCTGCTGTTAGAGTTTGTCAATATTGGGTGTAGCTGGATGAGTCCTCCCTCGCTTTCACTGAATTAGTATTTTTAACATTTTTCTTTCAGAGAAATCCCTTCAAGTTCCTGTTCCAATTCACCAAAGTTTCTGTCTGATAGAATCTCCATCGTGTGTATCTGGGGCTCCCTATTTAAAATAAATTTTAAGTTCTATTCTTTACATCTATATTGAAGATAATAGTTGATCTATGCCAAGGTTTCTCAAGGATAGCACTATTGACATTTGGGGTTGGGTAATTCTTTGTTGAAGGGGCTGTCCCGTGGATTGTAGGAGATTTAGCAACATCCCTGGCCTCTACCTACTAGATGTCAGTAGCATTTCCCCTTTTTGGTTATGACAACCAAAAATGTCTCCACAATTTCCAAATGTCCCCTGGGGGACCACAGTTAACCCTGGCTGGGAACCACTTATGTAACTTGCTTCAGAAAGATACCCCAGGGGGTGCCTGGGTGGCTCAGTCAGTTAAGCATCTGCCTTCAGCTCCAGTAATGATCCAGGGGTCCTGGGGGCTCCCTACTCAATGGGGAGTCTGCTTCTCCCTCTCTCTCTGCCCGTCCCCCCAACTTGTGCTCTCTCTCTCAAATAAACAAAATCTTTAATTTTAAAAAAACAAAACAAGAAAGAAAGATATCCCAGTAGAATATAAGTTCCATAAGAGCAGGAACTGTGTGTGATTTTTTCATCACTGTATTATGCACATAACAGGTGTTCTTAAAAAATTGTGTTGACTGAATAAAAGACACAATTGGTATTAAAGGGAAAGCCTTGGATATAGACTATTCCAACATCAATCTGCCACTCCCTAGCTATGCCATTTATCTAAATCACTTTATCTCTTTCAATCTTACGGGCATAACATGTATTGCAGGAAATAGTCTTTACCTTGACTCTACTCTCTTGTGAAGTTCAAATAGAGTCATTTGTACAAGATGCCTGTAACCTGTGAAATGACCTTTAGATCTGAAAGATAATGGAGGACAAATGTCCGAAAGTAGATACTGAACTCCAGAGTGAAACCCAGATCAACCTAAAATAATGGTCCCTGCATATCCTATCACCATGAGCTCTAAGCCAGGCTCTGTTTGGCCTTGAGGTGAGGCAAGGACAGAGGAAGGAAACAGAGCTGGATCAAACCGCTCCAGAAAACCAGAGGGTTGTGTCAAGTTGAGGAATGGGACAGGGCCTACTTGTGGTTTCTTTACACAACATAAATTGTCCTACACCAACCCAGGTACTAAAGGAAAACAGTACGTTCCTAAGCCAGAAGGTTCAGTAGCAGTTAAGAATGAAGACCTTAGAAGCCTTTACACTGAAAGACTATGATTTCCCCATTCTCCCTATTATGTAAGCAAATCCGTTGAAAATTATATATATGTGTGTACATGCATAAAACCAAAATTTGTCTGTATTCTCACTCCCTTAAGCTGCCAGCTTTTCTAGAGGCTTAAGGGCATGACCGCATGTTGGAGAGTCCAGTATAACATGGTAGATATTGTGGGAAGAACCACCAGGAGTCAGGGTCTATGCAGATGGAGAAGAGATGGAGGGGGGAAGGGGGGATGTCACACCTCTATACCATGGGTAAAAAGATCTCACTAGTGTGTGCAGGAGCCTGTGTCAGGTCAATTTCATAATACATCTGGTGATCCCAGAGCTATCTGCAGTTAGCTATTAATGAGCAAAAGGGTGATGTGTCTATGGTACCACATTACAAGTTCTGCAGAAACAAGAAATGGTTGCAGGAGAGTTCTTGCCCCACTGTGTTATGAATAACCTCTTTGTCAGGGCAGGGGCGCACTGGGCTTTTGTGTGTCTCAGCTTCCTCACCCGGGAAAAAGAATAATGTTGCTTATCCTGCATAACTTGGAGTGCTGTTGTGGGGGCAAATGCAGTAAGGAACTTAGCATTCATTTATTTGTTTGTTTCTTATATATATTAACTAGTTGTTGTGTTAGGATTCTCCAGAGAAATGGAAGCAACAAGATGGGTGTGTGTGTGTATCTATATATTTATACACATATATACATACTCTAATTTTTCTTTATTATTCAACTTTTTTAATTTTTCTGTTTAGACATGTCATACATGCCGTTGTAAAAACTCAAACATTAAGAACTGAATGTCTCATTAATTCCTATCCATAAAAGTAACTCCTGTGAATCCGCATACATGTGCAGGTTTATTTGTATGCTTGTAGTACTATAAATACAGAGAGCATGAATCACCATCCAATTGCAGGTTAGCAATTGTAGGATCCAGGGTCAGATTGCCCAAGAGTGGTGGCAAAGGCAAGGTTGTGCCGTGGTGTCTACAAACCAGCCCTAGTCAGCAGCATTGGCCATGCCCACATGTCTAGAGCCTGCTCCTTGGCTTCTGGCTCAGTGCGTTTCCATGTTTTCCCCTACCTTTGTAGCCAAAACCTGTCACGTTAATTATTGTTCAGGCTTTCCAAATGAAACATAACACTCCTACCTAAATCTATCACTTTCCAACTTCAAATATTCCACAGTCTCTCTCTCTCTCTCTTTGTCCTTGTATGCTACTTCTTCCTCTGGAATTTGGAGTCAAATTCAATAGTGCCAGTCTTCTTGACATGATGAGTAATGATTGGTATACCAAGAGTGGTCCCCTTGTGTGATCAGCTGAACACCCAGACCCAGGTGTGAATAACCAGGACAAAAAGAAAGACACAGAAAGATGCCTGCTACAAGGCATTCTTCTTTCTGTCATTGGGTATTTTCCCAAGCTTGAGCTATTCATCTACCACCTTCATTATTTTTAGCTTTGTTTTCATAACAATGGTACTATTATTTCCTTCATTTTTTTTTAAATCAATTCACTTTTTAAACTTAAAGTTGTCTTAGCACTTCTATCATTGGCATAAATGGCAGGCAGCATCATTTGCTATACGTGGAAGGTACCATAAAATACATACATAACTCTTAGTTGTTTAAGTATATTCCTAAAACATCTTTTCCCTAGTTTGGGAAATATTGCTTGAATTGTCTAGCTAGAGAATCCACTGTGCTGGATTATGAATGGGATCTGGGGGTTCTGGAGAGATCCGCAAGAAAAGCTTTAAAGAAAACTGTCAAAAGTACAGGCTTTGCAAGACTCCTTGAACATTTGGAATCACGGAGTCTCAGAACTGGGAGCAGAACGTACTCTGACATTAGGCACAGAACCCGAGGGCCTGGAGAGTGAGCACCAGCTGTTCCCCTCCCGGCTGATGGCAGTAGAACCCAGTCCGTTCTCCTGACCTCTACCCTCTAGTCTTCCTATAAACTACCTGGTGTTGGAGGTCAGCCAACCCTGTGTTTTACTTTTCCATGGTGGCGTAACCAACATCCCCAGAACTTAGTGGCTTAAAACAGCAACCAATTTATTTCCTCACAATTTTGTGTGTGAGGAATGTGGGCGGCACTTGGCTGGATGAAGCCATTGCTCTGCATGGCATCAGGTGATGTCATTTGTTGAGCTCTAAACCAGGGCGGGCTGGCAGGTCCAAGAAGGCTTCATTCACATTTCTGGTACCTTCTGCTTCTCCTCATGGCCTCTCTCTCCACATTGGTTAGCTTGGGCTTCCTCACAGTATGGAAACCTTAGGATAATCAAACTAACTTGCATGGCATCTTGCTGCATAAGTGTGAGGGAATAGTCCAAGACAAACAAAAGTGGAGACCACAGATCTCTCTCTCTCTCCTTTTTTAAAGGATTTTATTTATTTACTTGACAGAGAGACAGCAAGAGAGGGAACACAAGTGGGGGTAGTGGGAGAGGAAGAAGCAGGCTCCCCACCAAGCAGGGAGCCTGACGGGAGCCCAACGTGGGACTCAATCCCAGGACCCTGGGATCATGACCTGAGCCAAAGGCACACACTTAAAGACTGAGCCACCCATGCGCCCAAGACCACAGATCTCTTAAGAACTGCCTCATTCTTGTTGATCAAAACTAGTCACAGAGCCAGCCAAGGTTCAAGGAAATCAACCAAGAGGTAGAGTGATAAAGAATCTGCAGCTTTCTTGAATCCATCACATTTGGGTTCAAACCCCAGTTTGACCACATGCCAGCTATTTTGCCTTAAACAGATTGTTTAACCTCAATACCCTCATGAGGAATAATGCACATAATAATATTTACCCATAAGATTGCTATGAGGATTCAAGAAAAAAAAAGCATTTAGAATGATTAGCACAGTGTCAGGAAGATAGTAAACGTTCACCAAATTTTAGCTCTTTCCTTCCCTATCTACCAAAAGCTGATTTTCTTCCAATGTTAGGAAGTTCAAGGAACCTCAGTGTTGAAAACCATGAACCTGGGATGGAATATTGAAGCATAATAGAAACACTATCTACCAAAAAGTTAAGCAAAAGGGAAATGTCTTCAGATATCAGTCTCCACAGTCTTCCCAGACTAAACCTATGTCCAAGCCAAAACAGAGGCTATGAATTGAAAGGTTTATCTTCAGAAGCTGACCTTTAAACATTCCAAAGCCCTATGTAAGAAAACAGAACCGTGGAGCCAGGCCATAGATGTTTTGAGTCTGATCTCCAAATGATAATTTCATTGAATATGTTATGTTTATTCCAGTTTCTAAATCTGCTTTTTGTCTTAAACACAATGAATACCGAAGATATTCCCTCTGCTTTCATTCAAATCCCAATAATTTTATTAAGCTGGGCTGTTTATTAATAAAGCACTGGGAATTTTTGCTTGGTAAAGAAATGCATCCTATACTTTAGGACAGTAGTTCTCACCTGGGGATGATTTTGCCCCACCTGTCCAAGGGACACGTGGCCATGTCTAGAGACAATTATGGTGGTTACAACTGGGGAGAGGGGGTGGTATTATTGACATCTAGAGGCTAGAGGCCAGGGATGCTGGGAAACATCCAACAGTGCCTATAACAGCACCCACAACAGAGGATTTAATGGCCCAAGATGTCAATAATGCTGAGATTGAAAAGCCCTGGTCTAGGACATCACTGCATTGCAACTTGCTCTAGGGACTGGTATAAAATTTATATGGAAATAAGCTAACTTGGAATCCCCTCTAGCTTTTAGTGACTGAAGTGCCAAATGAACTGCATTACCTTGCCAGCTAGGTAACATCCATTGCAGGGATTCTGAAGCAGGTGGCAAGGGTTGGAAGGTATATTGTGGGTCCTTGGGACCCCCGAAGCACATATTCCCAAGTGCTGGCTTTTCAGCAGTTTTTGGGTGCTTTGTAAGATCCTGATGAAAAGATGTTGGAGGAAACAGTATAAAAACAAATCCATGGGCGCCTGGGTGGCTCAGTTGGTTAAGCGTCTGCCTTCGGCTCAGGTCATGGTCCCGGAGTCCTGGGATCGAGTCTTGCATCGGGCTCCCAGCTCAGCAGGGAGCCTGCTTCTCCCTCTGACCCTCTCCCCTCTCATGCTGTTTCTCTCTCTCTCTCTCTCAAATAAATAAATAAATAAAATCTTTTAAAAAACAAAAAAACAAAAACAAATCCAGACAACAAATTGAGAAGGTAACAAAGGGTGGCATCCTTTTTGCATATATGCTGCTGCCAAACCAGCCCCGCTCCCAAGCATGACAGGTACCTTCTGCTTCTCCCAAGTATGACATCACCTCCACTCCGCACCCTAAAACTTGAGTGTGCCTTTGCTGGTCCCCAAGAAAAGTACCAGAACGTAAGTTCCTTCTTTATTTCCACATCCTCCAGCACCTACAAGAGCCTGGCAGGAAGTGGCTACTTACTAGTTATTGAATGAATGAAAAGGCAAAAGAATGAATGAACCAGCCATGGGTCCAAACACATGAGTGAGCAACATATTAATTATTGTCACAATAAACCAGCAGTGCAGTTTTTTAAGGTGTCTAAAGCAAAGTCATAGAATTAAGATTTGAATTTTTTTTTTAAGATTTTATGTATTTATTTGACAGAGAGAGACAGCGAGAGAGGGAACACAAGCAGGGGGAGTGGGAGAGGGAGAAGCAGGCTTCCCGCCGAGCAGGGAGCTAGACGCGGGGCTCAATCCCAGGACCCTGGGATCATGACTTGAGCCGAAGGCAGATGCTTAATGACTGAGCCACCCAGGCGCCCCAAGATTTGAAATTTTGAAAAAGACCTATATATTTTGAAAAGTATCTTCAAGCTAAAATCTGAAGGAAAAAAAAGAAACATACCAACTTTCTAAAAAGCGAGTGAAGGAATGCCTTGCAGCAATGAGAATGAGTGCAGGACTGATCCATGAAACTAAAGGGATGAATTTCACAGAAATCACATAGAATGAGAGAAGCCAGATACAAAGGAAAGCCTCCCAAGGGATGCTGTTTGTGAAGTGGGGTTTCTCAGCCTTGGCATTAGTGATATTTGGGACCAGATAACTCTATGTGACAGGGGGCTGTGCTGGGCATTGTGGGGCTTTGCAACATCCCCGGGCTCACTAGATGCCAGTGGTACCCACTCCCCCGCTGACAGCAAGCAGTGTCTCCAGGCACCACCAAACGCCCTGGCGGGCGAGGATCACCCTCCACTTAGAGTCTGCTACAAAGCAATCTATGGTTAGTAGAGGTGGTCGGTGCCCAGGAGGGGGTCCCACAGGTGTTTTCGAAGGGGCTAGTAATTTCTTTGATGTTGGTCCTGGCTAATTTTGTGTTCTGCTCTGTTAAAAATGCATCGAGCCAAACACTTATGTTTTGTGCACTTCTGTCTGTATAAACTTTACTTGGAAAAACATCAACAAGGCCATAAGAAGAGAGAAACAAATTTTCAACAGCTGAGAGGGCAAAGGGTTTGGGCTGGTGGAAGAATCTGTACAGAGGTCAACATTTTCCAACAATGCAGGTTTATTTCTCAACGCGCGTTACTTCTGCTGAAGTTTAAGTAAGGTTTTCAAAATGTAATTTGGAAAGAGCAATTTCCCAGCTCATCTTTAGAGGTAGAAAGCTGGTAGAAAAACAAGTGTCTGACCTCCATATATTCTGAGACCAGCACGTCCTCTGGGCAGCCCCTGCACTTGGCCCACAGTCTCTGAGGTGGAGTTACACACACATTTACAGATTACATTGTTGAGATTATCAAGAAAGGGTTCCGTTTGTCAAATGTCCCTTCCTTGCTCTGATAACTCTCAGGTTCTTGGGCGCTATTGTCCTTCTTGTTCTCACAGTGAGTCATGGCTGTAACTAAAATAAAATCCTTCTTTGAAATGTCTCTGTTGATACGCTCTGGGAACCTTTACACTAGCCAGGGCCCAGAAATCCTATTGAAATGACCTCTGAGGGCCTTGTCAGATCCTTTTCTTATGTAGGAATTTTGCTTTATCTATTACTGTTTCAAATCAATAGACCGATGGCTAGAGCTTGGAAACATTTTTACTCTTTAGGGATTATCTTTGCAACATGGTGATTTTAATGTAACCTATCTGACATGAAGTCATTCTATTTTAACATCTGCTAAGGAAAAAGTAAAGCCTGGAGAGTTGGTGCTTGGATGGTTTGGAATATGCTTAGGACACTATTTTTCTGGAATTCCCTAAGGGGAAATTCTCTCAACTTTCCCACTCCTTATTTTCTCCCTTGGCAAAATAGGTTCTATAACTCGGTGCCTGACCCACAATTTCACTGAGCTCAAGGACATACACAGGCACAGAAGTACAAAACAAGTGTTCTTTGAAGGTTAAGATTTCTAGCGAGACTGTGAAAAGCTACAGTATGAGCTATTCTTGCAAGGACAAAAACTAGATCATGCATCTTCTGGACAAATTATATCTAATTTCCCTCAGGTTCTTAGCTTTGTTTCTGAAAAAGGACCATCCATGTGGTCCCAGGATCCTTACTCTGAGCCTCCATAAAAATCTATGGATCTCTTGTTCTCTTGTAGCACAAAGCTACCTCCCTTTAAAAATACACAAATCCAAATTAATGGAACAAGTGAGAAGTTGGGGGAAAGAATCATGCCCCAGAGTTTCCCATCTCGGAGACAAAACATGAAGTTTCCTGACTTCACACAAAATGATGGCCTATTAACATTGGGAAAATGATGGAAATGTGTCCCAAGGCACATTTCTTCTTTTGAATCAAAAGATGTATTGAGGGGCGCCCGGGTGGCTCAGTTGAGGGGTGCCTGGGTGTCTCAGTCGGTTAAACGTCCAACTCTTGATTTCAGCTCAGGTGATGAGCTCAGGGTCATGAGATGGAGCCCCATGTTGGGAGGAGTCGCTTGAGATTCTCTCTCCCTCTCCCTCAGCCCTTTCTCCCACTCATGCGCGCTCTCTCTGTCTCTCTCAGTCTGTATCTTTCAAATAAGTAAATAAAATCTTCAAAAGATGTATTGACAGCAGTTATTACTACCGGAGGCCCAAATCCAACCATATTCATTCATTTATGCATTGTTTGTGGCTGCTTTTGAGATGTGACCTCAGAGTTGAGAAGTTGTGGCAAAGATCACAGGACCATAGAGCCCCAAATATTTGCTATCTACTCTTTATAGAAAACAATTTGCTGCTCTGCTATGATTTATTGTCATCATTTTTGGTTTTATTCTTAAAGAGTAACTGCCTCCTCCTCTTCCCCCAAGATCTATCTACTTATAAGTTTTCCCTGGAATACGTTTGTGGTAATTTGGAATTTTTCTCCCTTCCCACCACTTCCAGTCTCACTCTCGCTCACTCACTTGCTCTTGCTTCCTCTGCCTACCCACTCATTTTGCCTTTCTTTTTCTTTCCAGCTGTCCCACTCCCCTCTCTCTGTAGCCCTGGTAAAGAGAAAGGATTTTTGATAAGACAGAGAAACAAAACAAAGACATGGGACCTTCATAATACATCAGTATGTGTCTGTAAGAGATGATCCTTATTGCTCATGGATATATTTGTCCTGAAAGATGCTTCAATATAAAGACTCTGAAGGACACAAAATCAGAACCTCTCGGGGGCCACAGGAGTCTGCAATTTTACAAACCCATTATAGTTGGAGACCACCCCAGAGGTTAGACAAAGCTCCTGAACTCTTCTGCCTCTGGATCATTTTCTATCCTCCTCTCTCCCCTTGTGAGTTTGTGTTTGGAGGTTAAGACAATACATTCTTCCTATCAACCGATTTGAGTTTCCTCTGCCCTGACCACCAGCTTCTTAATGAATATAGATCTTTGACAGAACCTCGAGCACCTTCAAATGGTTAGAACAAATCAATGGCTGTCCAGAATGTGTGGAAATGAAATACCAAGCTTAGATGTGCTTTCTGCCGAACTACGCAAGGAATAGGAAGTTCAGGCTCATGGTTATCATACAGAAAGAAATTTCTGGATTGGAACCATGTGTGCAAAGGCCTAATACCTGGAGTAAATTAAGACTGTGGTGGTGCTAGATGAATGCCATTAAAATCCTGCAAACCACCCATGAGGAAAATTCAATGCAAACAAGCTATTACCCTAAGACCTATCATATAACTGATAGCTGTTTAAATAGTTTCTAGCCCAATGGACTCTACTCTCACATCTGATTCCTCTTCTAGAATCCATACTTGGTACAAACCTCCTTCAGTGGCCCCAGTGAACCAGACCCTCATCTTACCAATTCAGTTTAATAGAACTACTCTTCTTGTGTCAGTGTTGATAATTATTTGGACATATTTTTTTGTGGGGACTTCATAAAACTGTGTTCTGACCACATGTTTACAATCCCTATCACCAACAAGATTGGGAGTTCCTTCAAGACAACCACTTCTTCAACCTCTGTGTCACCCCACCTCATACTATGCCTGATTGTGCCACCCTCACTGATGTTGAATGAATGCAGCAGTTAGTTCATTAATCAGAGAAGAAAAGCTACCCTTTGTTTCACGGACTGGGGATAGGGCTTATGATGACGTGGGTAAGAATAGCCAGAAGAACTTGGAGAATTTTCTTGCAGTCAGGCAGTAGAGATGAAGGCCAGTCTCTCAGCCTGGGGGGCAGTGGAGGTGGGGGGTACCACACACAGCTGCTCAGAATTTTGCTTGTGTGGCATTGGTTTAGGGCCAAACTCTTGCACTTTTTGCAGACTCAGCCCCATAAACGGACATTTTCTGGACCAAAGCTCTCTGCTCAGATCCTTCCTGCCACTCTGACTACATTTGTCCCAATCACGTCACTCTGTGGGATGAAGAAATGCAAGGCCTTGGGGAAGAAGAAAGGACATCTTTAGGCAAGATGGCTCACATGTCAGCCTCACAACTACCATGAGGGGCACATGAAGATTGTTTTCAGTGCTTTTTAGACTCTTCCTTTCCTGCTGGGAGTACCAAACTCACATCAAGTTATGTTGGTATGGTGGCGGTGATCTTGAAAGAAAATTTTATTTTCAAACGAACACGTGGGAGAGAACATTCTTTTCCTTTTGAGCCTGGCCCCTTTTCCCAAATCCAGTGGCAGCGTGACTGAGCCACACTCATTCCCATCTGTTCTGCAGCTGCTCAAAGAAGGAGACTGGGATGCTTTCTAGCACTGGGGCTGCACCAGGCCTGAGTTGCTTATACATTGCTTTTGGCACTCATTTCTCTAAGCACTCAGCCTATTTTCAAATAAGCCCCTGAGATTCCTTTTTTTTTTTTTCCCCAAAGAAAAACATTCTCCACATTCCCATCTTCATTTGGGCACAAAGATGGAGCATTCCCTTTGTTTCTAGCCTAGTGTTTTTGTTCAATTTAACAGAAGTCTCTTGAGCACCTACACATGGCCAGACTCAACCCTGTGTGTTGTAGGAAGTCTGATGCTGAATACAGCATAACCCTTGCCTTCACAACCTCTCAAAGTGGACATCAGTGAACAATTTGTTGTAATACAATATAATAAGTGCTTATATAAGTACCCAAGTGCTGTAGAAGATAGAATAGATTCTCCCTCTCCCTCTCTCTCTGCCTCTCACCACCCTACCCCTGCTCTTGCATGTTCTCTCTCTCTCTCTCTCGAACAAGAAGAAGAAGGAGGAGGAGGAGGAGGAGGAGGAGGAGGAAGAAAATGACGATGACAGAATAATTCTGTTTGGGGGTGACAGAGAAGGCTGAACTCAAGTTGGGGTCTTAGGGGGATAAACAGAAGTTTGACAAGCAAAGACAATAATAACAGTAAATATTTCTATCTTTTATTATGTGATTTATAAGAATGTATATCGCACATCTGATGTGGCAGGCATTCTGCTGAAGGATTTATATACATTATCTCACTTATTTCTCACAGTAATTGTTATAATATTAGCAAACATATTTCTAATACTTGCTGTGACAGGCACTTTATATATAGACATAAAAGAAATGCAGTGGAATCTTTGGACTTTGTTTCACAATTCTGTGGATTACTACTCTGAGACTCATCAAGAGGAAAATATTAAACATATTTTCAGTGCTTCTAAACTTTTACTATGTCAAAACCATGCTTAGGGGCGCCTGGGTGGCTCAGTCGTTAAGCGTCTGCCTTCGGCTCAGGTCATGATCCCAGGGTCCTGGGACCGAGCCCCGCATCGGGCTCCCTGCTCGGCGGGAAGCCTGCTTCTCCCTCTCCCACTCCTTCTGCTTGTGTTCCCTCTCTCGCTGTGTCTCTCTGTCAAATAAATAAAATCTTAAAAAAAAAAAAAACATGCTTAATCTACAGAGAGGAAAAAGAAAGGAAGCATGAAGGGAGGGAAGGAGAGGAAGAAAAAGAGAAAAAGAAAACGAACAGGATGTCCTCTTCCCTGTCCTTGGTAAAGATCTATAATGAACTTTCTCATGATCTTTTCCCAAACTACATAGACTCCTGCTGGCAAGAGTCCGCTAACATCAAGCCATATCAGTGCTTGGCTAAAGCCAACCCTCTTGGTTCCCATCTGGAATGGGGCTTTGGAGCCAACATGTTCTACAGCTGATCTCCAAGATAGTCTGTAGCTTGGCTTTGGACTTAGTTGTCCTTGGTATATTGGTAACTTTCACCATTAATTCTAAAGGTCTGTGTTTGTGTGTGTATTTGTATTGACACAAATTGGGAGGCATCATTGGAATGATGAAACAACGAGCAATATTTTTCACATGGTGACAGTTACTTATTTTCTGTACAAAAACTATTCTTTCTAGTTTTCTCTCTTCTTCATCCAACTCCAGAGTATAAAATGAAGTGAAATAAGACTGCTTTCATGCTACAAAAACAGGACAATTTCATGGGATACAATAGTCATTCAACTGGCAGTTTGATGTCATATGTTTGTCCCTTGATTTGTCCCAATGTGGGAACCACCAAGTTAAAATATCCCCATGTCCAGTGATCAACCCAAGACCAAATCCTGCCAACAGGACACCCTTCAGAGAATCCCTTCAGAGCAACTTCAGAAAAGACCCTCAAAATTCAGTAAACTCCTCACCGTGTGGCTCACTGGACAAACTTCTCTTCCAACCAAGGATGCTTTGGTTCTAGAGCTTGCCACCTGGTCTCTTCAGAGAAGCGGCAAACTAGTGTGGAAAGCTCCTGACTCATTTTCAAAAGCCTGCACAGTGAAGTCAGAAACTTCCATAGTGTCAATAGACATAAAAATAGGCTTTGCACAGAGAGTCCTGGGTCCAGATAACTTTACCAGAGATCAAGTCAATCACAGAAGTAAATCAAAATATTTAGCTGGATTGATTAAGAAATATCAATACACAGATATGCCCCTCTTCTCTTTTCTTCAAAGAATCTTCCCATATCTCTACATGAGGAGGGGGCAGGGAGGATAGGTTTTTCAAAAGGCAAAGCAAACATTATTTTTAAAACTTGTTTTATTTGCTTTTGGTTATCTTCTATGCAATAACTCTGCTTTGGTTTCTTCTCTTCATTTTGGTTTTCAATATTGTCCTTTATTTGTTACCATTTCCTCCCTGTTTTATGGGATTATTATGTACATCATTTAAAATCTCAGATTAATTTAGCAATCTCAAGAATTTTGAGGATGCCTGAGTGCCCACAAAGCACAGCTTTGGTGAATCTGTGGCCTCACCATGATACAAACAGTCCTGTGATTCCCCGGGGAAGTGATGAGCATCATTGAGAGAAGGGAGGTAGCTTTGGGAGCTAAGCTAAGTATTCATTGAGGTTCTTAAATGTGAGCTCTCATTGCAGGCTCCAGATTCCCCCCAGAATGAAATTACATTGAACATTAAACATTTTTCAGAGTTCACCTTCCACTTTAAAGAAGAGGAAGAAAATTGTTTTGGCAATGCAGATGTCTATTAGTATACACATCAAGAATAATAGGAGCACGTATTAAAAAGAGAGAGAGAGCTTTTTTAAAAAAGTATGTAGAAAACAGCTCCCAGAGAAGTAATTTTTCAATTTCCTTGATTTGTTTAGTGGGAAATTGCTCTCCAATTTATTATAATTTGAGAAGACAATGAATTCTTCATTTGGAATTAATATAAAAATGACTGAAAGGCATCTTGCTTGTCTCACAATTTACAACCTGTTTGGATGAAGCATTTTGAGTCATGGATCACTGTTAAAACCCAAGACTTAGTGAAGGCTGGTAATGCTCTCCATATGGTTTTCCCTAAATGATAATTAGAGCTCATTCCAAACTACAAATTATATACACTAAAAATGTTAATTTAATTTAAGGTTACTGACTAGATTTTTTTTTCCTAAAAGCAGGTGTAATAGGAATTACGTTGTCTGAATATGGTCAGTAATGCTAGACATGATGAATTGATATAACCAGATTATTCCTGAATTTGACCTGATTTTGCGGAATCTGCTTGCAAATGTCCAGCCTGGTGTGCGTTCTCCATGATTTATCCTGAACGGATAAAACATTAATGAGGAAAATCAAAACAAATGCTTCTCCTGGACTCTCCAGCAAGGCTGTTGGACACAGTCTATCTAAGACAGAAGATGAGAGGATGGAGGGGAAAAGCCGTCTCCATGTTACTCCTTGGCATTTCATCATCAATCAGCATGAAGTCAGAAACATCACTAAGTATTGAAGTTGAAATTAACTGCAACCTCTGACGGAAAAGTACTTACTTAGAACCTTTCAGTTAGTTTCTGTAATGAAATATGGCAATGAATTAGCCACGATGGTCTGGAGAAATGTGCTTAATAAGAAAAACTGCTCATATCTAGAAGCCAAGTTCTTCTCATGTTTATTTTAGTGACTCTCCTCTTCCTCTCCCCCTCTTCCCCCTAAAGCTCTTTTTGTGAAGCCATCATGGCTGACAACAGAGACAAATCATTTGGAAGAACTTTAATTAGACTTAAAATTTGCAAGGTGTCAGAAGCCTTGGTAATCGTTAAATTCCAGAGGCCCTCACAAATCAGTATTCAGGGGCGCCTGGGTGACTCAGTCTGTTAAGAGTCTGCCTTCGGCTCAGGTCATGATCCTGGAGTCCCAGAATTGAGCCCCACATCGGGATCCCTGCTCCTTCTCTCTCTCTTTTTCACTCTCTCTCTCAAATAAATAAATAAAATCTTTTAAAAAAAATCATTATTGAGAAAAGAGGAAGAGTGTACAAGGGTTAGGGGCTGGGGTTCTGCAGCTGCACTACTTGGGTTGGAAACTGGCTCCCCACACTTACTCCTGAGACCTTGAGGAAGTCACTTGGTGTGAGCCTCAGTTTCTTCATCTGTCAAATGGGTATAATAATAATAAAACTTATGTCATGGGTAGGTATTATGACATCAAAAAAAGCTAGAATAGAATAGATTCTGATACCTAGAAATCATCTCTAAATGTTTACTGCCTTAGTGTAGGAAAAAATTTAGGATGTATTTTTAAAACATAGATCTCTGGATTTCCATCTTGAGGGATTCCAACTTCTTAACCAGAAGGGCACATCAAACACCTAAAGAGGCTTTCCGAACACTCAAGCCCAAGGCCCAGCCCAGACCTGTGGAATTTGATGACGAGTGGCAAATCTCAGACCTGAACCCAATGCTGATTTTTCATAGTACCAGGTGGTAACCGTGTATTAGCTTCTCATCCCCATCTTAGGCTAGAGCCAAGGGCACATAATTTAACTCAGATTTGAGTAATTTTTCTTTCCTAACCATACTGCTGGATCATGGTACTATAATAGACACAAATTATTAACATATTTTCAGTTTATTTCTCTTCCCTTCACCCTATGGGAAACTGGCATTGGCCACTGCCCAGGCAAAACATTTTGCCTCTCCCCCCTCAGTCTCCTAGGGCCTTTAATAGGCAGATTGAGATCATCCAGTGGTTCTCAGCTGAGGTTGTTCTGGCCACCCAGGGGACATTTGGCAATGTCTGAAGACATTTTTGGCTGTCACACCTGGGGGGGAACTGTTTCTGGCATCTAGTAGGTGGAGGCCAGGAATGCTGCTAAATATCCTGCAATACACAGGACATCCCCTACAACAAAAAATTATATGGACCCAAATGCCGTTGGTAACTCAAGCTAGTGGGAGGGAGGGGGACTCAGAAAAGGCATTTGTGTCAGAAAGGTTTGAGAGCCACTTCTAGAGGGGAAAAAAAACTCATGTGGAAAAAGAAGGAGTGAGTAAGAGAAGAGTGGGGCCTCCCATTTGGGAACATTGAAGAGTATCTAAAGAGAATACGGAGCAGCAGGGAGAGACTTCAGGCAGCTTCAAGGTGTGAGAGAGTTAGCAACTGAGAGGAAATGGTGCTTTGGGTTAGGAATTGGATCTTTTCAGGGCGCCTGGGTGGCTCAGTTGGTTGAGCGACTGCCTTCGGCTCAGGTCATGATCCTGGAGTCCCGGGATCGAGTCCCGCATCGGGCTCCCTGCTCGGCAGGGAGTCTGCTTCTCCCTCTGACCCTCCTCCCTCTCATGCTCTCTGTCTCTCATTCTCTCTGTCTCAAATAAATAAAATCTTTAAAAAAAAAAAAAAAGAAAATATGGGGAGCTGACATTGGTAATACTAGGCCTTTTGGAATTTGATAGAACAAAGATAATTACGACACAGCTCCCGTCCTATAGTCGTTGATCAGACTAATTATGAAGAGTTGATGAACCAACAAGGAAACCTAAGTAGTGATATGAGGGGATGCTAAAGATGGGGTGGCCAAGAAGGTAGAGTAGATAGAGGCACAGGCTTGAAAACTGTAAGCCTGGGGTTGAGGTTCTAGCCCCATTATTTTAAATAAAGTTATTGAGGGGCGCCTGGGTGGCTCAGTTGGTTAAGCGACTGCCTTCGGCTCAGGTCATGATCCTGGAGTCCTGGGATCGAGTCCCGCATCAGGCTCCCTGCTCGGCAGGGAGCCTGCTTCTCCCTCTGACCTTCCCCCTCTCATGTGCTCTCTGTCTCTCTCATTCTCTCTGTCTCAGATAAATAAATAAATAAATAATAAAAAATAAAATTAAAAAAAAAAGGAACTGGATCTTTTCTAATGTCCCTCAAGAGATGCAAGTTAAGATTAGAATGCCTTACACGTTTGATATCTCTAAATTTGATGCTGCTCTAAGACTGGGCCCGTGGATTGCTACCTTAGGTTATGATTATTGAACAGTCCTTAGAATTAGAACCCCTTCCTAAAGGTGGTAAAACCGATCTTCAAGTGTCAAAATAATTTTGCTTTTTCTTTATTGAAGCCTCAGGCAATATCCTATACATATACATATACCATGTACTGCCCAAATGCTTTTCAGGAAGATAAAAACCAGGAAGGTGGCAGAAGCCAATCCAAAGACCCAGAATACTCTAGTAGCAACTTTATGCTTTGGCTTTTCCCATTGTTTGGTCATTGACCACACTGACTAAAGGCCATTAACTATCTTATGGACTCCAGAAAACCAAATAACCATATAATTTATTGGTAAAACCCTTAGGCTGATGGGGACAGAACTTTCTGAAAATAGGGCCTCTGGGAAGGAATATCCCCTCCATAGATTGTTTTAATAATGGCCCCGAGTGAATCATGCCTCCCTGTCCATGCATCTCTGCAATAGGATATTGTCATACCTCCCTTCTTCTTACAATCTGTGCGAGTCTGGTGACTTCTCTTGACCAATCAAAGGTGGCCGAAGGGATGTACAAGCACTTTGCAGCTTCAGTTCCCACCATCTTAGAACCCTGAGACCTCCATGCTGTGGAGAAGCCCCATCTAGCCTGTTGGAGATGGCAGGGGGACCTGTGGTGGAGAACTGAGACACCTTGCCCATCAAGAGCTGGCACCAACCACCCACCATGTACATGAAGTTCTTTGGACCTTTCAGCCCCAGTCAGTCTGTCACATAACTGCAGCTATATGAGCGACCTCAGGCAAGACCAGCAATTGCTGTTTGGGGATGATTTGTTTCTCAGAGATAAGTACCTGAACGTTTCCCCCAAAGGCCCCAGGATCAAACTGCTTTAGACAAGGGTGGCTTGCTCTAGAAGCGAAAGTAGCTGTATACCCCCCCAGTCCCCCGCCACCTGGCATTGTGTTTCTGCTTCTCCTGGGCCCACAACAGCTCAGTGTGATCCCAGGCTCACTCTAAGCTGAATGGTAATGTCAATAAAGTGTGTTTTTGGCCCTTTCTACTTTCTTATTATGTATTCTTCTTCCCTCTTGTAGGAGCTTCTGTCCTCCCACATACAGCTCCAGGATGCCAGGGCCCCCAACAGGGGCAGCTTGTCACCACCAGCCTTCTACCAGGTGGGCTCCTCCTTTTTCCTGCCCACAAAAAATTTTCTTCTCTAAATAGCCTGCTCCTACCTCACTGTCACAGGGAAAATGGTCCAGATCTATCAAGTTACTAAGGTGTGAATGACTGATGGAATGTTCTCACGAACATTACTATTAGAATGCTATATACCTCAGACATATGCAACCTCTAACTTCCCACTGACTGGATAAGGGAGACACATGAGGAAAAAGAATGACTTTCCCAAGGTTGTGGAGCTATTAAAGACAGAGCTTAAACCTTTCAGACTCCAAAGACGGCACTTTTCTAGTATTTAACATTGCTGGATCTATAGGTGTGCCCTTGGATACTTCATTTCAGAAACTGTGTCAGGAAAAGGAAGGAAATACTTTGGAAAATGCCGAGCATTCACCAGGTGTCCAGTGGGTGCTCATTTTCTATAAAGCACTTTCCAAGCCATTGTGGGAGCTACAGATAAGAACCACTGAAGATTTATGAGCAAGTGGGTGCATGATACTTGTTTTCCCCAGTAGCCTTGGAGAATAAATTAGGATATAGAGCGAGCAGCTAGGAGACTATTTCGGTGTACCAGGTAAGAATAGGCAGACCTGAACTCAGGCAGGTTAGAAAGTCTAGAAGTTGCATAGAGGTAAAATTCACAGAGTTGTGACATTCTGAGGTCTGGGATTTAAAACCTCCTGTCTCTGGTGACATCTAATAATAAGTCTTTCCTATGGATTAGCAAAGCAGGGCCAGGCTCTGGAATCAGACAGAAGTGGATTTGGATCCTAGTTCTATCCTTATTAATAGCTGTATATGTTTGCACAGAGTACTTGACCTTCTAAAGCTCAATTTCCTCATATGTAAAATGGAGATGTGATAACATTACCAGCTTATTGAATATGACCATGTGGGCAGAACACTAAGCATTGTGCCTTGAGTATCATAAATACCCAGTAAGTGGTAGTAATTTTATTATTGTTGTTCTGCTTGTATTTGAGTATTTGAATGTTTTTGCTACTTACAAGCTTTTTTTTTTTAAGATTTTATTTATTTATTTGAGAGACAGAAAGAGAGAGAGAGCATGGGGGGTAGGGGAAGAGGGAGAAGCAGACTCCCTGCTGAGCAGGGAGCCCAATGCAGGGCTCATTCCCAGGACCCTGGGATCATGACCTGAGCCAAAGGCAGACGCTTAACTACTGAGCCACCCAGATGCCCCAAGCTTTTTTTTTTTTTTTTTAAACATAAACTCTACCCTCCACTGTAGGGCTTGAACTCACAACCCCGAGATCAAGAGTCACATGCTTTGGGGCACCTGAGTGGCTCAGTTGGTTAAGCGTTCCACTCTTGATTTTGGCTCAGGTCATGATCTCAGGGTCATGAGATAAAGCCTGGCATTGGGCACCACATTGAGTGTGGAGGCTGCTTAGGGTTCTCTCACTTTCCCTCTGCCCTTCCCCCTGCTCATCTTGTGCTCTCTCTCTAAAAAAAAAAAAAAAAGAGTGGCCTGCTTTACTGACTAGGTCAGCCAGGCACCCGCCACTTGCAAGCTTTTGCTATGTGTCTATGGCCCTCTTTGTTTTTCCTCCATTTGTGTGGTGACATTGGGGTATGTTTAAATGATTGGTCAAGCACTGTGGGGGTCTTTGGAAAAACTATAAATATCATCATGGATGTTCCCAACTTGTCCCCATTTTGTATATTAGCTTGACTATTTTAAGACGTCTCATTGAGTATCCAGCAGTACCCTAGGGTCTGTACAACACATATTGTGATTTAAGGAACTCAATAATCTGAGAAACTTGGAACATCTCAGTTCCGGATTTCATTCTGGAAATTTGCCTCGAGAAATTAGCCCATTTGACGGGGAAGGTAGCAAGCGTATTCCCTCCAGCAGCAAACTTCTCTGAAATATCAAAGTTTAGCCTAGTGTTTGAATTGAGTCATATGTCAAGAAAAACACATTGCATTCCTTTGCCGTAAGACAAACGCCGTATGTTAAGTTTATTTTTAAGTGGTGATTAAGAACAGGGAGACCATGTTCCAGTCTGAGAAAATATTGATGCCATGGTGTCAGCAAGGCAGGTTATGGTTTAATTCATACCTGCAGATTACCGAATGAAAAATGAACCCACATCCACAGGCTGACATCTGTGTAAATGGTGCATAGGGATGGAGGGCTGTCTACCTTCCTGAATGTTCTTGGGATAAAGTAAATACTGAAGGGCTTGATGTCTTTCCTAAGCCTAACTAAGCTGGCACAGCTGGTCCCCAGATGCGCTGCTGAGTGGGTGGAGGGTCCCATGGGCTGGGGAGGCAAAGCAGAAGTGAGAAGATGCCTTAGAGTTTAGGGGACTTAGGAGAAATAGTGGAAAACTCCTGCTTTTACCCAGGATTGGTCTTGAATGCAGTTGAAAAATGGATGAACAGTTGGAGTTTGGGGTGTCCCTTTACTGTCCCCTGTCTGGCCACCTTGCCACCCCCCCCACACACTCCATAGCACATCCCCTTCCTTCTTAGTGTTCACAGTCTCACTTGATAAGATCACCAGGGCAGTTTCTTAAACCTAAAAATGCACATACATCACCCTCAGCTCTTCCCCTTTTCCTGCCCATGCCTACACTCATATTCATACCATTCTCTTACCAACACCTGCACAAGGGGGTTTGGTGACATGTTTGTCAGGGCAAGCAGCTGGAAGCACCTTCAGTGGTCAGCTGGACATGAAATAAAGCGTGGTGTTCTTATATTGGTTCTGAGATTTCTCCTTTGTCACATGGGACCAATATTGGCTGCTTATGTCATGGAGTGCCCTGAGGATTCAGTAAGAACACTTCCTGGCAAAAAATCAACAGACCATAAATCATTGCTATGATTATGATTCCCACATGGAATAGTAGCCAGCTATTAAAAAGAGGGACTTACGCTCTTCTGTAACAACTGATAGTAAGCGGAGGAAAAAGCAAGTGCAAAATGACGAGCCCAGTATATACCATTTCTATTTCTATTTTTATATTTATAACACCATCAATGGCCTATCACAAGCACACTTGCCCAGCTTCCAGCCCTTATTTGGACGAGTCCCTCAGTCAGTCAGTGGAACTGGAAAATAAAATGTGCAGAAATTGCATGTATATATTTTTGGAAACCTCACAAAACAATATTAACAGTTTCTTTGGATATGCATATGTGTATAAAAACAGAAAACTGGGGCGCCTGGGTGGCTCAGTGGGTTGGGCATCTGACTCTTGGTTTCAGCTCAGGTCGTGATCTCATGGGTCGTAGGATCAAGCCCCCTGTCAGGCTCCACACTTGGCAGGGAGTCTGCTTGAAGATGAAAATTCTCTCCCTCTGTCCCTCCCCCCACTCACACTCTCTCTCCCTCTCTCTAAAATAAATAAATAAATCTTAAAAAAAAATAAGAACAGAAAACAGGAAAAGCACAAGTCAAACTCCTAAAGTAAAGTAGATCAAGTCTGGAGGGTTTTGTGTTTCTTTGATCTTGAAAACAAGGAGGCTGTATGGGTTGGGCTGGGTAGAAGGCACAATCTGAGTCTTATCTATAGCTCTTTCATTCTGCGTAGGAATAAATACTCATGCATTACCTGTGCCATTAAAAATACCTCAAAGTAGAAAGAGTAACGATGCCCAGGTGCCCACTTTTAACCAAGTTACATGTATTTTTCTTGAGCAGGCATGACCTGAATCTTAAAACTGCAGAATAGGAGCATGCTCAGAGACCTTCTGGAACATACCTTATCTCCGGCTAAGGGAACTAAGGGTTGAGGATGGGGGGACTAGCTCAGGTCACATAGCAGAGGCAGGTAGAAGAGAGGAAGGGACAAGTGCCCAGCAGCAGGGTGGGGTAAGTAGTTAGAAAGAAGCTGGCAAAGTTTAGATCGGGTAAGATTAAAAGGGCATGTAGGTCTCAAGAGGGAGGGATGAGTTAGAGGTTTTGTAGCAGAGGTCCACAGAAGTAAAAATTGAGGATGAAAGTTGCTCATGTTTTCCCCTTCCCATTGCTTCCCAGGGAGTTTCTGGGTGTGTCTGCTCACCCTCCAGGGCCTTCAGGTGTGTTAGTGCTCATAATAGCAAAAGGAGAACTGAAAGATAGTGTGAAAATCTAGAAATCTTTACATGAGGGGAGTTTGGAAAGAGTGGGGGGCTGTGGGGAAGTACGGCAACAGGTGGTTGCACTCCAGAGACAAGGCACAAAGAAGGGGAAAGAGGACTTCCCAAGGTTACAAGGGCTGGGAAGGTAATCCCCTTTGCACCATATTTCAAGAGACTTCAGTAAAAATTTAAATTGCTCTTAGTATTTTCTGGATGTCAGACTTGATATTACGTTGAATGGACAGTAGCCCATAGTTCAAGATCCTCAAGTTTGCGCCAATAAAATCACCATTGCTGATGAAGATGGAAGGAGATTGCCAACACTCTGAAATGTTAAGTCAATATTAGGAGGGGGACCCAGAGCTCCCAACCATCTTTATTTTTTTTTTTAAGATTTTATTTATTTATTTGAGAGAGAGAATGAGATAGAGAGAGCCTGAGAGGGCGGAGGGTTAGAGGGAGTAGCAGACTCCCTGCTGAACAGGGAGCCCGACGTGGGACTCAATCCTGGGACTGCAGGATCATGACCTGAGCCGAAGGCAGTCGCTTAACCAACTGAGCCACCCAGGTGCCCTCCCAACCATCTTTTGTCCAGGTTGTGCCCTTCAACCACCTTTAGTCTTTGCTCTCATCCCTTCGTTTCTCTGGCAAAGGTGAAAAGGAAGTGGTGATCTTACAGAGCCCACAAATAAAACCGCTTTCTATCCCAGTGTAATGAAAAGGGGATTTCATAATGTACCAATTGCCGACTGAGAACACACTTGCCCAGCTTGCGACTCTCATCTCAATGAGCTTCTAAGACTTTCAGCAGAATTAAAAATAAAAATGTGCAGAAATAACATATATGTCGTATCGTGACCTGAAAATTAAAATGCATGCACACACACACACACATACGGAGGAGGGGAAAAGACACATGCCCTTGGTTCCTGCTGGCAGAGTACCAGATGGGGAATTTAGGGATTTCCTACATTTGGTGCTCTGTTAAAAGTAAGTTGAAGGTTTCTCTGTTTTGTTACAAGCATCGACCACAGAATCTTGGTCTACCTGCCCTTGGCTACCTCAGCCCCGAAAAATGGGTTTTATATGCTGCATTTTCCAGACAGATGAGAATATGCATTGACATTCATTTGCCAGAGATTACCTGGGTGGTACCTTCTTAGAAGAATGGAAATGATTTCCCTGAATCCCGCACACGTTGAATGAAGAATAAACAACCTTGTTGAAATCGTCTACATGACCTGGAATGCTAAAAGCCTTTGGTTTGCTTGCTGTAGTACAAAAATATGAGAAATATTTAATCTTTAAAAATACACAATGGTATCATAATTTTGCTGCAGGTTCAAAGAGAGCACAGTATAACTCAGTGTATTTAAAATGTAATGTCATTGTATATTTTCAAAATGCAAACAGCAGAGAGTTTGATGAATAGCTGAAGACCACTAGACCATATCTTATCCTTATAAAAGTGTCTCCCGTGAATGTTAACTGTATCTCTTAGAACATTCTTAATATGCCCCATAGATGAATGTATAGACAACAACTCTATAGAAATGTATATGCCTACCTGGTGTGTGGTCTACGTCAATTCAAAGTGGAGGTTATATAAACTCTGGGTGCCCAGCCTTTTGCTTTTGAACAAGGAGACAAATCTAAAGGTTTATAATTTTCCAGATCTCTTATATACCGTAAGCTTTTCAAAAATCTGCTTTTGACACAATATTCCTCTATTATTTTATTACCAGATTATGTATAGTATATCTTTACTTGTTTGAATCCATGTTTGATGTCCAATCATGTATTTAAAACTGTATTAGTTTTACAACATAACACTGATAGGTGTTCTTGTAAAAAAGAATTTGTATAGGGTGCATTTAATCCAGCTACAAGTAACAAAGACATAAATACATGGGGATTTATTCTCTCTTGCAGAGAAGAGAAGGAAGCCGTAAAGCAACACTATCCAACCAAACTTTCTGTGATGATGGAAATGTTCTGTTATCTGTGTTATCCAATTCAGTAGCCGCTAGCCCCCACAAGGAGCTATTGAACACTTGAGATGCAGCTAGTGGGGCTGAGGAACTGAAATTTTTATTTTATGTAATTTTAATTAACTTAAATTAATATATCCACATGTGGCTCCTGGCTCCCACAGTAGACAGCAAAGCAGCAATATCTTGGTATGGAGAAGACTTACGCTCTCACCTCCTATATTCTCCTGTTTGTGGCTCCCACACTCAAGATATACTCTTGGTCCAAGATGGCTGCTGGAACCACCATGAATCCACATCCCAGGCAGCAGAAAGGAACATGGGCAGAAGGGCTAGTCCCTTCCCTTTTTAGGAGCCTTGCTACCTGTCCTACACAACACTTTTAACTTCCAGCTTGCCCAGAACTTAGTCACATGGCTACACTGAGCCACGAGTCTAGGGAATGTTCTGTCTTGTTTTTTGACTGAAGAAGGGATATGAAGGAGGACAATTGTCAATCCCTCCCACAAAAACGTATAAAGTCCATTATTCTCATCCATTCCTCCATCCCCAACCCAAACTCATTCCTAGTCCTTGAAGATAACTGCCATTAATAACATTTTGTATAACCATCTGGCAAATTTATCTATATACAAACATACAGACTTTTTTCCTAAACATTTTTCTCTTTTTATATACTCCTCTGCCAATTAGGTTTTGCATTTTTGCAACGTATCTTGGATGACTTTTGTTGATAGAATATATAGATCTACATTGTTCTGCTTCATCTAACATACAGTAAATTCTATGAAAACTAGAATTAGGCCTGCCGGTTCATCTTTGTGACTTACGTATAGTAGACATTGAAAAAAATTCAGCAGCATAGTGTTTCATTTTATGAATATACCATAATATATGTAACCCGTTGTTTCCTCCTGCACCCCAAAATAACAAACACCCCTCCCAAGAAAAAACAACTTTGCTTTGTTTCCTGAGAAATTTAGATCGCTAAATAAAGTAGCTGTAGCCCTACCAATTCCATTTCTTTTTTTTTTTTTTTGAAGATTTTATTTATTTATTTGACAGAGAGAGAGAGAGCACAAGTAGGCAGAGCAGCAGGCAGAGGGAGAGGGAGAAGCAGGCTCTCCGCTGAGCAGGGAGCCAGACGTGGGGCTTGATCCCAGGACCCCAGGATCATGACCCGAGCTGAAGGCAGCCGCTTAACCGACTGAGCCACCCAGGTGCCCTGCAATCCCATTTCTTGATTGTCTCCCCCAGTCAGCTGCAAAAACTGATTTGCCTCCACTCTTGTGATTTGAGTCAATTGTTGAAACAACTCAGAAATATGTGTCCATGTATCTTTTCCTCCAGCCATGAAGCTATGTGGGGACTCAGAGCACCAGCTAAGGGAAAAGTCAAACCAGTTAAAAATTCCCTTAGGAAGAGGGCGCCTGGGTGGCTCAGTTGGTTAAGCGACTGCCTTCCGCTCAGGTCATGATCCTGGAGTCCCTGGATCGAGTCCCGCATCGGGCTCCCTGCTCGGCAGGGAGCCTGCTTCTCCCTCTGACCCTCCCCCCTCTCATGTGCTCTCTCTCTCTCTCTCATTCTCTCTGTCTCAAATAAATAAATAAAATCTTTAAAAAAAAAAATTCCCTTAGGAAGAGAATTGTGTTAGTATAGACACACTACAGCTGGAGAAAAGTGGTTATGGATGCTGCTTAGAATAGAAGTGCCATGAATGGATGTTGTGGAAGGTTCTAACCATCCCCAGCTGTGCCCACCACTGGGGGATTTTGTGCAGAGAGTGTAGCTGAGGAAACAGAGACAAGCAAGAAGGAAGCAACAGCTTTAGAATCAGAGAAACCGGGGTCGACCCCTTTCTAACTGTGTTACCCCAAGTAAGTTATGAAATGTCTCCGAGGCTCAGTTTCCTTGTCATTAGAAGGGAGATAGTGTCCATTGCCTCCTAGCATTGTTGTATGAGTTAAATGAAATACCACACATTGCCTGGCACTTAGTGGTACTTGCACAATCAGAGCTGTACGTATGGAAAATATTCATGTGTTGCCAGAATATTGCAATGGGTCCTATAAGCCACTGGGTCAATGGAAGGAGGGAGACTTCTACAACAGTAGAGTTGCCCATCAGTATTGAGTAACTCAATACTGTTACTGGTGGGGCCTAAAATTGAGCACATGTTCATTTCTCTAAAAAGAGAACAATCGTCCTTACTGAAACATAGTCCAAACAAAGTTGGACAAATCCCTCACTGACAGATTTGATCACTTTTGGTATCTGGAGGACACAGAGACAAGTATAATAAGCAAGACAAGAGCAGCCCACTCGACCAGAAGTTCAAAATCCCAGCCTCCAATTTACAAATATTTCTAAGCAAGAGTTTTACGTTGACTATATTCAGCAGAAATATTTAGGGCTGTGAGTTAAAAATGCAAATTCCTGTGGTGCCTAGCTGGCTCAGTTGGTGGAGCATGCAACTCTTGATCTCAGGTTTATAAGTTTGAGCCCCATGTTGGATGTAGAGATTATTTAAAAATGAAATCTCTTAAATACATTAATTAATTAATTCATTAATTAATTAATTAATTTTAAAAAATACAAATTCCTGAGACCCAACAAAACATGCAGAATCAGAATCTATGGGTGTGGGGACCACAGTCCTCCAGTTTAGCAAGCTTACCAGGTGATTTCTGTGCACAGGAAAATTTAAAAATGATTGTCCAAGAGGGACTTATTTTTTTTTCTTTTTTTTTATTCTTATGTTAATCCCCATACAATACATCATTAGTTTTAGATGTAGTGTTCCATGATTCATTGTTTGTGCATAACACCCTGTGCTCCATGCAGAATGTGCCCTCCTCAATACCCACCACCAGGCTAACCCATCCTCCCACCCCCTCCCCTCCAGAACCCTCAGTTTGTTTTTCAGAGTCCATCGTCTCTCATGGTTCGTCTACCCCTCCAATTTCTCCTGCTTCATTCTTCCAAGAGGGACTTATTTTGAATAACAATAACTAAATGAGATAGTTAAAATAGCTTTTTAGAACCTACCATGTGGAAGGGACCTAGTTGACCGACTCTAGAATACAAAGATTCCCCTCTTCTCAAGGACAGGTAAACAACCACAGTGTGATAAGCACAGAATAGAGATAAGTAGGAGGTCCAGAGAAATAGCAGGGGGTGGGGGGGTGATTCACTCTGTCAGACATTGCTAGAGGAGGTTATAAAAAAGAAGTGATGTCCCCTATGTTTATTGCAGCATTATTTATAGTAGCCAACCTAATGAAAGCAGCCCAAGTGTCCAATGATAGATGAATGGATAAAGAAGAGATGGTATATAGATATAGATATATAGATATTGGGATATATAAATATTGGAATATATATATACACACACATATATATAATGGAATATTACTCAGCCATCAAAAAGAATGAAGTCTTGCCCCCTGCAACAACATAGATGGATCTAGAGGGTATAATGCTAAGTGAAATAAGCCAGTCAGAGAAAGACAAATACCATATGATTTCACTCATATGTGGAATTTAAGAAACAAAACAAATGATCACAGGGGAGAAAGAGAGAGAGGAAGACCAAGAAACAGACTCTTAACTATAGAGAATGAACTGGTGGTTACCAGAGGGGAGGTGAGTGGGGGATGAGTGAAGTGAATGATGAGGATTAAGGAGAGCACTTGTCGTGATGAGCACCAGGTGATGTACGGAAGTGTTGAATCACTATATTATATAACTGAATGTTATATAATATAAGCTGTATGTTAACTATGGAATTTTAAAAAGAGAGATGATATCTGAGCTGGGCTTTTAAGGATGAATAGGAGTTCACCAAGTTGCCAAGATGGCATAACACAAATTCTAAAGCAGTACCTGTCAAGCTTTATTGCATATAGGGATAACTTGAGGATCCTGTTAAACTGCAAGGTCTGTTCCAGTGAATCTAGGGTGATGCTCCCAGGTGATGCTGAAGATTTATGGATCATGCGTTGTGTAGCAAAGCTCTGGAGGCATTGGTTATGATGCATCGGACCAGGTTTCTGTGCTATCTATAGTGAGGAATTACCTATTTTGCTGATGTTTATTGACTTCTCTTTTATGGAGAACCAGCTGAACTCCTTCTTCCTGCTCAGAAATATTATTAACTACCATTAAATAAATAAATCCCTTAAGCATCCCACGGCATCGCCCATGTAAGAAGCAAGTCAACTTAAAACACAGCACTGGAAATTCTAAGCATTTGGAAACTGGTCAGTAAATTCTAGTGGTTATTACTTTTTTTGTTTTCCTATATTTTTTACCCTTCTTTCTTTCACCTTAGCCACAGATTCACATTTTTTTCTTTTATTCTATCCCCCAAACCAAGGAACAACAAAACATAATTTTTCGCATATATACCTTAATGAAACTGCCAGAGGCTGACTCTTGTTCACTTGTTATCTCCTAAGAAATTTCCCTCTGTAATTGTAGTTGTAAGCTGAACCTCTCTCTTGGGATCCAGACTGTTCTCCCAACTGGAAGCAGAGTGTTGAACAGTGGTTATGAGCCCAAACTTTGGAGTGGACAATCCTAGATTAAAATTTGGGCTTTGGCACTAACTGTATCACCTTGCACAAATGACTTAACCTCTGTGAGCCTCACTATCTTCACATGTAAAATGGAGATAATGAGTACCCATTTCATAGTCTTTCTGAAAGGCTTAAATAAGCAATCCGAAGTAAAGAACATAGTACCTGGTTCATGATATTTATTCCCTCTGAAAAGTAGCTACGAAATCATCATACTCACCCACCCTGCTAAAATAACCTCCACCCCCCCGCCTTTCATTTCAGTTTCAATCCCAGTGCTAAGCCAGATGCCCAGCTCACATGACTGAGCACCCTGCACCCACCCACCTCCACCATTGCTTCACCCTGTTTTTTGCCTGAAGCCAACTCCTGCTTGTGTATTTCTTCTAAAGGACTCAATCTTGTTTGCACAATAAAACAAATACTCCCACACAAGCCACATGTTTGCTATCTCACCATGTTTCATTATAAGCCTCGAGGACAATCACAACAGGCAAGAGGAAAGGCAGCCTAGGGAGAAAATGTACTTGGACGCACTTGCCAAGGGAAGGTGTGGCCATGACAACCCAGGTACACACAGGGTATAATTGAGATTTTTCTGTTTGGGGTTTGGCTTTCTTAACGACTGATCATACCTAATCTGTCTCCTATGTTTGAAGTAATAACTACTGTTCTCTGGCCTGTAGTGCAGTAGTAAAATTGTGTGATACCACCTTAACCACAGCCATTCCAACCTTCTGCAAGGCTTGCCACTCATCTCGAGATAGACTGAGGATCCTGGAGTTGTGTCTTGAAACACTGAAGTAATTAACCAACTTGTTCCAAAATCAGTCAACTCTTTAACCACATACGTCTGCAAGCATCCAGACGCATCATATCGGAAGACTCCGTGTAGCACACGTATCAGGAGACAGGGTTGTTTCTTTGTCCTGTCTTGTGGTCCTTTGTCCTGGAATAGACTATGAGGGGAGGTAGTGGATGGTGAGGAGGGGAGGGAAGACTGACCTCCAACTACTGTTCTTGCTAATATTGATCTAGGGGAACTGAACTTTATTCCCTAGGCTGCTACTTCTCAAACTTTCAAAGATTTATTGATTCCTTCAAAAAAAGTATTTCCTGAGTGCCTCCTATTCATGTGAATAGGGTCCACTAGGGATACACGGATCCCAGGGTAGCTCCCAGATTTCTCTGTGGCAAAGGTCCAGGGGCAGCATCTGGCTGGAAAGGGGAAGGCTGTGGTCCTTTCCATGGAGACACGTGTGTACAGCAGGGGTGTGATTTCCTCTTTAGTGATTTATTGATTTGGGGTAGATTGGGGTAAAGGTCCTACCTCGAGGATCTCAGGAGGGGCTGAAGCCACGCTTTCGCTCTGTCACTGAATGTTAAACAAAACAAACACGATGCCTCCATGTAAGAGAATTACAATCTAGGGGTGGGAGAAACAGATACTAAATGAGGAAGCAAACAGAACATTTGACAAAGGGATGGCCAGAAGTACTATGGTGGAGATGAGTAAAATAGTGTGATGGAGAATAATGAGGAAGACCAGGGGAGGTGACATTTAAGGAGATGCTTGAAAATGAGGAGTCAGACATAGAATAAGGGAACAGGTAAGTCCACAGGTGTGTGGAAGAGCACACAAGCCTAGAGGTGGGAGCCAAAGGGCAATGGAGGACAGCGTTCCCACCAGAGGTGAGTAGCACAAGATGAGTTCAGGGAGGAGACAGGGCCAAGTCCCACAGACTCCGTGCTGAGGGGTTGTGTTCTATATCAAATACAGTGGAAAGTCACCAAAGGGTTTTAAAAGCAGGAACTCGTCCCCCCACACCCTTACTGATTGGTTGATTGGTTGTAATCTTATTTGGATTTTTGTTTGTTTGTTTAAGATTTTATTTATTTGTATGAGAGAGAGAGAGACAGACAGAGAGAGCACAAGCAGGGAGATTAGCAGGCAGAGGGAAAAGCAGACTCCCCGCTGAACAGGGAGCCTAATGCAGGACTCGATCCCAGACTCCGAGATCATGACCTGAGCCAAAGGCAGGTGCTTAACCGACTGAGCCACCCAGGTGTCCATGTTGTAATTTTATTTGGAAGACCAATATTTAAAATGATTAAAATGGATCTTCTTTGATTGAAGTGAGGATGGCAACCCAGAGCCGGGCTGAGAAGAGTTCTCTTCTGGAGCTCCTCCTGAAGTACTCCCCCCCCCCCCCCCCCGAAAACTTAGCTCTGCATGACACAGTTACCTCACCATTCTAGACCAAGTGGAGCCATTGCCCATTGATATTGAAGGCTGGGAATGATTTCAACTAGGAGTGAGTGAAGAATGCTCTGGAGAAAATGGATTTGCAGTGATGCTGGTCAGGGCTGTTATGTGGTTTCTGTGAGCATTATTCCGCATCCTAGGTCAGGATTCAAGAGAATGGACGATAAGAGTTAGGCAAGATGAGTGTGATCAAAGTGCTAAGGTATTGGCTATGGGTCCAGGGTGGTTAAGAAAGCAGAAAATAACTCAGGAGAGAATTGGAAGAATAAACTGGGTCAAGGAAATCGAGCTCACCAGGAGGTCAAAGTGCAGATTAGGTGGGAAGAACACGGAAGAAACAGGAGAAGAAGAGAGTCAGGGGGATGTTGAGTAGACATGTTCTGGATGACAAGATCCAAAAGGCAGCCTGTTGAGTTCCTTAGGGCAAGTGACGTTCAAGGTTGCTGGAGCGTAGAAGGACCAGGGCCTGTGGGGTCATTGACTGTTTGAGGAACAGGGCTGCTGAAATCATGCAGGTGATGATAGGAAGCATGGAGAGGAAAACTATAGGCTGGGTATGGTGAGAGTTCAATGATGGGATAAGAGGGTGCTCTGCCTGAGTTATGCAGTCTTAAAGGGAAAAGTTCTCTTGTCCTAATTTAATGTAATCAATATGTAGACTCAACACCATATAAAGAAAATATAATAAATACCTTTGTATTTATTGCTCAGCTTAGGAAATGAAGCTCTGCACGAACACTATGGCAGCCCCTCTGTAAATCCTCATAGATTTGTCCCCCTTCCTACTTCCACCAAAATGACGTCTGTCCTAAATATGATGCTTATCATCACCAAGCATTGCTTTATGTTTTTAGTACATACACGTGTATCCTTACACAAAGCCTTGTTTTCCATGTTTTTAAATTTTATATAAATGGTATACTTTATATTATGTTTTGCTACCATTTCCTCTTATGAATTGAACATTACATGGTGAAATTTATCCAAGTTGAAATATACAAAGGTAAATATGTACGCATACACACATTCACCTACTGCCAGTTTTTCACTGGATTCCTGTACAGTATATCCTTCTTCTTGGTGGACATGAAGTTGTTTACAACTTTTATCATCTCAGACATTGCTCCAGTGAACACTTTGTACATAGTTCTTGTACGTCTGGCTAACAGTTGCTCTGGACTCGCCCAGCAATGACACTGTTGGGTCACAGAGTCAGGGCTCTTCTGCTTAACTAGATGCACCAATTGCTCTCCAGTGTGGTCGTCAACATTGATGCTCCATCCAGAAGTCTAAGTTTCCAATAGTCAATATCATCATCCTACTTGATGTTGTCCAGCTTCTTAATTGGGTGTGAAATGGTATTTACTAAGGTCTTGGCATGTGTTTCCCTAATTAGCAGCATAGTTCAGCATCTTCTCATTTTTGCGTGTGATATTCATGCTTCCTGATCCGTGGATTGCTTCAGATATTTTTCCCATTTTCTTTAAATTGGATTATTTTTGTATTCATATTTAGGATTTCATTATATATTCTAGATACAATCTTGAATTGTATATGCATTTAAAGACTCTGCTCGGGCGCCTGGGTGGCTCAGTCAGTTAAGCGACTGCCTTCGGCTCAGGTCATGATCCCGGAGTCCCGGGATCGAGTCCCGCATCGGGCTCCCTGCTCAGCAGGGAGTCTGCTTCTCCCTCTCCCGCTCCCCCCTCTTGTGCTCTTTCTCTCTCTCACTCTCTCTCTCAAATAAATAAAATCTTAAAAAAAAAATAAAAATAAAGACTCTGCTCTTTCCTTTTGCTTTTGCTGTCTTTTGTTGAACCTGAGTTCTTAATTTTAATACATACAAGTTTATCAAGCTTTTCTATGCTGTATTTAAAAATCCTCAAAGAAACAGTTCCAGAATGAATGTGACCTTGGAAGCAACCAAGAGAAGTGAGGGAAAATTTGACCTTATTTTTTGTCCTGAGTTATACAAAGTAAGGAAGAGTGAGTGGCCTCAACTTGAAAAAAGGACTTCTATGAAGGCATGAGAGGTTTCTAGGAAATAGACCAGAATATATAACAATATTTCATGTCAAACAAAGAGGATCTTAAGGAGTTAAGTAGAAGGGGGTTAGTGGTGGACAGGCAGGGCAAGGAAACTGAAGGAAGAGGGGAGAGATGAGCCATGCAGCAGTGGAGAAGAAAAAGACAGGGTTGGAAAGACCTTACCTACTTGGCCCTGAGCAAGGGAGGCCAAGTTGAAGAATGACCCATGTGGATCTCTCCAGCCTCCAAGGCTCTTCTCAAGCTTTAATGAGCACATGAATCACCTGAGGATTTTTGTTCAAAGTGATGCTGATGTTGCTGGTATGTGGAACAGCAAAATAGCACAGTATCCTTTGCAGTTAAGACCTTAACAACATTTCTCAAGATAAACTAAATGGTCTCAGAAAGAATATTCACAAACCGACAGACAGACGGAAATTTTGTTTGACCTGGAACATTTCTACTGTTCCTTCCAGAGACTGATCCTTACCCCACCACCACCACCGTGACCAATTTCCCAGATCATGAGACTCAGTCATTTGAATAAGAAGGTAGAGGCCCACAGCTCTGATGTTAAAGAGCTAGGTTGACTTCCTAGCTCACGCAGTGCCTCAGCTGAGAAATCAGAAGGGGGCTGATCTGTCCAGGGCCTTGGTAGCTGAGGAAGCTAAGCCACTTCAGGCTGATGGGACACAATCTCTTAAAAGGAAATGTGCCAAAAATGCCTGAAAAATAAAAGTAGGCTCTACCAGGGAGGCTGGAAGAGCTAACCTGACTTGCTAAGGAAGGTGGGCAAACCACAAAGCTGATTCTATGGGGAATTGTCCTAGAACAGACAGTCAGACAAATATGACATTCCAGGTATCAGATTGAATTGTGATTTCAGCTAATTCAAGCACCTGAATTAGTATTAGATGTTGTCATGAATGGCACCAAAGGGGTGGGGGGGGGAATGTGGGAACTAATCTTTCACAGTTGATTTTCCCCAGAAATATAATTATTATGAACTCCTAGTTTGTTTCTAAACAATCACAGGTTATAAAATAGGTTGTATCTGTAGGATACAATAGTGTATGAATTTAGCTTTAGGAATTAGCAGTGACTTTTAAGCCCTAGGCTTTAAAGAAATGAAGGAAATTCAAGTCCTCATGGACAGTTTGTCCTTTACCCCTTCTATAACCTGGGGGCAAAGCTACTTCCCTTCTCTGGATCCCAATTCCTTCATCTGTAGAATGAGGGAAATGATGTTCATCCTGTCAAAAGATACAGTCCATGACTTTCCTTCCATTTGGTTATTTTTAGCTCGTTTTGATGGAAATTTCTATAGAGGCACTATGAGTCTGAGCTTCCATCTGCTCAGTGAATGCTTGGGCCCTTTAGTCTGACAGTCTGGGAAACCAGAGAAAAAAGGAACCATCTCTGGAACAAGCAGTGGAAATATTCTGGCTTCCACTAGCCTGTTGTGGATCTGTTGGTTTGTGGACACTCTGTCCAAGGCCGTTTTAGTTTATCTTGAGAAACGCTGTAACTGACCCAGGGACTTCTAGAACCCTGTGAAAGCTCAACTGACATAGTTTTAAGATGATTTTGTTCTCTTCCATGGAATTCGTTAATTAGCACTCTGAATGGACTCAGTTGACTGAATTATTTTCTTGCTATGCTGACTGAAGAGACACCTTTCCATTTGTAGGATGTTTCCTGGACAGTAAGCACAGCCCCTCTCTCTCGGTACCAACGAGATTCCAAACTTTGTCCTTGCCCAGGGGGAGAAAAAAAAAAGGGAAAAATTCCCTTAACAATGACCACTGATGGTAAGAGACTGAACTGCCATTACAGCTCAAGAAGATGTCCAGCTGGAAATATTTGAAAGGATTTTGATACTCCATGGAGAACTCCGGAAGGGGTCCCCGGGTTAGAGGTCATGTGTGTAGCCTCGAAGGCTACATGTGACAGGGTTGTTTTTCTATCGGCGCTTGACAGGTGAGTGGTGGACATCACATCTGACTCCTCAGGGGAGCTGACAAAATGTCAGAGCTCTAGGCCCAGCTTAGTTCAGCTGTCAGTCACTTCAGGGCCTTGTACAAACAGTCACCAGTTCCAGGCCCTTCCTTGCCATTCAGCCTTTTTAAAAGTTAAACAAAGTCACTGACCATCACAAAGAAAATATTCAAAGCATTGTATGGGAAGAAAAGGGGGTGCAAAATGGGACTGTTTGCTCGGCTGTGTTTGGATTATAAACAAATATTCACACCTGTGCTGATGAAGAACCCAGCCAACTATTTGAAGCAAACACATTTTCATGCTTTTCATAATTCCAAGCCTTTTAGCACATATTGCCAAGACTGAAAATTAAAGCACAAAGAAGAAAAAAAGGAAACCAAGTAGTCTGTGGGTGATTAACCAAGGAGGGGAAATTGCTAAATTAGCTGAACCTTGGGACGGCTGGGTGGTTCAGTCGGTTAAGCATCTTGCCTTCGGCTCAGGTCATGATCCCAGGGTCCTGGGATCGAGTCCTGCATCCGGCTCCTTGCTCAGCAGGGAGCCTGCTTATCCCTCTGCCTGCCATTCCTCCTGCTTGTGTTCCCTCTCTCTGACAAATTAATAAATAAAATCTTTAAAAAAATAAAATAAATTAGCTGAACCTCACAACCAATCGGAGATATATTTCATTTCTGTATTCAACAAACTTGCTGGAAGTGGAATGTCTTTAAAGTAGCATTTAAAGAACTGATGGTGCTGAGAGATTGTTCTAACACATAAAATGAAAAAGTAGTGAATGCAGTTCACCACAGTGTTCATGCCAAGTGTTAAAATCAGAACAAAAATCAAAGTCGAGAAAACGAACATGATCAATTTAGTAAAAAATGTGGTCAGGTCAGCCTCACTAAGGACAGTTTCTTGTTTTTTTACTATGGTCAGCCCAGTAGCATAGTAACTCCAAGGTACCCAAATATTGATTGGGTTTCTAACACTCCAGAGTCTACAGAGGACATAGAGACAGCTCCTATCAACAAACACATGAGTCCTTTGCTGGTATACTCTATGCCGTTGAGTGCATCTTCTTAAAAGTTCTTCAGAGGTAATTACCTGCTCTTCTTAAAGGCATTGAGGGCACTGTTTCCTTGCTCAGTTCCCTCAGAGATCTGTGTAGAACTATTTGTTGAATTTTGATTTCCTGAAATTCAGGGTTGGCTTAGGGACTAAGTGAGTGTATGCAAAGGTGCCAACTGGTAACCAGTTTCTACAGTAGACCCAGCCAATGAGGTTCCTCTGTAATGATGGAGCTCCTTGGGTGGTCCATGGCTGACTCGCCCATAGACACTCCAGGCCAGTCCATAAGTAACTGTAATACTTAATGAATGTTGAAATATATATATACTTACATATACTTTATATATATGTATTTTATATATATGTATACATTTTATATATATATTTATATTTATATATATAAATATAGATACAGAGAGCCATTTTCTTAGATAAAGCCTGGAGGGTTTGTATTAAACTTCTAGACGGAAAATTAGGTCCCTGGGTTTTCCTTCTCCCTTGTAGACACCGGTTATGGTTATGTCACAAAGCCATTTTGTGGTTAGTCCTAAAGAGCATTTTAAATGAATTTTGTTTGAAATGGATGAACATTCATGGCACAAGGAGGGATGATTCCAGACTCAAAAATGAATGAAGCAAGAATCCCGGCCTAAAATAAGTCTCCTGCTATCAGGGAGATGAAGCACATACATGATGATGAGTGTTAATGTGGAAAAAGCTATGGACGTTCTAAAGAGGGTGATGTCTTTTCTTTGAGGCCAGCAGAGAAGGAATTTGAATTAGAAGAGATGTTAATGTAAGGCAAGGTTTCTCAACCTCAGTACTATTGACATTTTGGACCAAATAATTCTTTGTAGCAGGTCCTGCCCTCTGCTTTGTAAGATGCTGAGCAGCATCCATGGCTTCTACTCACTAGATCCCTACAGCATGCATACACAGACACACACACACACATACACATACACACACACACACGCATGCACACAGGCACGCAGGCACTCACATCAGTTGTGATGATGTAAAATGTCTCCAAACATTTCCAAAAGTGCCCTGAAAGTGAAAAAAAAAAATGATTTCTAGTTGAAAAGTTCTAATGTATTATTTCCAAAAGTGGGACCAAGAACAAATTACATCAGAATCACCTAAGTACATGTTAAAAATACAGTTTCCCAGGCCTCTCCCTGGCCCTGCTGAATCAATGACTACCTAGCAGGGCCCTACAGTCTGCCTTTTAGCAAGTTCCCCAAGGAATTCTTGTGTCTGTAAAGACAACTGCAGGCATACGTCCTACTGCTTTGATAAATTTCCCTTTCTGATCAAAGGACAGAAAATGACTAATGCTTAAGGATGGCTCCTGAGAACTTGAAATTATGTATTTCCATAGATGAACTTCAGGGCTGACTTCCCTATCTTGAATTTTGCCCTATGTCAAGTTATGCCAGAGAAAGGCTCCAGACCAGTGCAACTCCATCTTGACTGCACATTAGAATCACACAAGGAGCTTTAAAAATTACAGATGCATGAGTTTCACTACCCAGAGAATCTGATTTGATGGGACTGGAATGTGGCCTGTGCAACAAGATTTTTTAAATCTCAGTGGGTGACTCTAATACGTTTCCAAGGTTGAGAGCCATTGTCCTAAACCAGAGATTCTCAAACTTGAACACCTTTATACCAACATATGGATTATACAGAAACTAATGAAACAGGTCTCTGCTCTAAGGAGTTGTCTAAGTTTATCATTAAATCCCTGGTCACAGGCTTGTAGAAAATAGATAGCCCCCCAAGAAAGATAGAGATGGTGAGAATATGTGACACTTTGAGCCAAATGAGACTTTTTCTTTCATATTTTCCTCTTTGGGGCAGTAAGCTAATGAGCTAAAGAAAACAGGTCATGAAACTCTCAAAAGGCAGCGAATCTCCTTAAGGATCATTCCTCTTAAAGAGATTAATGTTAAATGTGAGGGTCAGGAGCCCAAAGTCTGGTGATGCAAATGGAAGATGCCAAACCCACAGAGCACTACGTTCAAACACTGGCCACTTGGGTGCTGGCTTAGCCCTGCGTGGACTCCAGCCATCCCTTGTTCTCCAAATGGACAAGCCCTGCGCGTGCTCACCAGAAGGTCAGCTCACTTTCTCTTTGCAAATGTATTTCCCTCAGGCTGGTTAGACCTGCAGTAATAAACTCTGAGGTCCCATGTCCCAAAGCACCTGACTACTCTAGTTCCCTTCCACCATGTGGCAGCCACACTCATTGAGATCTCTTGTCTCTTGTCTTGAGAGACATTTGTGAACAGACCATGCCATCATTATTCCCAAGATGGTGGGGCTTAGTGGACGTGCGAACAGTATTTGAATCCCAACCTTACTATGGAGAAGTTACCTAGCTTCTCTGAGCTTCATTTTCCTCCTCTTTGAAATAGGGTTGATCAGGTTATCCTAAGGATTAAATTCTGCCCCCTTATCCCCAATGAGATGGATCTACCTTTTACTAAATTGTCATGTTCAATATGCCCCCATCAGAGGGGTTTTGCTTGATAACCCAATCACTCTCTATTACCATATTTTAATTCTCTGCATAGCATTGACTGTTTATGAACTTGTCGGTTTCCTCCTCTTACTGGAACGGAAGTTTTAAGCAGGGACTCCGGGCATCTTGCTTACTGCCATATCTTCAGCAATTAGAGTAATGCCTGGCATGTAGTAAGCTTTTAATAAATACTGATTGCTTCCTGTGCACGAAGGACCTGGTTCAGTGTCAGGTACTCAGTAGGTGCTCAATAAATAGTAGTCATAATTATTACTTCTAATTAAATTTCTTTAAGATGAACAATATTCCGATTCAGAAAGTGTCACTCTGTTCATGATGGAGATAATATAGACTTCGTGTGGCAGAAGCCATGACTGGTGAGACTAGTTATTGAATAGGGGCCAGGGAGACAGGAGGGCAAAACTTTGACATTTTTTTTTAAGATTTTATTTATTTATTTGACAGAGAGAGACACAGAGGGAACACAAGCAGGGGGGGTGGGAGAGGGAGAAGCAGGCTCCCCACTGAGCAGGGAGCCCGATGTGGGGCTCGATCCCAGGACCCTGGGATTATGACCTGAGCCGAAGGCAGACGCTTAACGACTGAGCCACCCAAGTGCCCCAGGAGGGCAAAACTTTGTTGCTCTTATTTCTAATCCTAGTATCAAATTTAATGCTACCTACTCTGTTTTCTCTAGTGTTAATAAAACTTGATTACTTATAATTTTTAAATGAATTCGATCACAGACACAATGAGAGACACAATGGGAGACACAGAGGCACTCTCAATTTCTCTCTCTTCATCTTTTTGTTCCTGATTTACCGATCTCAGGTCACCAAACACTGGCGCATGTTACTTGTTTCTTACAGCCCAAAACTAACCTCATTGCTTCCATCTCACTTCAGGGCAGAGAACGGAGCCACAGATCAGAGCCTGGACTAAGAGCAAGAATGTTTTTTTTTTCCTGAAGTCAGTGTTCAAAATCATAGCATAAACAGGAGCCCCACATGGTCTCACAGAAAGTATGGCAGATTCAGGCAGATGCAGTTGGGTGTCAGGTGGTTTTTTTTTAGGGTTTGTTTTTGTTTTTTTTTGTTTGGGGTTTGGTTTTGTTTTGTATTTTTTACAACTGTGTCATAACTGAAGAAGATAGAGCAGACAGTACCAGAGATTTTTATTAAAGATTCTGCGACTAATCTGGTGCTGTTCTTCTAAGACAGAGTCATGGCCCTCAGACTCTGACAGGGAGTAATATTTGTGGAAGTCCAACAAACAATAAGACCTGTCTGACCATTATTATGGCAGCCACCGGCTCCGTAGTCTACATGTTTCTGTGTTACAGCCATTTCGCTGTGTGTCTAAAGAGGATGGTGGAGTGAACTGCATTCTTGAGTTGACCCTTTGTTTCTAAAACTCACAACTATTTACAGCCAGAGCCAGACACTTTTAAGGAATAGAAATGTGATTCTCTTTGCATCTTCTGTGGTTCAGGCTGCCCTGCATCATACATCTTTCTCAGCAAAGATACATGGCCCAAAACAAAAGGAACAACAAAGATCCTATTAGCAGCTATTATTTACCCGAGCCTAATGGTCTGAGCTACAGGCATTACGTATGTGATCTCACAGTCATACCTGCTCCCCTATTTCTCTAATAGAAAGGTTAGGCCTTGAATTATTCAAGGTTCCCTGCCTAGAGGTACACATTGTATATATGAATTCATACAGTGTATATTAAGTATGCCTAACTCATAATCTCCCCCAAGATGTGGTATGCGCTAGAAAAATACACAGATCCAAAGAATACTGTAAGAGGTAAAAGATGTATGTCCAGCAGTGTTCACTGCAGCATTATTTATATGAGAAAAAAAAATCCTAAATGATTATCAAATCAGTGACTGGCTGGGTAAATTATGGCATATTAAAATCTGTAATACCATGCAGCTATTAAAAATTATGTACGTGAGTATTGACATGAAAACACATTGAATCAAACATGAATATACACATACATATATACCCACATATACATCCAACCCTATTTCCTATGGAAATTTGTACACATATAGGTATGGTCAGAGAAATACATTAAAGGATGGTCACCAATCATCAATCCTACTCATCTCACATTGAAGACAAAATGATGCTGAGTGACTTTTAGCTTCCTCTTTGCGCTTTTCTGTGGTTTTGACAAGTTTTTCCAATGAGCCTATGAATGTGTATGGTTTTTGAAATAAACTTTATTTTTTAGAGCAGTTTGAGGTTCACAGCAAATTAAGCTCAGGGTTCCTATATACCACATACTCCCCCCGCCCCCCCCCCCACATACACACGCATGCTTAGTTTTCCCCACTAGGAACATCCTGCTCCAGAGTAATACATTTCCTACAATCGATGAACCTACACTGACACATGATTATCACCCAAAATTCACAGTTTACATTAAGTTCACTCTTGGTGTTGTACATTCTATGGACATGTGTAATTTTTTAAAGCAGTAAAAGTAGTTTAAAGTTTTAAAAAAATGGATGAATGAACTATTCTGAGTTATTAATGGGAACTAGGATGTTTATGATATCATCTCCTCTCCATTTACCCAATCTTTTTGAGATCTTGAAATGAGGATGAATCATAGAAGGGAGAGTGTGGGTTTAATTCACTATAGCAATAGTTTATTTGTACATCTTCTCCCTGCCTTTGGGTTGCTTGGGAAGCTGAAATAAACCAGCTACTCCCCACCTCTCCCTTAGCCCACACTCCCATGAATCAAAAGAAAGTCAACTTGGAGTTGTGGTTCTAGGGAACTGGGAAGACAAGAAAGCAGTGAAGAGGCACAAAGAAATGTCTGGGTAGGCGAATCCTAGGACAAAACTTCACATTGTAAGGGCAAATTTCTTGGCGTACACCATGATGTTTTGGACCCTCAAAATACCTTGGGTTGTATTTCAGTGGTATTCCCCTAACTCTGCATCCCCAAAAGTGGGGAAATGAGGAGAATGGATTTAACATGAAAGCCCTCCAGATTCTAGAGAGCAAGATATATGTCAGATTGTCCTTGTATCCCCAAGATTTCACTTAAAGCCTGGTTTTTAGTCAGCACTCAACAAATCTGTGAATGAATGAGAGAAGAAAACAGGAGAAGAAAGGGGGAAAGACAAGGGGGCCAATGGACAGAAGAGACTATATCATAGAGCAATTACCACTGACTTTTTAGTGAGATCCATTACGCTTTACCAAACTCTCCATGACTTAAAGAATATTTGTGTCCTTTAATAAAAAAAAAAGATTTTATTCATTTATTTGACACAGAGAGAGAGAGAGAGAAAGAACACACAAGCAGGGAGAGCAGCAGAGGGAGAGGGAGAAACAGACTCTCCGCTGAGCAGGGAGCCCGATGCAGGGCTCGATCCCAGGATGCTGAGATCATGACCTGAGCCAAAGGCAGACACTTAACCGACTGAGCCACCCAGGCACCCCAATATTTGTGTTCTTAAAGCTGATTTGGACCACATCTCCCCTGGTCACCCAGATTTGGCTTCTTGCTTTACAGTGGTTCTCCAATGAAAATGAAATTTAATTTATTCTTTCCTCCTTATTCCGCCACCACCTTCCAAATGCTTACCATATCCATTTTCTTTTGAAATGACAACAAAAATAATCGCCCGTTGCACGTTGGTTAAAGTTGTATAAACCAACTTGCAATTCTAGTAGGATTCTCTAAACTTCTGACTACAGGACATCAATCCTTTCTCTAGATATTGATGCCAGACAACTCTGTAGTCCTCATTCTCACACTTTTGTGGGGCAGAAGAATAGCAGAGTGGAAAGAGCATGGGTTTGATTCTTGCCTTTGCATCACAAAAGCTGTGTGCCTTTGGGTAAGTTACTGGAACTGAGTGTCAGTTCCCTCCTTTGTAGAAGAGTGAAGAGAACTCTGTTGGATTGTAAGGTTCATATTAAACGTGTATCTGGAAATATCTGTTTAAATGATTATCTTTTTCACAAGGCTTTATCACCAAAACAGTGAAGGAGGATCTCATTTTTTGGTTTCTGCATTGTGGTAAGAGAAGAGAGAATGGCCAAAAGCTTCAGCCCTTCTTAAGAAATATTTATTTTCAATTCTTAAAGATTAGGGCTGGGTTATAAGGAAGACCTAGGAGGTCTGGACACTGGGGTCTGATGAACTCAGTGGGAAACACCTGCTCCAAATTTTTACGCAGGGAGGTAACTTTCAAAACAAAGAGGCATACCACCTGCTGATTTCTTTATTGGGAAACCAAGAATTACATAACTCAAAATCATAAACGATCCACATGCAAAATGAGAAGGCATAGAAGGGACAAGTTTAATCAAGTTTAGGAGCATTTTGAGACCAGCAATCACAAAACAGGCACAGGTGAAGAAATCGTCAGTTATCAGGCTACTGTATGCCAAGTCAAGCCTCGGGATAAACATGAGGTGATATGAGGGTTTTATCCAGCTCTGGCATGAGTGAGCAAAAGGGCAGTGCAATAGGAAGCCTAGAGTGAAAATACTTTGATCGTTCAACAATCTCGCTTGTGGGAAATTATCTCAGATCATTAACTTAGTGGCCATGTTGCAGAAAGAGTTACAGGCAACAATAACATATTGGGGGCTGATGATGTAATGATATGAACAGTTGGCTGCCTTTCACTGATAGGGAAAGCAGGTGTATAAACATAAATGTACCAAACTGAATGTGAGGAGTGTTTTCTTTTTTTAAAGGTTCTCATTTGGCATCAGAACATCTTTCCTTTAGACCAGGGGTCAGCAAACTTTTTCTGTCAGGCCAGATCATAGGTGATTTTGGCTTTGCAGGCCATATGGTCTCTATCACAACGACTCAACTCTGCTGTTGCAGTATGAACACAACCAGAGATGATTCGTGAAACCATGAAACTTATCACTGCCTTCTTTTTTTTTTTAAGTATAATTTTTTTCTCTATTTTTTTTTTGAGGTAGTGTTCCATGATTCATTGTGCATAACACCCAGTGCTCCATGCAGTATGTGCCCTCTTTAATACCCATCACCAGGTTAACCCATCCCCCCACCTCCTTCCCCTCTAGAACCCTTATTTTGTTTCTCAGAGTCCATAGTCTCTCATGGTTCGTCTCCCCCCTCTGATTCCCCCCTTCATTATCACTGCCGCCTTCTTTTTTTTTTTATTATGTTATGTTAATCACCATACACTGCCTTCTAATGAAACTTATTTATAAAAACAGATAGTGAGCCACACTTGGTCTGTGGGCCATAATTTGCTGACCCATGCTTTAGGCCAATCTACTCTATGTTGGACACCCCAGACCCCCAAAATGCTTATATATTACCTGCTGATATCATATTCTTCATGTCCAAGAAGCATTTAGTTAGGCTTTTCAGTAGAATGGATTTGTGTTGTGTATTCTGAATCTGTGACTTAGTCCAGGAAATATCCCTGACATAAAAATATCACAGTAAGATTATATCTTCCCTTCTTACATTTTTTTTTTCCCTTGGGTGATTTTCAGGACATTGCTGTAAACTGCCTCGTTCAACTTGTATCTCTAGTTTCAATCCCATCTTTCAACAGATTCTTCAAGCACCAAGAAACTTTCACACAGTAAGGAGGCCCCTGTTTCTTTCAAACACACTGGATGAGCAAAGACAAATGTCTTTAAGACTGTGTCTTATCAGTATACACTACAGAGTGCCTTGCTACTCATGTGTCTGGTGAATATTAGATGAATGAAAAAGTAAGCAAGTGAAGGAACAGTAGGAAGAAGGGAGAGGGGGAAGCCAGGGCAAAGAAAAGAAAGGAAAGGAGAGAAGGAGAGAGAAGGTAGGAAGGAAGGGAGTTATTGAGCATCATTGAATCAATGAATTAATGTGTTTCCCACATCAATATTTCTGGTTCTTTTGCAGGCAGATTTGTAGTCAAGGACCTTCAGGATATATGTTTTGTGTAAAAGATTCAATAATCAGGAAAGAACCCTTCATTCCTTTACTCAACACCTATTTATTAAGGAGTGTCAATGAGCCATGATTTGGGGATACACTGATGAACATACTAGACACAATTCCTGCCCCCGTGGTGCTTACATTCTGATGGCAGGGGCAGACAATAAAGAACCAAGTCAATAAATAAGATCCATGGGATTGGCTTCCGAGCTCTCTCTGCACCCATCAGCACTTACCAGTGCCTGGCCCTCAGCAACTGTTTGCTAAAAAACGTATTCAGGGTCTGTGAGCCCGTCCCCCCTCTTCCCCAGCTTCCTTCCTGCAGGACAGATCTGCAACATGGTCACAGGGGAAGGTTGGGACCATAGAGCAAAAAGAGCTGGGATGTATTCATAGGCACAGCAAATAGTTCACTTGCTCCAGCATCGGCGGGGGAGCGGGCCTTCTTTCCAGTGATTTGAACTTTCCCAGGCTAGTGGCTGGCAGGAAGCTGTAAAATGTTGGTGGCAGCTTCGGTAACGAGAGCCAGCGGGCTGTCCCTGACAACTGGAAGCTCGTGCCATCGCGGGGCCATATCAATAACACCACAAACACGGCTGGTGCCGGGACAGTGACATCTGGGGAACGTCTGCTTTTTCTCTTTCAAAGCCCAGTGGTACACACCTACAGCCTAGGCTCCTAAGGGGATAAACAGAGAAGGGGTTTAGCAGCCAGCACTGAGAGAAACAATCGAGGATGTTTGCTGCGGTGGCAGCCAGACCGGCCTCAGCTTGTCCAGACAAAGCCCATCTCCACTGCAGCGTCTCCAAGGAGAAGTAACCAGTGTAGGAGGCAGGCACGAAGAGACCTAGGGAGCAGACCTCGGGACAAGCCCCACCGCAGGGCAGGGATAGTATGCTGCTCACCCCAGAGGAGCCAGGCCCGTTCTACAAGCTGAGAAATGTTTCAGGGATGCATCTGAAGCATCAGATATAATAGATGACCGCAAAAGAGGGCTGTCAAAGAGAAAGAGGCTAACACAGCCATGTCCTCTCCAAAGAAGGCACAGCTCAGGGGAGCGATCATGGACCACTTCACTACCCACTGATAATCCTATCTGTGCTTTTCAGAACACTCTCAATTTTAAAAAATAGTTACTATGTGCCAAGTGACATGCTAAGGAGTTTTTATCTGTTATCTTACTTAATCCAGTGGACCACTCTGTGAGAGAGAGTTATTGGGAAACCCATTTTTCAGATAAAGAAACTGAGGCTCAGGGAAGCTAAGTAAACATACTACAGGTCACAGAGATGACAGGGGATGGAGCTGGTGTTTCAGCCAAGCCATCTGAGTTCATCCCATGATGCTGCCTTTTATTTCTACTGCTTCATTTATTCCTCACCACAACCCTCTAAGATAAACAGATTGCAAATTATTTTCCTGATTTTGGAGCCAAGAAATGTGCTGTCTGATACATAGCCACCAGCCATATGTGGCTACTTAAATTTAAATTAATTCAAATTAAATAAAATGTAAAAATCGGTTGCTTAGTCGTACTAGCCAACTTTCAAGTGCTCAGGAGCCACCTGTGAGAGCCCAAATAAGGAACATTTCGTCTCTGCAGAATGTTCTAAGGAACAGCACTGGCCCAGAACTCTGAGGTTCAGTTCAAGTTTCGGAGCTCTCTGCCAGACACTGTGCTAGAAAGTATAGTGATGAAAAAGGCATCGTTAGGAAGGTTACAAATTCCCTTAGGAAGGTTAATAATCCTGGAGGCCATATTAGATTAAACAACTTGCTGTGGGTACAGATGGGGGCCAGAACTCCGCTCATGTCTGTGTCCTCCACCACATTGACATTCTGGCCTCTTAACAAAAAGGAAAACAGAATGACTTCAAGTATCCCAACGTGGGGTCTTTCTAGGTGTGTTTGAACTAGGCTTGTGATAAACTCGGGTGCTCTTTGAGAAAGGGTGTGTAAGAGACAGAAGTAAAAAGGAGGAGAGAGTTTGTGTTGGGAAATGCACACCAGGATGGACATGCACGGATGGGATGCCACACCTGCTGGGAAGAGTGCTCTTGCAGACCCAGCAAGCACAAGAAGATATAAATCCACCTCTTCTTGCATGGAGCCTTGTCTTTGGGGCAAATACTCTTGAAAAATCAATCACAAGCACCCAACCCCCCCCCCAAGAAAACATTGACAAAACTAAGGCCACCCTACAGCAATGGTAGTATGGAAGAAGCATTTAAGAGCATAGATCCTAGTTCAAGTTCCCACTACTCCTCTGCTTACAAGTGCAACATTAGGCAAGACACTCAACTTGGTGAAGCTACATGTTCTCCATCCATAAAATGGAAATGATAATAGTCCCAGGATCTTAGATTTCTTGTGAGAATTAAATACAGCATTTATGAGAATTGTACAGCTTCCACATAGGTCAGGAGCGTAGGAAGCAGTCTGCAAATGGTAGGTTTGGGTCGCTGAAACCTTGTTTACCCATGCGTACCAACAGATTTGATTTTTCCAGACCACTAAGTATTAAATTGGTTTTATTTTTCTATTTGACACAGATCACTGTGGCACTGAGTTTGATACAAATACAGTGAATTGTAGTCATTTGATTATTTTATTCATGTAGTTTATTTATGTAGCTGTATGATAGAATTTTGACCAAAGAATAAGAAATAGCATAGCAAATCATGGTCAGCTGAACAGTTTAGGGAGGCTTGGCCAGGAGAGCAAATCCATTTGCTCATCAAACATGTATTGGGCATTCTTCCATACGCCAGGCAAAGATGAGTAAGACATAGCCCCAGCCTAGAAAAGTTCGAGGTCCAGTAAGAGAAAAGGCAAGAACACTCATACACAAGTAATCCAAGTGCCACCAAAAAGATATAAAATCCTGTGAGGACCTCAAAGGAAATCCAAGTCCTATTTAGTTACTTGGATACAAAAAGTTGTCAGGAAAGAGGTAAGTGTCCAAATGGGCTATGACAGAGCACCAAAAGCCTGACCAAAAGCAGAGAGCTTTGCAAGAGGCAGAAACTGTAGGAACAAATGTTTGGCCAATCATTGCAGGCAGAATGAGATGCAGGGCAAGGGAATGAGATGCCAGGGAGATGAGAGGAAGGAGGTGAGCTGAAGAGTTAGGGAAGGAATGGGGAGATCTGGACACATGCTTCAGGATCTTGCACTTCATTTGAAAAGACAGTGGCAGATAGTATTTTTTGAAGATTAACTTTTATCCATATAAAACAAGGAGGGACTAAGGGCAAGGAGAGTATGTAAAGAAACTTGCAGTTTTACAGCTAAGATGTGGTGAAATGTAATGAGGAAGTGAAGTGTGGTTGGAGTGGTGGAAAATAAGAAGTGGAAACCAGTTGGAAATAGCAACAAGAGTTACCTTGATACGATACCACTTCGGTAAGGGGCACTGATGGCTCTGCAGTTATGAGCCTGGACCATAAGGAAAACAGTCACTGACACGTCTGTCCACGCCGCCACCCAAAACTGGAAGCCATTGCAGATGTCTTCCACTTCCTGCCACTCATTAAGTTACTGTATTAGCGGTTGCTGCATCATGAATTACCCCCAAATTTAAGCAGCATAAGAAAACAACCATTTATTACCTCACACAATTTCTGAGGGTCGGGCATGCGGAGAGAGATCTCTCACAGAGAGATTATGTCGGAGGCAGCAGTCAAGCTGTCAGCCGGGGGTGCGGACCCCTCAAGGCTCAACTGGAACTGAAGGATCTGCTTTCCAGCTCACTCCTGCTGCTGGTGGGCCTCGGGTCCTCTCTAGCTGTTGGCTGGAGGCTTCAGTCCCCTGCCTCGTGGGCCTCTCCGCTGGTTTTCCCAACAGAGAGTGACCCAAGAGAAAGAGCCCATATGCAAGGCACAGTCTTTGGTAACCTAATCTCGAGAGTGACCTATCACCATTTCTACAGTATGCCATTGGTCATGATGACCTACCTCTGGCACAGGGCGAGAGGAAGCTACACAAGAGCATGACTGTCAGGGCAGGCTTCACCACGGTCACCTCCAAGACTGCTAGAGTTGCTCCAAGCCCTGCCCGTCAGCCTCCATGTTTCTCAAAGCTTGCCCCTGTTCTCTACCTCACCTCCGCTGCTCCAGCGCCATGTTGGCTCTGGTTTAGTCTGTAGTCTAACAGCTCATGCTACTTTCAGCTTCTCTGCCCACAGCCTCATCCTTGTTACAACTCACTGCAAGAGTGATGTCTCAAAACGAGATCCACCGTCCCCCTACATGCTCCTCCTGCACCTCCTGCTTGAAACCCATTGCTCTCACGATGCAGATCAAGCTCCTTAACATGGGTATGGGTCTTTCTGTGTCCCAGGCTCTGCTATGCTCCAGCCTCATCCCCTGACACCCTCTGCCTTGGACCTTATACTCTAGTAAGTCAGGACTCTCTGTCTCCTTCACTATCTGCACCATTTCACCCATCCACACCTTTGCTACCCTCTTCCCTCTACCGGCACACCCTTCCTCATCTCTCCCCACCTTCACAGGATAGCACAGACTGTGATTCAGAGCACAGACTCAAGATTCTCACCATGTGGTTCAAACCCCAGCTCCACCACTCAATGTACAACTCGGCCCATTATATAAATTCTATATACTGGGCATTGGTCAAATTGATTATGTGCATATGTTAACCTCTCTATTCCCACATTGACCTAAAGGTAGATGATTATTACTATCACCATTGCACAAATGAAGAAACTAAGGCTCATAGAGTAAGAGCTATTAAGGGTATGTGCAATTCAGGACTAAGTTCAGACACTGTCTCCTCCACTAAACCTTATCCTAAAAACAGGTTCCCTCCTCCATGCCTCCCATCACATCCTGGGGATAACTCTGACTTGGTAGCTACCATATTGTTTTGAAATGATCTATTTTTGAGTTTGCCCTTTTAAAACTCAGCTCTGAGGGCACGGACCGTGCCTCCGCCGGTTCACCATCCAATGGAGTCTTAGTCAATATGTTCTGGGAGAGCTTACCTAAGCTGAATATCCAGGCGATGCTATAGACAGTTGCCCGATAAAGAGGAGATAAAAACTGAAGATAAGACCTTAAGTAGTAAGAGAAAGACAAGGTAGTGAAAACACTGCTTTATTTTTAGAACATTTAACATTTTCCTTAATAAGACTAAAACAATGACTCTAAACCACTAGTCTGAAAAACTTACCTGAAATAGCTATGCATAGTCCCATCTAGTGGATGGAATCAAATCGAGAAGCAGCCATAGTGGGATTTCTCCCATGATCTGTTCTCCGGGGAAGACAGATGGTGCATATCTACGGGCTCAGGCACAGTGACCAGAACAATCACACCTACCGGGATTGTTCCCTGAACACTCCTATTTCCATCTTCTCAGGAGCCATGAGTCTGTCTCATGGTTGCACCCAGGCAGGCTGGTCTGTCACACTGAATCACTGAATAAACAAACGGAAAAAAAATTTAATTAAAAAAAATTTTTTTAAATAAGCTAATGAAGGAATTTTATGAAAGTATATGATTTTATTATGTTTTTGAAGGGTTGCCTTATGAGGAAAAGTATCAAAACAGCCTTCAGACTACTGTGAACTTTACGAAAATTTCTTTGGGTTCTTCGCAAATGGTGGCTTGTGACCCAAAAGTCCTATTCAAACCATAATCAGAAATAATAAGGGAATTACGGCAATTTATCTTCCGTGATCTAATCTCTGACCAGGCTTGCATCTCAGACACACCTTGTAGTTTGTTGTGTGTTGAATCTGTGTAAAAAAAGAAATTAATCCCCCAAATTAGTCCTGCCAGGTGTTTCTAAAAAAAAAAAAAAAATAGTTTCGGGCGCCTGGGTGGCTCAGTTGGTTAAGCAACTGCCTTCGGCTCAGGTCGTGATCCTGGAGTCCCGGGATCGAGTCCCGCATCGGGCTCCCTGCTCGGCGGGGAGTCTGCTTCTCCCTCTGACCCTCCTCTCTCTCATGCTCTCTGTCTCTCATTCTCTCTGTCTCAAATAAATAAATAAAATCTTAAAAAAAAAAATAGTTTCCATATGACAGCAGCTCTTGTCAATATCTTGCTAAAGAATGAGACTCATTTTTTTTTTTAAGTTTATACAGTCCTGACTTTGTCTAGGGACCCCTTCAGTTTTCCTCTCTCTAGTAATATCATTTTAAACATTTGCTTTCTCCAAATGGCTTCTGCGTTCTGTATGACTCTATTTGTGATGCATCTTGGCGTGTTACTCTGGAAATATTAAATCATTCCACATGCGCATGTGTTTGCCTCTCCAGGTATATTGTAGAATTTGCTTGAGAACTGTGATTGTAGCTTCTCATCCTCCTCCACCTCCTCCTTCCCTCTACCTCACCTTCTCTTTCCTGGGAGCGCACCTCAATAGTGTTCCCGAGGCAAGTGCTCCAGAACCCTTGACTGGTTGATTTCCTCATGAAAAAATAGGAACTACTATTTATTAACCAATATGTGCCCCTGCATGAATGAAGTACTTTACCTGTGTTCTTTCTTTGGTCCTTTCAACAGCCCTGAGAGTATTATTGTCCCTACTTTCCAGCTCTGGAAACTGAGGCGTAGGAAGAGAAGGCAACTTGCCCAGAGTCACAGCTGGTGAGTGAGTGGCAGAGCTGGGAGTCAGACCTGGGTTGTCTGGTTCTGGAGCCCATGACTTCCTGTGATCCCACTCATTTTCCATCCTTTTAACTCACAACTTCTCAGGAGGTATTGCTTTGCAGATTTTAAAAGGAGTGTACTTTGGGCTAGTAAATCTGACATCTCTGATAAGACACAATGGATAGGATGCTTGTTGTAAAGTCTTCATTCCTAGAAGGCTCTTGTTTCTATGCCCTTTAGAACAGTGCCTAATATGCTTCTTGTAGCACCCAGGCTGCTTGGCCTGGGCAGCCATCTGTTAACTAGTCCCCTGTCTTCTACCTACTTGCTCCTGAGAGTGTTCTTTCTTGGACCAGAGGCATCACCTGGGATGTTAGAAATGCAGACTTGCAGCTTGCCTCAGCTTACTGAGTCAGAATCTAATTTGAACAATATCCCTAGGTCATTTGTGGGCACATTACAGTTTGAGAAGAACTGCCCTACTTATCAGTTGTCACAGGATGTGGGACTTTTCTCTCCTGTGACTATTGATAAAGAAGAAGAGATGTCAAGATGGGTCAGCAAACTGATTCAAGTGAATCAGAGCAACATCACCACATCAACCCAGGGGATGGTGTAGATTTTCAACCATGTTCACATAATCCTTTGCCCCAGCTGTTCCAGTCTCTGGATCGATATCAATATTTCAAGTTAGTTGAAATTCTCTGGATATAGAGTCATGTGTTAGGATTAAAATATAAAACCTTGTCTAAGGATAGTTTGGAAATTCACTATGCTTTCCAGAGTATGTCCCTAATGCCCATCTTTAGGATATCCAAAGTTCAGCTGCTAACTTCACGTGACATTTTAATCTAGCCCAATGTCAAAACACGTTAACTTTGTTAAAGAAGATATGAGTTTAGTATTACAGCTCCTTTATAAGATCTGCCACCAGTCTCCAGCATGTGCCTAATTGTGTTGTTGCTGTGGGCATAGAATAGAAGGGCCTCCTTATTTTTTCTCTAACCTGCTTAGAGCTGTACAGCCTAAGTAAGCGTTTTCCTTGCACTGGTTTGAACACACTGTTATTTTTAACATAGGACTAGTGATTATTCTGCAAGGACTTACCATATTTTGCTTCACCATTGAGACCCTGCTTCTTTTCAAAGAATACACTTCAATTCATTCTATTTCACCACACTCACCTTCAAGTATTTATCAAGTGATGTGGCCAGTATAGAACAAGTCAGACATGAACGATTGCTCCCGAGGAGAGTATATTCTGGGGTAATGGGACCCCGTGGCTGTTGCGGGCAAGGGGTGCAGGGGGAGTGGAGACCTCACAAGGGGGCCTGGGGGACGGAAGCCGTTCCCTGTGGAGGGCCAGGGCTACAGTAGGGGGAAGTGTGCAGGGCCCACAGGTTTGAGGGGTGGCTCTTGCTGATCACGTGACACCTCTCCAGCTTCCAGCGGTGGGGCTTGTTCAAGGAGCACGCGCCCTTCCCCGACCCAGCATGCAGGGGTCTTGGGTACCCCGCTTCCTCTCTCTGGGTTTGTTTGGGTCACTTCGTCTATAAATATTGGCACATTGGAGCTCAAAAAAGTTAATCCCTTCTTTCAACAGACTGAGGTCTTTGTGGCAGTGTGGTAGATGTTGGGATCTCAGCAGTGAAGATGAAGGCAGTCTCTGTTCTCCAGACGGTTTCTTCTAGTGGATAAGCCAATAAATGAGCACATAAATTAAATTACATAAAAATGTTAAAAGGAGAGTATATTTTGGAGAAGTTTACACACAGGAAAAACTAGGAAAGAGTATAAACTAATCTGTACAGTGCATCCACAAAGTAGTGTGTTTGGAGAAACCAGAGTATGGCCAGGGTCTGGGAAGGTCTTACAGCAGAGGAAAAGACTTGAAGCCTGCATAGTCAAAGAGTGAAGAAGAGACTATTCCAGAAGGCAAATAATCTGAGCAAATGGGAAAGGACTAAGGAGCTTGGAACCCTGGTCACTGCATTTTTGCCTGGAGCGGATGTATATTGACTAATACATCCAGGACTCCTGTGTGTTTCTCCTGCTAAAACACCAAATTAAAAGATACGTTTAGTTAACACATTCTCTAGAGCATAAGTAATAATCTATAACTACATAATTACCTATAATTGTATATCACATTTCATATATAATTATATAATTAATAATATGCTAATACTATAGTTCATATTTAATGGTTATACTACATAAGTAATATATTGTAATATAATTCATAATATTAATGTATTGGTTAATATTAATATGTAAGTATATGATATATATAAATATGTTATTATATGGTTATAGTTATATATATAATAATTTATAATTAGCATTTTTAGGCCTCTTAATATGCATGGCTGAGTACTTTACATTTAATACAGCAACCTTACAGGGGTATTTTGATCTCCATTTTATTAATAAGGAAACAGTTCATGCACTTGAGCAAAGTCACATAGTAGACAATAATGTACATGGACACAAAGTTGGAGAGCAAAACCCACATTCTTAACACTATGCCAAGCTATCAAGATATTCTACATACTGTAGAACCTTGAATATTGTACGCTCAGGTACAATACAACATTAAGATATTATAACAACAAAAAAGAATCTCTTTAAGCAATCTCCCTTTTAGATGGGAAGAGAAGATAAGATGTATAGAGCTGAAACTATTGAAGCAAGATCATGTGTGGCAATCATCTCTTCCTCAAGTCCTAAAAGTACATAAAAGGGCATGGAGGTGTGGTTATTTGGGTAAGACTTCTTTGATTTGGTAATTTTGAGGGATCTACTATGCAAGGCCAAAGTAACGTGCCACTCAGATTATTTCTAGGGCTTTGTGACCATATAGTCTCCAAACATCCCTTCCCAAGATGGTTAAAAATGCCAAGTCCCCAACTGAGCAAGACTTGGGTCATTTGGGAAATTATACCCATTGAATTTTTGACAGGATTTCTAGAGTATGTATTTGAATACCACTCACTCGTTCTTTTTCCAGTTCATGGGAAGCAAATTATCAACAATGATTAAAAGAATGGATAGAGTCACACACACAAACCTGGGCTTGAGTCCTGACCCTGCCACAGTGGTCAGGAGTCTAGGTTGCTCACCTCAATGTTCAGCCATTGTACTTAGAGTGTGGCCGGGGGCAGCAGTCAGCTCCACCAGGAACTTGGTAGCAATACAGAATCTCAGGCCTCATCCTGGGCTGGCTGGCTGGGAAGTTCTGGGGGCAGGGACCAGGAATCTGTGTTTTAACAAGCTTTCCAGGTTTGGGAAGCCCTGTGCTGGGCCTTACCTTCCTCATCAACAAAAGGGAGGTAATACAATAATAGTACCCTCTTCACAGCATCATGGTGAAGATCAACTGAGATAATGTACATAAAGTGCTTCACACGATGTCTAAAGTAAGGGTATTTGATAATTATTTTCTTTAATAATTTTGTTTTATTTTTTCTTATTTTTGGTTTAGAAAGGAAAGAAACCAGAACCCCGAGCAGATAACTCTGTCTGCCTTAGGTTTCAGCAGAAACCAGTTCTTAGAGTTAGTGATGAAGACTTGTCTGACATCCACTTTATGTTACTAAGAAAATCTGAATTGTATAAACAGGTTTCTGTTGTGGTCATTCTTCGGTTCCTGTTTGAAAATGAAGTTCTGCAGCTGAGTGTTTTTATGGCCAGTCCAGAGGCTCCATAGAACAGCTCTGATGGATGTGTGTGTCAGATTGCAAAACACTCCCGACTGGAGCAGTTCAACTGGATGGTTTAGAAAGCCACCTCCAGGTTTCACATTTGGGAACACAAACACTTACGAAGTGGAGCACTTCTTCCCAGGGAGAGGTGGCACCACGTCAGCTCCCTGTGAAGTGCCCATAGGTATCAGGTGCTGAATAAAGGCCTGGTCAGGCCTGGTTTGACCCGCTGTGGCCTGTTCCAAATCATCTGAATCCATTCTAACTTCTCTGCAACTTTTATTTAGTATTTATTTATATGAGTTTGGGCACCAGTCTTGCTAATAGCTTCCTTGCTTCTCACTTGCTCTTTCCCTCTCAGACAAAGGTCCGTAAACTTTTCTGTAAAGGGCCAGATAGTAAATATTTCAAGCTTTGTGGGCCATGGGGTCTCTGTGGCAACTACTCAAGTCCACAATTGTAACTCAAAAACAGCCATAGACAAGGCACAACCAATTGAGTGTGGCTGTGTCCCAATAAAACTTTATTTATAAAAACAGGTGGCAGGCTAGATTTGGCCCACAAGCTCTAGTTTGCTGACCTCTGACTCAGAATCTCTAAACATCCCATAGAAAGGACCCAGATGACCAGGCAGAAGAATAATTCAGTGTCTACAGGTTAAGTTCTGGCTTAGAAGGAGTTCCTGGCCCCCACCAAGCCATGCCTCTGGTGATGAGAGATAAACAACACTAACTGTCCCTCCAGACCAGCTGAACCAAAACCCACTCTGAAACTGTTTTGCTCCCACCTGGTGGGAAAACACCTTCTCTCAGTTTAACAACTTTTAATGAAGGTGTTGCCTCACAGGTTGGGACCAACCACATCAAGTTCCACATCTGGAACAAGGAAGTCTTCCTATAAGTGATGAGATTGAAATGTTCAGATACCAATGAAGTAGAGGCCAGGGCCCAGACTTAAACCATAAGAGTAGAGAGTGAATGCCAGAATCTTACTTTTCTAGAATAGTTCGGGGTATATAACTCCTGGTGTTTAGAGATAACTAAACTGGCCCCTCCACAAAGAAGTACCCCAGAAGGTGTGATGTAATAAATTACTCTTTTATCCTTGCTAGAGTAATCATATGAATCTGTCTATGATACTACAGCAGAAGAAACCAGTTGACAAAAATTGTGACCTAAGCTGTTCTTTCATTTGAAGAGTTTTTTGGAGTGCCAGGTGTGGTTTGAGATTCAGCCTTGTATGACTTATTCATTCCAAAGTTGGAATTTGCTTGGTTCCAAGGAAGCCATTTGTAACAAATGTCATTGGTGGCTTGTCCAACAGCCATTCCAACTCCCGCCTTCTTTTTTCCTTGAAGAAGAGCCATTAATTTTGTTGGAGTTCTACATGTAACAAAGATAAATCTTACTTGGTTTAATTCAGTGATGATCATCCCATTAACCATAGCAGTGAGTTTATGGATGTGCATGTAGCCCAGGGCCACCTCACAAAAATCAGGAAAAATCTATGAGGAGGCTTCAGGAAAAGGTACCTTCTCCCTTAAAAAGAGGCAGAGGGGAAAATGTGTCCTTGTGTGAGCACTGTGGATACAGAGCTTGGAACTGTGGTATCCATCTTGAACCCTGGGGAAAGCTAAGCTACGGATAACAAAGCATAATAAACCTGCAACTGCCTTGCCATGAGACTTTCTGTTATTGAGAAAGTAAGTGTTCCTTATTATGTAAACTATCTTGAATCTTCTGTTTCTCGCAGCCAAGAGAATCCCAAATGATACCCATTCTTGTTTGGTCTCCCCCAGGCCAGTTCAGGTCTCTCTGCTTCTATCAGCTCTCAAGCTCTCTGCTTTCACTATCCCCATCTCATCTTACCACCCAGTAGAGATTCGGAAATTGTGCCTTGTTTTATTTTGTCTTGATAGCCCTTGAGGTTGAGGTCTTACCTGTTAGGATTTCACCAGGGAGCCACTGGTCAGTAAAGAGTTATAAACACAGCTACTCACAGGCTGAAGTGATCTCAATGTTTTGTTATTGGACGTGTTGGTAGTACTAACGCTGTGTTTATTTTTCATTTATTCAGTGCAATTGTCATTCCCTAACAAAGATTGTAGGCTAGTGGATACAGTCAACTACATATGATGTAATGAGGGACCAGAGAGGGAACCGGGGGGTGTGGAAGTCCAGAGGGAGGATCCATCGTGGCTTACCCAACAGTCAAAACCTTCACGTTTCTTCCATGCTTGCAGAGGCTCCTCCCCTATGAATGCCAGACACTCACTCCCCAGCCTCCACTGCAGCTAGGGCATGCACATATGAGCTCCTTCTAGCCAGCAAGACATAAGGGAAAACCTTCAAAGGACTTCTAAGAAGGATTTTCCTTGAAGATTAAGATCATCACAGAGAGGTGTTTTCTTCCCTTTCTGCTCTTGGTTGCTTCCTGGGAGGGCATGGTTCAGAGCTACAACAGCCATCTTGTGACCATGAAGTAAAAGCCAAGAGCATTGCAGAAAATGATTCTAAGTATTGACATTATTATATCATAGAACCAATCCTCTATCTGCATATCTCCAGATTTCTTGTTATGTGATGATACCCCTGTATTTTCCTATCTGTTACGTATAGGCCGTAGCATGCTAAATGGGTATCTAACCTGGACTGGGGAATCTAAGAAGGCTTCCTGGAGGAAGTGACTCATAAGCTAAAGCACGAAAGATATGTGCACATGATGTAATAGGAGGAGAGGTGATACAGGAAAGTCCAGAAACTTGGAGGAGAGACTATGGCAAGTTTAAAAATGCAAAATCAGTGGCTATGGCTGAAGCATAAAATATTTTCTATGGAGTGGCAAGACATAAGGTCAAATAAGTAAAAGGGGGGAAGACAAATCATATGTAACCTTGTAAGTCATGTTAATAAATTTTGCTTTTTTCCTTAAGAACATTACAAACACTATTGAAATCTTTCTCATTCTCAGATCAGAGTTAATCACGTCTTTTATACACCCTGATCACACTGCTGATGGTTCACTGTCATTTGGCCCTGTTAGGGGTTGTAATTTGTTATCAAGTATTTGTTTCCTCCAGTTTAATTCAATAATGCTCATCCCTTTATGCATACCAGTTATTGGTTTATGGATGAGCATGTAACCCAGTTCTGCCTAATGGAAAATAAAGAAAAATCTGCTGGGAAGCATCTGGAAAAGTTATCTTCTCCCTTAAAAAGAAGCATGAAGAGAATGTGTCTCCTGGAGGGCAGGCTGTGTCTTATCTCATTTATATCAACCCCTTCCAACAAAACCTCATTGAGGTTTGTTGAATCAAATTTCTTATCTCATTAGAATTTACAGAACCTGGATCTATCTTAACATAGTTTGTCTTGCTTGATCCTTTCAATACCCCCATGAAACCTAGGGAGAGGTCCAGGCTTCTCACAGCTGGTTAGGGCAGAACTATAAGGGCTGGAACCAGGTTGTATCTCTCTTCATCCAGAAATGCTTTTCACTGTATCATACAGTTTTCCCCCATAGCAAGTGCTTCCATCGCTAAGAGTTTGTACATTTATTCATTTGCAGTGAGGTTGCAGTTTGATGAAACTTAAAAAAAAATTTTTTTCCATGTAGTCATTGCCAGAAGCTTTGTGTGGTGGAAACATCCAGTCACACTTTCTTGGGGAACACTGAGAGTGGTCCTTTGGTGTTAACAGACATAGGGCAATAAAGCCTCTTTGTTGTGGTTTGAGAAAGGCTAGCATTCCATGTCCCCTGGTCTGTAAAGCTCACAGAATACTTCAGGCTGGAGGACACATTTGTGTAGGAACTCCCTTAGTTGGCATGACTAACTACATATCATAACAGATGAACTTGAACATCTCAGTGGCTCAACTCAATGTTTTATTTCTCTCTCACGTAGAGATTCATTTTTAGGGGGACCACATTAGAGACCCAGGCTCTTTCTCTCTTGTGGGTCCATCTTCCCCTGTGGTCCCTGCAATCTTCTGGGTCTAGTAGACAGACAGGGGAAGAGAGAGAGGAGCTTTCCATGGACCTCACTTCTGCCCACATTACACTGGGCAGGACTCAGTCATGTGGCTACACTTACCTGCATATAAGGATGGGAAAAGTAGCCCACCTCTATGCCTAGAAAGATAACCAAATGATTTTGAAAGACAAGTGGTCATCTCTGACTTAAGGGCCAAGGGGAATCTTGAGAAGAAATTGGTGATAACCCTCCACCTTCTGAGGTTCAACTTTATAGTATTTTTTTTTCTTTTCTTTTTAGAGAGAGAGTGAGTGAGTGGGGGTGGGGATGAGAAAGGGAGGGGCATAGAGGGAGAGAGAGAGAATCTTAAGCAGGCTCCATGCCTGACATGGGGCTCAATCTCACAACCCTGACATCATGACCTGAGCCGAAATCAAGAGGCAGATGCATAACCGACTGAGCCACCCAGACACCCCAAACTTATAGTATTTCTGATGAACTAGGGTAGAGCAGAGGAGGCTGGGGTATGTAGAGGGGAATTCACCATAAGGGAGAGGATAAACCTGCCTGTTGATTCACCTCAAAGCCAAGATCCTGTTTTTCATGAGGGAAGATTAATTCCAGACATGACATATGGATGAAGTTAGAAATCCCTCCTTATCCAAATGAGTGAGTGTTTATATATTAAAAGAGCTGTGTCTTGAAGAATTGCATATATTTTGGAGCCCATACCCCAATATAATACCATTTAATACCATAAAATAACCCATTCCTTCATTCATTTTTTTCAACAAAGCTTATTGAGTACGTACCGTGTGCTTAGCACATTCTAGGTGGTGGGATACTGTTGTCCCTGCCCTCATGCCCTCAATAGTAAATAAATATGATTTCAAGTAGCCATAAGCACAATGAAGAAAACAGAGTTTGGTTGCAAAGTTAAGAGATAGAACGTACCTAGGGGAGAAGGGTCTGGCACTCTTCTAGATTGGATAGAATAGGATATGGTGAATGTTACCAAGGGAGAGAAAGGCTTCCTTTCCCCATTTCTAAGACCCAATGAAACCGCTGCTGTGCCAAAAAAAAATATATTGTGTGTTGGTCCAAGACTACTCCATGTTTCTGGACCTCTTGCTTTCAAGAGCCACACTACGCAACCATGGTGACAAAAACAATAGCATAAATGAGCTTTGTGTGTAGATTCATACTTTCCAGGGTTTTCTCTGTAGAGGACAGTCATTAAGAAGGACCCTTATGCCAGTGAATACCCCTGGGATTCTCAGACTTGCCCCAGGAGGTACAGCTCCCTAGCAATACACTGATGAGGGATCAGGCACCAGGATCATGCAGTTTGAGCAGGACCAGGAATGTGACCTCACAGGTGGAGGAAGGCATATCCATTCCGCCCTCATCCCACAATTATTTCTTCAACACTTTCTATGTGTCAGATACCGTGTTAAGACCTGGAGATAAAGGGAACAAATGTGGCACACGCCTGACTTGAGAGGTGTTAGCCTGAAGGAAAAGAGAGAGCTGGACAGAAAAATCAAAGTTGTCCATGTACACGTGTTCATGCTCCCACTATGTGCAAAGCCCTTCGGCCAGTTCCGTAAACCACGGTGTGTAGCCTCTTGGGCTGCTTCATGTGCCCCTTCATGAATACGTGAGCACATTTTTCCTCCCTGAGGCGCTCCTCCCTGCAAGGGGCACTGACTTCCTGCTCTTATTAACGATTCTGCAGGTGCTTCCCTCCTGAGGGACTTCAGCCTCGTTCCGCTTCATGACCAGGCAGCTGTAGGGGTCCCACAGGGCAGGATTCTTACCTTATCCTGGGATCCAGCCCCAACATGTGTGTTCTCATTCTGACCCTCCCAGGTCACCCCATGCCTGCCAGAAACCACGGGTCCCTGTTGTGCGTCAGGCCTCCAAAGTCAACCTTGTCATTCCGCAGATGCTGTCAGAGGCCACGTCTGAACACCATGCCAAAACAACTAGCCCAGAAGGAACATTTGGTCAATCTGGTTTGTCAGAAAGCCAAAAAATAAGACATTTGTTCGATTGAATTCATGCAAGAGTTGGTTTGTTTTATTTTTAGCTGAATTTAGTCTTGTTGGCAAGCGTATCTAGGCAGAGGTCTTGTCTCCTAGGGTTACAAGAGCTCACGTAGTCAACAGCCACCACAACAAAAATGTGTCCACTTACCCCCCCCACCCCGATCTTCTTCTTATCTGCATAACCACCGTGGAAAGCAGATGAGGGCCAGAACCATGTCACTTCTCCATCACACAGGGTAGATCTGTATTAATATTTGTGTCAGTCAGAGCCCTACCAGGAGAGAGGTGGCCTACCCAATTGAAATCACTTGGGGAAAGTGTAGCAGAAGGACGGTTTGCAAAGGTGCAGGCAGTTATAGAGAAATGCCAAGGGATAGGGCAGAGACTCAGGGTAGTAACAGAACTCTGGCGAGGCCTGGAGGGACATAGGGAGGGGGTGGAATGGAGAGACAGACAGACAGCCATCTTTGTCCAAGGAGCTCATCCACTGTGTGTCTCATCCCTAGCAGGAGAGCTGGGGGGAATAGAACGCCAGCCTCACTCTCCTCCCTCCCTTAGATCACCTCTTTGGGGTCCCTCATATCCAGACTTACCTGGCCTGAGGGCACAGAGCCTGTGGATATAACTCATATCTGTCAGCCTCCCAGAACACAGAAGAACCTAGAAGGGTGGAAAGTAGAGCCGGAGGAACAGACAGAAGGTGTCCAACCCAGTACTGTGTCAACTAATTTCTGGGAGAATTTGATTCCACACCCTCCCTGGATCAGCATCTTACTTCTCAAGTTAAGCAGTCATGTGGATTCACAGACTCTTGAGCTTAGGGGAGTTTGAAAGTACCAACTCCTCTGGGATGCAGAAAACTTCTCTCAAGTCCATCCTGCTCTTGAATGCCTCTGTTGATAGGAAGATCACTACATGTCAAGGCATTTGAGGGCACGTCTAATGAGAAGCCTCTGCAACCAAGCTCCCTTTTGCTCTGGTCTCTAGTGCTCTAGGTCACCAGAACAAGTCTAAATCCCCAGCTCTCTTTCACAAGGAAGGATGTTAGAACCTTAAAACTCCACATCTGGGCATGGGGTGAGGAGAAGCTGCAAAGCTTGGGCTGGGATCTCATCTTGCGGAGAGGGTGGGGAAACCAGTTCTCTCCTTGCATCCCACCACAAACGCCTCTAAAATTCAGAGCATCCTAAAAATGAAGACACAACTATGAAATCCCTGAGAACCAGAGCCGGGACCCTTCTGACAGATTTAAGTATATTTCAAAGCCACACACTCCCCTCGGCAAGACAGAGGAATCCAACAGCGATGGCCCACGGCAGCGTGTCCTTAATGAAAACCTAGCAGCTAAAAACACCCTCGGCCAGCTTTGAGGACCGCACTGCATCCAGCCCGTTCCGTTTCATCTTTTCAAAAATCCCAGCCTGCAGAAAGCTGGGAAGGGCTGGGTTGTTTGCAGGAATCAGTGTAAAACGTAGACAGTAGTTTATTTGTTAGGCTGGTAACACATGAGAAATGGAGGAGAGATTTGTTTTCTGTAGCAGGAGGCAGATCAAGCCAGCTGGCAGCGTGCCTGAAACAAATAACCAAGAAACAACTAGATCTGTGTGGAACTTGGTGAGAAAATTTAGAGTTGGTCGGGCAGGGAAGGGGCCGCCAGTGGAAGATAAAATGGGCAGAAGCGGAGAGGACAAAGAAGATGGTCGAGTTCTCTTACAGCTAAACTCACTGTCCTATTTCTTTTGCACCAGTTTGAAGAGTTGAAATTGAATTGGGTTGGTTCCATTTTTTTATATTTCTCTTCAGCAGCTGTAAGCTTTGAAAGATCAAGCTGGGACTATAAAGAAGTAGTTTCAGTCGTTACCCCACCGTTTACTGTGGAAACTCAGATGCCACAACAACCCTGAGAGACACGTGTTATGAGCCCATTTTTTAACTGTGTAAATATTTTAAAATTTACATTCCGTAAAATTCACTTTCTTTTCTGAACAGTTCTATGAGTTTTCATAAATGCATCCGGTTGTATGAGTTTTCATAAATGCATCCGGTTGTATAATCTCCACAGTGAAGATACAAAGCAGTTCTGTCACCTCAAAACTTCCCCCTCGCGCTAGACTTTTCTCCTCACAACCTCCCCCGACCCAGCACTAACTCCTGGAAACTACTGCTCCTCTGTCCCTATTGTTCTGTCTTTTCTAAAATGTCCTATACATGAAATCATATAGCATAGAGCCTTTTGAGTCTGTCCTGGCCACATTTTCCAAGTAAGTCAAAGGACACTCAGAGAAGTTCAGTAACCTGCCCAGGGTCACACAGCTAGAAAAGCAGAAATTTAAGTGCAAGCGCACTGATTCCAGATCTTACCCTTTCTCCCCAGTGCTGAGCTGGAACTCTGTTTCATCATCTCCCTCACCAAGATTGTGGTGGAGGAGAGAGTGGGGGGAGAGTGGTACAATGAAATCATGGATGCAGAAGGACTTTGGAAAATGTGGACACATTTTTGTCTTTGTCCAGGCCAAGCATTTGCAGGAGGGCATTGAGCTCTACTGAACTTGGTGGCATACCTTTGAACCTAGCCCTATCAGTCTGTTTAAAGAAACTTTCTCTCTCTCTCTCTCTCTCTCTCTCTCCTAATGCTAATGTAAGAAGCACCTCAGGAGGTTAAAAGACCTATCTTGACTGGAAAAAAGAATCACTGCTTTCCACAAACACAGGTTCATTTAATGGGATTTGGGCTGTGCAGGGGTGCTTTGGTCATCTGAAGGGATTTGTCTATTCTCAGGACATGAAAGTAACTGCTATGAAATAAAATCTGACTTGACTATTATGTCACAAGAAGTAAACATCATCTGCTGGCCTGATGGCTTGGATGCCTCTCTAAACTGCCTCTGCCAAAGGCTTTGAAATGCTTGCTTTCGGGCTGAATTCAGCCATCAGAATATTTAGGGAAGAACATGCCAAAGCCCCACAAAGCAGATCCCTCTCTGGGTGAAGATAAACGTGCAAAGCTGTGGCTTCCTTAAAGCCACAGAAATACGAGTGTCATTCCTTCCTCCACTCCGGCTCCCTCTAAATGGTAGCAGAAGCAAAGGTCTTCTTTCTTCGTTGCTGCTGCAGATGGGGCAGTTTTAGCAGTAGGCTCCACCAATGCTCACGAGGTACGTGGAGGGTCGCTCGATTCCAGCGCCGCCCAGTGGAGAGATGATGCAAGCCGCACGTGCAATTTCTACTTCTGTAGAAGACATATCTTCAAAAGCAAAAAAAAAGTAATGGAAATTTATTTTAATAATGTATTTTAAACAAGTATATCCAAAATGCGTAACCAACCTACAGTTATTCATGAGGTTCGTTTGCGCATCCAAGAAAACGACCGTGATGTCTACTCACAGAGTAGGTGCGAGGATTAAAGGACATCATCCAGCTAAAGTGCCTGACATGTGGTAAGTGGTGGGTAAATGTGAGTTGTCATTAGAAGCATCAGTATTCCTGTTTTTACTGGTATCATGACTCTTACTGTTGCTATTCAGAAGCCAAACCTCAGGGGCGCCTGGGTGGCTCAGTCAGTGAAGCATCCAACTCTTAATTTCATCTCAGGTCATGATCTCGGGGTCATGTCCAACTCTACACTCAGCAGGGAGTCTACTTGAGATTCTCTCCCTCCCTCTTCCTCGGCCCCTCCCTCTGCTCAAGCTCTGTCTCTGTCTCTGTCTCTCTCTCAAATAAATAAATCTTAAAAAAAAAAAAAAGTCAAACCTCACTAATCTGTCTTTGGATTTCTTATGGAAATGGAAATCAGAATCAGATTCACTACCTCCAAGGTGGAGGGGATTTAGGAAAAAGGCAACCAAAGGAATGAATCATGTTTTATAGCCCTTAAGAGTTAAAAAAACAAACAAACAAACAAATTCAGGGCGCCTGGGTGGCTCAGTTGGTTAAGTGTCTGCCTTCAGCTCAGGTCATGATCCGAAGGTCCTGGAATGGAGCCCCATGTGGGCTCCCTGTTCAGCAGGGAGCCTGCTTCTCTCTCTCCCTCTGCCGCTCCCCCTGCCTGTTTTCTCTCTCCCTCTCATCAAATAAGTGAATAAAATCTTTTTAAAAAGAGAGCTAAAGAATTTCCTCTGTGTTATTTCTTTGATAGTCACATTTAACCTATAATGTAGAAACAGTTTCGTCCTCTTTATGGATGAGGAAAGTGAGGCAGGCTCAGAAAAGTTAGGTAAGGCACTCGGAGTCACCCAAACAGAGCAGGAGAGCAAGGACCTAACTATAGGGCTTTATCTCTAAAGCGATTTCTTTAAGAAAACTCTAAACCAGCAGAACCTTGGGCCTGCATCTGAACGCTGGTTCTGCTGCTCATGGTGTATGCTGGGCAAGTTGCCTGACCTTTCTGTGCTTCCCATCTGTAACGTGGTAATATTTTCTGCATGGGAGTCAGGAAGGTTAAATGCAGTGGGTTTGTAGACTGAGTAACAGAATGCTCCACAGATCGCCAAGGTACACTCTGTGTTGATTTCCAAAATCAGAACTCCTATTGGACTCTGAAGCTGGATGTTGCGTTAATTGGAGGTTGGTCTACACTTTGGATAGAAGCTATCAGTGACCCGTAGTTTTAAAGCTACACTTCTTTAGATGAGAAAAATCACTGAGGGTTAGGGCTTAGCACTGGCATCATGCCTTTCATGCATGTTGATTGACTTCAGTGTGCCTATCTGGCTTCACATGGTTTTATTCTGCTGTGAAGCGTTCCTCATCCCCCAAGATCCCGTGAAGAGGCTTCATCTTGAAGCTATCACTGCCATCCGGCTAGCAGACACCATGCTTAGCTCTTCAGTGAAGGCATGATGGGAAAAAAAAAGTACCCCACATCAAGAGAAGCGTGGCTCAGAGTCTTAGCAGGACACACATGGCTGCCTCCCATGGGACAGTTGTGGAGAATTTAATAAAAGTAAAGAATTGTTTATAAAAGTGTGGGTAGGCTTAAGGGAAACCAGTAAGGGGTGGTATAGAGCCTCATGCTTAACTACAGAGGGGCTGTGTCAGCCCAAGCTTGAAGGGGCAAGGAGACAGAACCAGAGCTTCACCTGACCTCCAACTGACCTTGAGGGCTGCCTGACAGGAAGCATGCCCTTCAGTAGAAAGTCACAGCCAAATCTTAGAGGAAGGAAGAACGGAGGAGCGAGGAAGAAGGGAAAAAAGCATGATGACCTCACTATCAGATCTCATGCCAGTGCTCCTGATGGGCTGCATTCAACAGAAAGTCAGAGGGAGAAGGAGCGCGTTGATGGAGTCCATGAAGATCAGCCTCCCAGAGCACAGTGTTTGGTAAAGAAGAGAGAAGAACTGGAGGGACAAATGGGAAACATCCAGCACAAAATTGTCATTTCGTTTGGATCCTGGAACCTTTCCTAAATGACCAATTCTCCAGCCCCTGAATTTGGTAGGTGTTTTGGAAGAAAGCATGACCAACCTGTTACTCTTCAAGTTCTACCCTCATTGACTGACAAAGTCCTCTTCCTGCTTCCTTTCCAAATATCTTTCTTTCTGAATGGCATTTTTCCAACCTGCGCATTATACCAGCTCTATAAAAGTGTGTTCAGTGTGCAACTTAAGAAACCAGTGCCAGAGAACCAAGATTGACTAAGCCCTATGATAAACCAGGCACTGTGCTAGGTAGTTAACACAGGTTAACCCTCAGTCTGTGCCCTCAAGGATTCTATCATCTAATAAGAAAGGGGGAAAATATGTTTGAAGTTCACCACTTTGAATTGTAAACAAATGTTATAAAGATACATTATAATGGAAAACTCAGTTGGGCTTTGCAATAGGTTGGGAAATTGTTAGCACTCATCAGAAAGAAGTGATTTACACCAAGAAAGAGGATTTGATATGATGAAAATCTGATGGAGGTGGGCATGGTATTTTATGGTAAGCAAGAGGAGAGATTGTATTTCATACAAACCAAAGTATTGACCAAGATATCTTAGTCCCTGGACCTGATTTTTTTAAGACTCTGATTTATTTCAAGCTCTTAAAGAAGAGGTTGGATCAAAATAAAGAAGCCAGTCCCACAGAAGGAGCCCTAAGGACATATATAGCTGCATCCCTGACCATACAGATTATGAGACTAAACCCAAAATAGCCCATACATTCAGTGGTCATAATGGGCTAGGGCAGAGATGGAACAGGAAAAGAGAGAGAATTGGTCCTTTGTCATCTTAAAGCCCCAACAAGGGTAGATATGTTTTTTCACTTTCCAACTGACTCCTGACAAAGAATACATTTGGCCGCAATGACAAGGAGGACACTCAGTGTAATAGAAGTTGGGGTTTGGGGTACCTTCAAGTTTTAAAATGGAAAATCTCTCACCTTCATAAGTGATTCATCAACTGATTTACTTACTAACTTTCATAAATTTTTTGTTGATTGTACATCTAATAGTCATGCGGGAAACTTGAAATAATGCACACAAAGAATAAATAATGAACTGTCAGTCATCTTTCATCCCATCTTACAAAGATTTCTGCCAATAGCTTTTCAGTAAATCTCCATGTACATTTGGGTTTGGGGCCTATTTTCATATTCCTTTGACACATTTGGGATTGTAATTACTATTTCCTCTCAGTCCCCAATTTAAAGACTAACTATAGTCTTGGGACAACTGGGTGGCTCAGTCAGTTAAGTGTCCGACTGTTGATGTCAGCCCAGGTCATGATTTCAGGGTCATGAGATCAAGCGCTGCGTCAGGATCTGCGCTTAGTGCAGAGTCAGCTTGAAATTCTCTCTCTCCCTCTGCCCCTCCCTGCAGCTCTAAATAAATAAATAAATAAATAAATTTATTATAAATTTATTTATAATATAACTATAATATAATTAAATTATAAATTTATTATAAATTTATTTTATTATTTTTTATTCATATCACCAGTTGTGAATTAGTACATAGTGTAGGGGTGGATTCCCTATAATACGAATACAAACATCCTCATTTTTAACATAGCATCATTTTTTATTGTATTTTCCTACATCACAAAATATTTCTTTTTTTATTGTGGTGACATATAAATAACATAAAATTTACCATTTTAACCATTTTTAAGTGTACAATTTTGTGGCATTAAGTACATTCGCAATGTTGTCTAATCATCACCACTATCTCTTTCCAAATCTTTTTCATCTTCTCAAAGCAATACTCTTTACCCATTCCTCCCATACCCGCAGCCCCTGGAGAAAAATAATATTCTCTAAATATCATTTCATATTGATGAAATGAAATGTTCTGTAGTCAATATGAAATGACTACAAAATATTTCTTGTATGGATATGCTATTGTCTACTGAACCATTATTATAACTTGGGACAATTTTGTTGTTTCCAGATTTTTTTTTCTGAGATAGTAGCAAATGTCTGTATGTGTGTGTATGTTTCTATTTGGTTCTTTGTATCTTCTGTTTCTCTGCAGCAATATTCTATTTTTTTCATTTGTGTCAAGTGTCTTTGCAATTTTTTGTTGGAGCATTTGCACAATAAAGGATATAAAGTCTTTATCACATAATTTTACACATATACTCACATATATAATTCATATACATAATATATGATTATATAATACATAATTCATATACATATTATTATATCCTTGAAATAAATTCCTGGAATTCAATTTACTTGATGAAATGTGCAGTATTTTAAAGCTTTAAAGTACTTGACAAAATAGCTTCATTAAGTCTTTATCATTATTATTAAAAAAGACTTTCACCACATTCTCTCTAAAACAGTTTATCACATTTAGTAGATAAATAATATCTAGTAGTTCTGATTTCTCTTTAATAGCTTATTAATGAAGAATGTATTTCTTTTACATGTTCATTAGCTATTTCTTATTTTATACATTATCAATTATTTGACTGTTTATCTGCTTCAGTTTTACTATTCATTTTATTCATTTATCCAGTTTAACATTGACAGAGAATACTTACCTTTTTCCAGTGATATTTGTGACAAGTATTATTGCCAGTTTGTTTTTGGATTATTATTGGTGGTTTTTATAGCAAAATACAAAGTGTGAAATGTTTACTTGCTACAATCTTTAACCTTTGGGATTGTTGTCTTTTGTTTTTACCTTTAAAAGTTCTTCCCCAAATGAAAAGTTCGTACTCACTTATTTTTTACATATTTATGATTTAATTGCTTTCCCCTTAATTCTTAGGTATGCCAAACGGGAAGGAGCAAGATGGCAGAGGAGTAGGAGACCTAAATTTTGTCTGGTCCCAGGAATTCCGCTGGATAGGGATCAAACCATTCTGAACACCTACGAACTCAACAGGAGATCGAAGAAAAGAATAGCAGCAACTCTCTGAACAGAAAAGCAACCACTTTCTGCAAGGTAGGATGTGCGGAGAAGTGAATCTGAGGCAATATTGGGGAGGATAGATGGCGGGGGAGGGGCCTCCATCTGCCGCTTCTGGCAAGTGATAGAGCCACGGAGCACAAAATCGGAACTTTTAGAAGTCGGCTCCGCTGAGGGACGTCACTCCAGTGGCTAAGCAGGGGGTGGAACCCTCACGGGACAGTGTGGTCTTAGGACCCTCGGGGTCACAGAAAGACCAGGGGTGCCTGAGTGCGGCAGAGCTCCCAGGAATCGGAGCAGGGAAGCTGGCTGCAGAGACAGAGCCCAGGCACAGGCTCTCAGCTGGGGTTGCCATAAACCGTGATCCGCGGCACAGTCGGGCCACTGCTCCTCCAGCAGGGACCCAACAAGCGGCAGATCCGGGGAGACTCCCCTTCCTCCCCCGGGGAGGAGTGGCACAGGAACGCACAGCAGGGATCTGCTGGGTTTGGAGACTCCACACGGGGTTATGTGCCAGAGATAGAAACGCTCGGTCACAGGCTGGGTGAGCACGGAGTGCAGCCGGAGACCGGGGAGATGGGAATGACTGACTGCTTTTCTCTGGGGGCTCACTGAGGAGTGGGGCCCCGAGTTCTCGGCTCCTCCAGGGCAGAGATTGGGAGGCTGCCATTTTCACTCTCGGCCTCCAAAGCTGTCTGGAAAGCTTGCAGGGAACAAAAGCTCCCAAGAGCAAACCCAAGCAGATCACTTAGCCCGGCCCCTGCAATGGGGGGGCAATTCTGCCTCCAGCAAAGTCATTTGAGAACCACTGCAACAGGCCCCTCCCCCAGAAGATCAGCAAGAATAGCCAGCCAAGACCAAGTTTACTGATCAATGAGAACGGCAGAACTCCAGCACTAGGGGAATACTGCACATAGAATCCATGGCTTTTTTACCATGATTCTGTAGTCTTTCAAAGTTAATTTTTTTAATTTTCTTTTTTTTCTTTTTTTTTTTAATTTTTCTTTTCCCTTTTTCAACCAACATCTTATCAATCCCTTTTTTAAAAATCTTTTTTATTTTTTAATTTTTAAAGTCATATTCTATCCCTTCATTGTAGTTAAACTTATTTTTTGTATATATATAAGTTTTTCTTTCTTTAAAATTTTGGGATACAGTTTCTTCTAACAGACCAGAATATACCCTAAATCTAGTATATGACTTTGTTCTAGTCTCCTGCCTGATCACATTCTCTCTCTTTTTTTTTTTTTTTATTTTTCTTCTTTCTTTTTTTGACCAACCTCTTATCAGTTCCTTTTTAAAATCTTTTTTAATTTTCATCTTTACAGTCATATTCCATTCCTTCATTGTGTTTACCCTTACTGTTATGTATATATATATAAGTTTTCCTTTCTTTAAAATTTTGGGAGGCAGTTTCTTCTAACAGACCAAAATACACCCAAAATCTAGTGTGCAGCTCTGTTCTATTCACCAGCCTGATCATATTCTTTTTTTTTTTTTCCCCTTTCTTTTTCCCCCAGTTTCAGGTCTCTTCTGATTTCTTTAGTGTATGTTTTTCTGGGGTCATTGTTACCCTTTTAGCATTTTGTTCTCTCATTCATCTATTCTTCTTGGGACAAAATGACAAAATGGAAAAACTCACCTCAAAATAAAGAACAAGAGGCAGTACCGACTGCCAGGGACCTAATCAATACAGACATTAGTAAGATGTCAGAACCAGAGTTTAGAATGACAATTAAAAAGATACTAGCTGGGCTTGAAAAAAGGATAGAAGATACTAGAGAATCCCTTTCTGGAGAAGTAAAAGAACTAAAATCTAACCAATTCGAACTCAAAAAGGCTATTAATGAGGTGCAATCAAAAATGGAGGCTCTAACTGCTAGGATAAATGAGGCAGAAAAAAGAATTAGTGATATAGAAGACCAAATGATGGAGAATAAAGAAGCTGAGAAAAAGAGAGATAAACAACTACTGGATCACAAGGGCAGAATTCAAGAGACAAGTGATACTATAAGACAAAACAATATTAGAATAATTGGGATCCCAGAAGAAGAAAGAGAGAGAGGGGCAGAAGGTATACTGGAGCAAATTATAGCAGAGAACTTCCCTAATTTGGGGAAGGAAACAGGCATCAAAATCCAGGAGTCACAAAGAACCCCCCTCAAAATCAATAAAAATAGGTCAACACCCCGACATCTAATAGTAAAACTTACGAGTCTCAGAGACAAAGAGAAAATCCTGAAAGCACCTCAGGACAAGAAGTCTATAACCTACAACAGTAGAAATATTAGATTGGCAACAGACCTATCCACAGAGACCTGGCAGGCCAGAAAGGACTGGCATGATATATTCAGGGCACTAAATGAGAAAAATATGCAGCCAAGAATACTATATCCAGCTAGGCTGTCACTGAAAATAGAAGGAAAGATAAAAGCTTCCAGGACAAACAAAAACTAAAAGAATTTGCGAACATCAAACCAGCCCTACAAGAAATATTGAAAGGGGTCCTCTAAGCAAAGAGAGAGCCTAAAAGTAACATAGACCAGAAAGGGACAGAGACAATATACAGTAACAGTCACCTTACAGGCAATACAATGGCACTAAATTCCTATCTTTCAATAGTTACTCTGAATGTAATTGAGCTAAATGTCCCAAACAAAAGACACCAGATTGGGAAAAAAAAAAAAAAAAAAAAAAAGCAAGACCCATTGATATACTGTCTGCAAGAGACTCATTTTAGACCCAAAGACACCTCCAGATTGAAAGTGAGGGGTTGGAAAACCATTTACTATGCTAATGGACATCAAAAGGAAGCTGGGGTGGCAATCCTTATATCAGACAAATTATATTTTAAAACAAAGACTATAATAAGAGATGAGGAAGGACACTATATCCTACTTAAAGGGTCTATCCAACAAGAAGATCTAACAATTGTAAATATCTATGCCCCTAACATGGGCACAGCCAATTATATAAGCCAATTAATAACAAAATCAAAGAAACACATCAACAATAATACAATAATAGTAGGAGACTTTAACACCTCCTTCGCTGAAATGGACAGATCATCTAAGCAAAAGATCAACAAGGAAATAAAGACTTTAAATGACACACTGGACCAGATGGACTTCACAGATATATTCAGAACATTCCATCCCAAAGCAACAGAATACATATTCTTCTCCAGTGCACATGGAACATTCTCCAGAATAGGTCACATCCTGGGTCACAAATCAGGTCTCAACCAGTACCAAAAGATTGGGATCATTCCCTGCCTATTTTTAACCACAATGCTTTGAAACTAGAACTCAATCACAAGAGGAAAGTTGGAAAGAACTCAAATACATGGAGGCTAAAGAGCATCCTACTGAAGAATGAATGGGTCAACCAGGAAATTAAAGAAGAATTTTAAAAATTCATGGAAACCAATGAAAATGAAAACACAACTGTTCAAAATCTTTGGGATGCAGCAAAGGCAGTCCTAAGAGGAAAGTATATAGCAATACAAGCCTTTCTCAAGAAACAAGAAAGGTCTCAAATACACAACCTAACCCTACACCTAATGGAGCTGGAGAAAGAACAGCAAATAAAGCCTAAACCCAGCAGGAGAAGGAAATAATAAAGATCAGAGCAGAAATCAATGAAATAGAAACAAAAAGAACAGTAGAACAGATCAATGAAATTAAGAGCTGGTTCTTTGAAAGAATTAACAAGATTGATAAACCCCTGGCCAGACTTATCAAAAAGAAAAGAGAAAGGACTCAAATAAAATCATAAATGAAAGAGGAGAGATCACAACCAACACCAAAGAAATACAAACAATTATAAGAACATATTATGAGCAACTCTATGCCAGCAAATTAGACAATCTGGAAGAAATGGATGCATTCCTAGAGATGTATCAACTACCAAAACGGAACCAGGAAGAAATAGAAAACCTGAACAGACCTATAACCACCAAGGAAATTGAAGCAGTCATCAAAAATCTCCCAACAAACAAAAGCCCAGGGCCAGATGGCTTCCCAGGGGAATTCTACCAAACATTTAAAGAAGAATTAATACCAATCTTCTGAAACTGTTCCAAAAAATAGAAATGGAAGGAAAACTTCCAAACTCATTTTATGAGGCCAAAACCAGAAAAAGACCCCATCAAAAAGGAGAATTACATACCAATATCCCGGATGAACATGGATGCAAAAATTCTCACCAAAATACTAGCCAAAAGCATCCAACAGTACATTAAAAGGATTATTCACCACAACCAAGTGGGTTCCTGGGCGGCAAGCTTGGTTCAATATCCACAAATCAATCAATGTGATACAATACATTAATAAAAGAAAGAACAAGAACCATATGATCCTCTCAATAGATGCAGAAAAAGCATTTGACAAAGTACAGCATCCTTTCTTGATTAAAACTCTTCACAATGTAGGGATAAAGGGTACATACCTCAATATCATAAAAGCCATCTATGAAAAACTCACAGGGAATATCATTCTCAATGGGGAAAAACTGAGAGCTTTTCCCCTAAGGTCACAACATGGAAGGGATGTCCACTATCACCACTGCTATTCAACATAGTACTAGAAGTCCTAGCCTTAGCAATCAGACAACAAAAAGAAATCAAAGTCATCCGAATCGGCAAAGAAGAAGTCAAACTCTCACTCTTTGTAGATGATATGATACTTTATGTGGAAAACCCAAAAGACTCCACCCCAAAACTGCTAGAACTCATACAGGAATTCAGTAAAGTGGCAGGATATAAAATCAATGCACAGAAATCAGTGGCATTCCTATACACCAACAACAAGACAGAAGAAAGAGAAATTAAGGAGTTAATCCCATTTACAATTGCACCCAAAACCATAAGATACCTAGGAATAAATCTATCCAAAGAGGCAGAGAATCTGTACTCAGAAAACGATAAAATACTCATGAAAGAAATTGAGAAAGACACAAAGAAATGGAAAAATGTTCCACGCTCATGGATTGGAAGAACAAATATTGTGAAAATGTCTATTCTACCTCGAGCAATCTACACATTCAATGCAATCCCCATCAAAATACCATCCACTTTTTTCAAAGAAATGGAACAAATAATCCTAAAATTTGTATGGAACCAGAAAAGACCCCGAATAGCTAGAGGAATATTGAAAAAGAAAAGCAAAGCTGGTGGCATCACAATTCCAGACTTCAAGCTCTATTACAAAGCTGTCATCATCATGACAGTATGGTACTGGCACAAAAGCAGACACATAGATCAATGGAACAGAATAGAGAGCCCAGAAATAGACCCTCAACTCTATGGTCAACTAATCTTCAACAAAGCAGGAAAGAATGTCCAATGGAGAAAAGACAGTCTCTTCAACAAATGGTGTTGGGAAGATTGGACAGCCACATGCAGAAGAATGAAACTGGACCATTTCCTTACCCCACACACAAAAATAGACTCAAAATGGATGAAAGACCTAAATATGAGACAGGAACCCATCAAAATCCTTGAGGAGAACACAGGCAGCAACCTCTTCGACCTCAGCCGCAGCAACTTCTTCCTAGAAACATTGCCAAAGGCAAGGGAAGCAAGGGCAAAAATGAACTATTAGAACTTCATCAAGATAAAAAGCTTTTGCACAGCAAAGGAAACAGTCAACAAGACCAAAAGACAACTGATAGAATGGGAGAAGGTATTTGTAAATGCCATATCAGCTAAAGGGCTAGTACCCAAAATCTATAAAGAACTTACCAAAGTCCACTCCCAAAGAACAAATGATCCAATCAAGAAATGGGCAGAAGATATGAACAGACATTTTTGCGAAGAAGACATCCAAATGGCCAACAGACACATGAAAAAGTGCTCAACATCGCTCGGCATCAGGGAAATCCAAATCAAAACCTTAGTGAGATACCACCTCACACCAGTCAGAATGGCTAAAATTAACAAGTCAGGAAACGACAGATGTTGGCAAGGATGTGGAGAAAGGGGAACCCTCCTACACTGTTGGTGGGAATGCAAGCTGGTGCATCCACTCTGGAAAACAGTATGGAGGTTCCTCAAAAAGTTGGAAATAGAGCAACTCTACAACCCAGCAATTGCACTACTGGGTATTTACCCCAAAGATACAAATGTAGTGATCCATAGGGGCACATGCACCCCAATGTTTATAGCAACAATGTCCATAATAGCCAAACTATGGAAAGAGCCTAGATGTCCATCAACAGATGAATGGATAAAGAAGATGTTGTGTGTACACACACACACACACACACACACACACACACACTGGAATATTATGCAGCCATCAAAAAAAGAAATCTTGCCATTTGCAATGACATGGATGGAGCTAAAGGGTATTATGCTAAGCAAAATAAGTCAATCAGAGAAAGACAATTATCATATGATCTCACTGATATGAGGATTTGAGAAACAAGACAGAGGATCATGGGGGAAGGGAAGCAAAAATGAAACAAGACAAAACCAGAGAGGGAGACAAACCATAAGAGACTCTTAATCTCAGGAAACAAACTAAGGGTTGCTGGAGTGGAGGGGCTTGGGAGGGATGGGGTGGCTGGGTGATGCACTGTGGGGAGGGTATGTACTAAAGTGAATTCTATGAATTGTGTAAGACTGATGAATCACAGACCTCTACCCCTGATACAAATAATACATTATATGTTAATTTAAAAAAATTCTTAGGTATGCCTAGAATTGATTTTGAAATTGTGTATCCAGTAAAAAATCAACCTTTTTTTTTTTTTCCACAAATAGCTAACCCACTGCCATCAGATTATCTCTTTGTTAAGAAGCTTCCACACTGATTTATAATTGCATCTTTAACATATATGTCAGAATTCAATGTGCTGGGTCTTTTTCAGGCTACCTATTCTATTTCAGTGATTACCTTTTTATTCCTCTAGCAGTGCCACACTGTTATATTCATTTCATTTTTTTTTAACTTTTAATTTTTTACTAGATAGAATTTCAGGAATATACAAAATAGATACAATTAAATTATCTAATCCTATGTACTCATCACCCAGGTTCAACACTATAGTTTTTAAAAAGGACATGGTAACAAAGCACAAGAGAAATGGCAAAGAAAAAGGAGAGAGGAGATTAATAATCTTCTCATTGCATCTTATCCAGTTATGACTTACTCTCTACCAGTTAAATAAGTATAAAATAGTAAGATGACAGGGGGAAATAGCTGTTCCAAGAAACCTAGCTAAGGAGAGTCAGTGTAGTTGAATAAAGGGTATGGGAGGTTCTGATATTCCTAAAAGGCAGGACAAAGAGAAAACCTAAGTCATATAAGAAGTATGTGAGTTCATAAGAAGTGATAAACTTTTTATTTACATGAAATTCAAAGAGGAATGTTTTATTTAAACATTGTTGAACAAAATGGACAATGTCTTCCAAAGTAGAATTGCAAAAGATAACAAAGCAAATTTTAGATTACTTTCTCTTTTCTCAACTTGCAATAAAAACCAAAGTCTGTTTTTAATCACTGTCTTGAGCACATTTCCCCCAAGAGCTAAAGTCATAGCATCCAGGTATACAGTTTTTCAAAGATGCTTAGAGAATCTAAGACCTTAAGTCACACGTTTTTAATTAACAGTTCCTGGGTCATGACGAAAAGGCTGATAAATATATATTTGTTCTTTCCTTAGAAAAAACAGGAGATTAAGCCACCTTGCTTTTGACTGGGGCTTATCAAAATGTGGCATAATGCTTTTTATGATAAGTGTTAATGAATTTTATTTTTTTTAACATTTTGTTTATTTGACAGAGAGAGAGCACAAGAAGGGGGAGTGGCAGGCAGAGAGAGAGGGTTCAGAAGCAGGCTTCCCGCTGAGTAGAGAGCCTGATGTGGGGCTCGATCCCAGGACCTGGGTGAAAGCAGATGCTTAACAGACTGAACCACCCAGGCGCCCCCTTTTGGGTTGGGTTTTTTTTTTTAAGATTTTATTTATCTATTTATTTATTTATTTGACAGAAAGAGAGAAAAAATTTTAAAAATGTATGTTTTAAGGTTCTTGTTCCAGGTAAGATGGAATAAGCATGCTCTACACTGTAACTCCTGTTGAATATAATTGCAAAATCGTGACAGAATGCACAGAGCAGTTATTTGAGGACTCTGAAACATAATTAGTAGTAGATGAATTGGGGAAGATTAGAATCTGAAGTTACAAGATGGTTTTGAGTTTATCATTTTTTCTCTTCTAGCATGCCCTGGCCTGAACACAATGCAGCCCAAAACCCCAAAGAGAGCCTTGGGGTGCCCACAGTGCTCCAGGAGAAATCTTTTAGTCCTGTCTTGAGAAGAGGGGACTGGAAATTTCTAACACTCAGAGACAGTGTGGAAATCCTCCATTTGCCTTCTTTTTTTCCTTTTCTTGGTTCTCTCCCACCCTGTCCCTTAAGCAATCCCATAGCAGCAGTGACAGAGGCTGCCCCTGGAGCTGCCAGGAGCCAGAACCCCTTTTTTTTTTTTTTACATTTGTAAAAATAGTTTATTTTAAAGACTCTTAATAGGACTTCCAACTTCTTATTTTCAGATGTACCAAGAAGACAGTTGATGTGTTCAATATATTTTAACCCATGATGAAAGTTGCTCCAGATCTATTAGACCTATCTACATTGTTAAATTGAGCAGGGATAGGGAAAACATGGATTCAGTTTTAACTAAATATTACATAGTTAGATTTTATCCTCCACAAAAGTGAAATTTTCATATGGATACAATTTCACAAAGGTTACAAATATCCTCTAGTATAGGTGGAGATGTGATCCCAAGACAGTGGGGCAAGCCTTCCATTGCATTTGATTCCTTCTCTATCCTCTTGCCACTTGGGCCCAAGCATGGGTGCAGTCACAGATATGCATGACAGAAAAGGCAACTAAAGCCCCAGCTATCAGACCACAGGGCCAAAAAGAGAAGCCCATGGGGAAAGTATCAAGGACCTCACAGAAGAGGAACTTGAGAAAGCAGCTCTTAGTATTTATTATGAATACATGGTTTCATCTTAAGTGTGTATGCAAGAGTCTGATCCTAATCAGCCAACCAGAGACTGTGAGAATTGAAATAACAGATAGACCATGGCCAGGGTCCCAAACTAACCACTGAGTGACACACAAGTAGGACAGATCTCAATAGCACTATGAGGACTTTGAAAATTGAAATGACATTGGAATCAGAGTCCATAGGTTGGAATTTGTGGTCTTAACCTCACCAGTTTGATTGCCTGCTAAAATAAAAATATCAACAATTTTCATCAGATTTAAACAAGACACAGACGTTTATAATATAATATTCAAAATGTTCAGAATACAATCCAAATAACTGAGTATACAAAGAGTGAGAAAAACCTCAAACTGCATGGAAAAGGCAATCAGCAGACATCAACATGACAATGATATAGATATGGGAATTATCTCACAAAGACTTAACAGTAGCTATTATATAAACGTTCCAACAAGTAATGACAAACACACTTGAAATAAATGAAAAACAGAATGTCTCAGCAAAGAAGTAGAAAATACCAAACAGAAGTTTTAGAACAAAAAAAATCAGTAACCAAAATTTAAAACTCCTTGTATGGGATCAATAGCACATTGAAGATAATGCAAAGAAGCCATGTACTTGAAGATAGATAAATAGAAATTGTCTCATTTGAACAATAGAGAGAAAAAAATCATTTAAAAGTTAAAGCCTCGGGCGCCTGGGTGGCTCAGTTGGTTAAGCGACTGCCTTCGGCTCAGGTCATGATCCTGGAGTCCCTGGATCGAGTCCCGCATCGGGCTCCCTGCTCGGCAGGGAGTCTGCTTCGCCCTCTGACCCTCCCCCCCTCATGTGCTCTCTCTCATTCTCTCTCTCACAAATAAATAAATAAAATCTTAAAAAAAAAATAAAATAAAATAAAAGTTAAAGCCTCAAGGACATGTGAACCACTAACTAAAATTCTAACATTCATGACATTAGAGTCCAAGAAGAAGAAAAGGAGAAGGAATAAAATGCTGAAAAAGCACTTGAAGCATCAATGGCTGAAAACTTCCCAAGTTTGGCAAAAGACATTCATGTACATATTTAAGAATTATGGCCAGGAGGAACCTGGATAACTCCAAAGAAATTCAAGACCAAACATAACCGAAGTTGTGCATCAAAGAGAATGAACTTTCAATGAAAGTTTCCTGACAGCAGCCAGAGGAGAACAATACATTACCGAAAGAGAAACAATGAGTCAAGCGACTGCATATTTCTCATCCAAATACCAGGGATGCCTAAAGAATGTGACACAACATTTTTGAAGCACTGAAAGTAAAGAACTGCTAACCCAGAATTCTATAGGCAGTGAAAAAAATCCTTCAGTGATGAGAGTAAAATAAAGATATTCTCAGTAAAGACCAACTAAAAGAATCCATTGTCAGCAGAGCTGCTCTAAAAAAATCGCCAAAGAAATTACTTCAACAGAAGGGAGATGACACCAGAAGGAAAAATTGGAACATCAGGAATGGAGGGAAAGCAACAGAAATGGTAAATATCTGGGTAAATATAAAGAACTCTCAGTTGAAATCTTAAAAATATTTGATGACTGAAAGCTAAAATTTTAACAATGTATAGGAAATTTTTAAAGTATACAGATATGATGTATAACAACTATAACATAAAGAGAGGAATGTAATGAGACCTATCTGGTAATGAGTTTTCTACATTGTATTTGAAGTGGTAAAATATTGCTTCTAAATAGATTATGTGACATTAAGTTTGCATATACTTTAATCATTAGGCGAATCACTTAAAATTTATATAAAGAGACACAGACTAACTCACAATACATAAATTGATATTTACCCTAGTGCGGGGTCAGCAAATTATGGACCAAATCCAGCCCACAACCTGTTTTGTTTTGCCTGCTAAGCAAAATTTTAACATATTTAAAGATTCTAAAAAAAAAAAAATGAATATGAAACAGAGAAAAAACACCTTATTGTATATAGTCTACAAAACCTAAAATATTTATTATCAGTCCCTTTATAGGCAATGTTCGCTAAATCCTACCCAAGAAAAATGAAAATATATTCACACAAAAATCTGAATATGAATGTTTATACCTGCTCTATTCATAATCAACAAAATCTTAAAGCAATGTAGTTTCCTTCAACAATGAATAGATAACTGCGGCATATACATATGATGGAATATTATTCCACAATTTAAAAAACAAATGAACTCTTGTTACACACAATAGCATAGATGAATCTCAAAGGCTTTGTGTCAGCGGAGAGGGGGATGCTGTAGTTTCAGAGGAAGTCAGCTAAAACGGAAAGTCTAAATAAGTTCCAGAGTCTCATAACACCCAGTTTTCCAGCTTTAGTCATAAACCATTCATCATACCAAGAACCAGAAAAACTTCAAACAATGAAAAAAGACAGTATGTCTGAAAATCAAGATGGCAGTAAGGTTAAAATTATTTGATAAAGAATTTAAAAACAAACAAATAATCCAATTAAAAAATGGGCAGATGACAGGAACAGACATTTCTCTAAAAAAAAAGTACAGGTGGCCAACACACATGAGAAGCTGCTTAACACCACTCATCATCAGGGAAATGTGAATCAAAACTACAGTGAGATATCACCTCACACCAGTCAGAATGGCTGAAACCAAAAATTCAAGAAACAACAAGTGTTGGCAAGGATGTAGAGAAAAAGGAACGCTTGTGTACTGTTGGTGGGAATGCAAACTGGTGCAGACACTAGGGAAAACAGTATGGAGTTTCCTCAAAAAGTTAAAAATAGGACTACCCAGCAATCACACTACTGGGTATTTACCCAAAAAATATAAAAACACTAATTCAAAGGGATACATACATCCCTATGTTTATTGCAGCACTATTTACAATAGCTAAATTATGGAAACAGCTTAAGTGTTCATCAATAAATGAATGGATAGGGCACCTGGGTGGCTCAGTCATTAAGCGTCTGCCTTCGGCTCAGGTCATGATCCCAGGGTCCTGGGATCCAGGCCCGCATCTGGCTCCCTGCTCGGCAGGAAGCCTGCTTCTCCCTCTCCTACTCCCCCTGCTTGTGTTCCCTCTCTCACTGTCTCACTGTCTGTCAAAAAAATAAATAAAATCTTTTTTTAAAAATTTAAATAAATGAATGTATAAAGAAGATATGGTATCTATATACATTAGAATATTATTCAGCCATAAAGAAGAATGAAATCTTAATTTGCAACAATATGGATGGAGCTAGAGAATATCACACTAAATGAAGTAAGTCAGAGAAAGACAAATACCATGTGATTTCACTCATATGTGGAATTTAAGAAACAAACAAGCAAAGGGGGAAAAGAGAGAGACAAACCAAGAAACAGACTATTTAACTATAGAGAACAAACTGAGGGGAGGTGAATGGGAGGATGGATGAAATAGGTGAAGAGGATTAAAGAGTACACTCATCATGATGAGCACTGAACAGTACACTCATCATGAATGTATAGAATTCTTGAATCACTATATTTTGTGCCTAAACTATTATAACACTGTATGTTAAACTATACTGGAATTAAAATTAAAAATTTAAAGGACAAGAATTTAAAGCAGCCATGATAAAACTGCTTCAGTAAGCATTCATGAACAGAATTAAAATAAATTAAAAATAGAACATCATAACAAGTAAAAGATATAGAGAAGAAACAAATGAAAATTTTAGAACTGAAAAATACAAGAATCAAAATTTTTAAATTCAGTGAATGAGTTCAATAGCAGAATAGAGTGGACAGAGGAAAGAATCATTGACCTGAATGACAGGATAATAGTAATTACCCAAACTAAGCAACAAAGAAAAAAAAAAAATGGAACCTCAGGAACCTGTGTTACTATAACATTCATGCCCTTGAAATCCTAAAAGGGAGAAAAAGGGCACAACTAAAAAGTACTTAAAGAATTAATGGTTGGAAAGTTCCCAGATTGGCAAATAAACCTACAGACTCAAGAACCTAAGCAAACTCCAAACAAGATATACCCCAAATCTACAAGACACATCATGGTCAAACTTCTGAAAACTAAACATAAGGAAATAATCATGGTCCCAGCAAGAGAGAAATGACGCCTCTGGGAGAAACCCATGTGGATGACAGTGTATTTCTCATCAGGAACCAGAGAGGCAAGAAGGAACTGGAACAATTTCAAGTACTGAAAGAAAAGAATTGTCAACCCAGAATTTTTCTTTTTCTTTTTCTTTTTCTTTTTCTTTTTTTTTTTTTTTTTTTGAGAGAGAGCGCATACATGAGCAGGGGGAGGGGGAACAGAGGAAGAGGGAGAGAGAGAATCTTAAGCAGGCTCCACACTGAGCAATGAGCCTGACACCAGGCCCAATCTCACAACCCTGAGATCATGACCTGAGCCAAAATCAAGAGTTGGACACTTAACTGACTGAGCCACCCAGGTGCCCCAACCCAGAATTTTATAGCTATTCAGTAATAAAGGGAACATCAAGAAAATTCTCTTGGGAAAACAAGGAGAATTTTTCACTAAAAGAACAGCTAAAGGAAGTTCTCCAACAGAAAGAAATTGATAAAAAAAAAAAAAAACCCTCAAGAGTATCAGGAAAGAAGAAAAAAGACTATAAACAAAAATATGGGTAAATACAATAGACTTTCCTTCTCCTTTTGAGTTTCCTAAATTATGTTTGATGATGGAATCAAAAAATTATAATACCGTCTACCATAGTTCTAAGTGTATAAAGAGGAGCTCTTTTAAGATGATTATATTATAAACAGGGAAGGCTAATTGACATAAAGGGAGATAAAGTTTCTACACTTACCTTAAACTAATATAATGATGGCACCAGTGGACCAATGAGTATGTGTGTATATAATGTAATATCTAGAGCAACCGTTAAATAGCTATTAAAATAAAAGTGAAATTCTAAAAAAATTAAAAATGTTAGAGTAGCCTATTAAAGCCAAGAAATAGAAAATGGAGCAGTGAAAAAGAGAAAAAGAAGAAAGCAAAAGTTTAAATGGCAGATTTAAGCCCTAATATATAAATAATTATGTTAAATGCAAATTATCTATACCAATTAGAAAAATTATATTAGATATAGTATATTGTATGCAATTATATTAAAAAATATACACAAACACATTAGAAGACTGAGATTGGCAGAGACCAAAAAAAACCATGAATAATGTAGACTTCAGAGCAAAGAAAATCACCAGTCCAAGAAGAACATTATATGATGATAAAAGGGTCAAGCCACCATGAAGACAGAGTAATACTAGGTTTGTATGCAGCAAATAACAGAGCTGCAAAATATGGAAAGCAGAAACTGATAGAACTAAAGGAGAAATAGACAATTATATTTCAAGCCTTCAACATCCCTCTCTCAACAATTTAATGGGACAAATGGACAGAAAATGACTAAGGATGTGGAAGAACTCAACAGTACCATCAACCAGCAGCATCGAATCAACATTTATAGAAGACTCTACCCAATAACAGCAGAAGACACATTCTTTTCAAGGGCCTCCAGAACATACACCAAGAAGTGGTATATCTTGGACCATAAAATGAACACCAGGAAATGTAAAAGAACTGAAATCATACAAAGCATGTTGTATGCCCACAATGAAATCAAACTAGAAATCAATAAAAGAAAACAGGAAAATTACCCAAATTAAGAACATACTTTTAAATAATCCATAGGTCAAGGAGGAAGTTTAAAGACCAACCAGAGAATACATAATCTGAGTGAAAATGAAAACACAACATATCAAAATTTGTTAGACGCAGCTAAAGCAGTGCTGAGAGGTAAATTTATAGTGCTAAATGTATATAAAGAGGGAAAACCTCACAAAAAGAATCTAAGTTCCCACCTCAAGATCCTAGAAAAAGATCAAAATAAATGCAAAGCAAAAAGAAGAAACGAAATAATAAAGACAGGAGCAGGAATCAATGAAACTGAAAACAGGAAAACAATTCTTGGAGAAAAATCTATGAAAAAAAGAGCTGTGTTTTTGAAAGGATCAATAAAATCGGCAAACCTTGAGCAATAGCAACAAAGAAAGAAGAAAGAAGACATGAATTACCAATATCTGGAATGAAACAAGGCCATCACTACAGACTCTGCAGACCTCAAAAGAATAACAAGTAAATAGCATAAACAACTCTACATACACAGATACGGCAACTTAGATGAAATGGACCAGTTCTTCAAGAGACACAAACTACAAATCACTCAGGATAAAAAGGATCATTTGAATGGCCATTAAAAAAAAAAAATTGTTGGGGCGCCTGGGTGGCTCAGTCGTTAAATGTCTGCCTTTGGCTCAGGTCATGATCCCAGGGTCCTGGGATCAAGCCCCATATCGGGCTCCCTGCTCCGCGCGGGAAACCTGCTTCTTCCTCTTCCACTCCATGCTTGTGTTCCCTCTCTTGCTGTGTCTCTCTCTGTCAAATAAATAAATAAAATATTTTTTAAAAAACTGTTAGATTTATAAAAAACTTCCAAAAACGTGAGCAAGTGGGGTTTATTCCCAGGATGCAAGGTTGGTTTAGTTTTCAAAAACCACTCCTTGTAATCCAAAATACGAATAGGCTAAAGAAGAAAATCATGATCACATCAATTGATGCAGAAGAGACATTGACAAAATCCACTACCTATCATGAGAAAAACTCTCAGAGAAATAGAAATAGAGGGAACTTCTTCAACTCAGTCCCAAACATCTACAAAAAACCTACATCTGGCATTATACTTAATAGTGAAAGACTGAATACTTTCTCCCTAAGATCAGGAACAAGGGAAGGATGCTCACTCTCATCAATTTTATTTTACAGCCAGTGCAATAATGAAAGAAAAGGAATACAGATCAGAAAGGAGGAAATACACTGTCCCTCTTTGCAGATGACATAATTGTCTCATAGAAAATTTCAACAAATCTAACAAAAAACTTCTAGAACTAATAAGTGAGTTCAACAAGGTCACGGGGTACAAAATAAGCATATAGAAATTAATTGTATTTCTATACTAATGATGAACACATGGATGTTGAATTTTAAAATATAATGCCATTTAAAATCCCTCAAAAAACAAAAATATGGTATATGTACAGAACTTCTGTGTTTTATAAGCACAAAATGCTGATGAAAGTAATCAAAGAAGATCTGAATAAATGGAAAGATATAGTGTGTTCATGCACTGGAAGACCAAACATAGTCAAGTTGTCATTTCTTTCCCCAATTTTATACAGGTTTCATTAAATTTCTGTAAAAATGTCAGAACATTATTTGTAGATATAGACAAGATTATTCTAAAATTTATATGGAAAAGTAAAGGAACTAAAATGACCAAAATAATTTTGAAAATGAATAGGTGAGAGAACTCAGTCTACTCTTTTGCAAAATGTGTTATATACCAACAGTAATCCAGACTCTGTGGTATTGGCAGAAGGACAGACACATAGAACAATGGAATCAAACATAGAGCCCAGAAATAGATCCATACAAATATGCCCCACTGATTTTGACAAAGGTGTAAAAACAATTCAGTGGAGAAAAGAGGGCCTTTTCAACAAATGATGCTGAAGGAAGTGGACATCCATAGCGGAAAAAGACTGAATTTCAATATAAACCTCATGCCTTATACAAAAACAAACGAAAAATGGACCACAGAATTAAATGTAAAGCCATAAAACAATTTCAAAAATAGCAGAAAACCTTTGGTATCTAGGAGTAGACAAAGAGTCCTTAGACTTAACATCAAAAGTAGGATCCATAAAAGGGGGGAAATTGTAAGTCGGACTTCATCCAAATTAAAAACTTGTGCTCAGCAAAATAACCTGCAAGGGGATGAAAAGACAAGCAATAGACTGAGAAAAAAATATTTGCAAAACATGTATCCAACAAAGGACTAGTATCTAGACTACAGAAAATTCTCAGGCTCACCAGGAAAAAAAATTAGCCAACTAGAAAATGGGCAAAAGACATCAAAAGACATTCCCCTAAAGAGGATATACTGATGGCAAGTAAACACCTAACATGTTCAACATCATTCGCCATTAGGGAAAACCAAATTGAAACCTCATAAGATATCACTACACACTGATCAGAATGGCTAAAATAAAAAAATAGGGACCACACCAAATGCTGGAGGTGATGTGAAGAAACTGGATCACTCATGCATTTCTGGTGAGAAAATAAAATGTTACAGTCTTTCTGGAAAGTAATTTGGCAGTTTTCCAAAAGGTTACATACTGAATCATTCCACTGATATAATGTTCTTGAAATGAGAAAATTATAGAAATGGATACCAGATTATCATTGCCTGGGGTTAAAAAGAGGGTGAGGGTGGGAGATAAGTGGAGATAGCTATAGAAAGACAACATGGGAGACTCTTGTGTTGATGAAAATATTCTGTATCTTGATTGTGTCAGTGTCAATGTGGTTGTGATATTGTATTGTGGTTTACAAGATATTACCATTGGGGGAAACTGGGTAAAGAGTACACTGGATCTCTCTGTATGATTTCTTACAACTGCATGTAAATCTACAATTATCTCAAAAAGTCAACAATTTTTAAATGTATGTTTTTTCTTTTGGGGCTTCTGGGTGAATGATTTCTAACCTAATAAGTGAATTATTCAGAGTTTTTTAAACCTGATATTCATTCACTAGAACTGGAAGATTATTCTGGCTTTCAATTCTGAATTCTGCTAAGAAACTGTCTGTCTGTCTGTCTGTCGTGGTTTCAGAGAACTATGAAGCTCTTACTGTGTGTAGCCACCTTCTGATCATTGGAATCCCTGAGCCTTGGCGGGGAGAATACATTGTAGCCTGTCATCTAACTTGACTGTAACCTTCAATTTCTCTTCAGAGAGTTTTGGGTTTTTTTTAATCTTAAATTACTCTTGGTTTAGCTTGCCAGTTGATTGAGTTTGTAGACTTGTTTGCTTAACTTGACAATGTGTAGAAATTCCTATTTGTATGAGCAATATGTCTAGCATATAACTTTCCATTAACTCGATTTGCATGTATCTTTGTGTTGTGGTTAAGAATGAGTCATCCTCCCCTGTATTGCTGAAGCCAATATATACATAATCCCAACATAATTTGCTTACACACTGACCCTTCATATTATCACTGAATTATCTTTCCACTGGAAAGTGGGAGAGCTTGGTTGGATGGACTGGGAAGATTTTTGCTCCATTAACTGCCCATGGCCAGAGAATTATGAAGGCCCTGATCTTAGACTTTCTGGCTTAACAACTCATTTTCCTAGCTGAGTTGAATAGCAAACAGTCCAGATCGGGGTTGCCAGCAAATGCAGATATTGTGATACTTGAGCGAAACAAGACAGAGATACGTTGACCACAGCATGCGTAAAAGGCATTGATGGCTGTCGTCATGAACGGTAATGATGCTGACCTGCATTAATGTCCATGTGGAGGCTCTTCCTCTCGCAGGCTGAGGATGCACTGTTAAAAATACATTTGTATTTCCCACAGAACAAAGTGAGCTTTGTACATTTGCTGGTGCCATTTGTGGTGGAGAAGAACTTTCTCAGATTGCTTTGGAATGATGCAGAATGCGTCTCTCATCCAAGAACTGAAATGATATGTTCAGGTGAGTCTGGAGTCCAAATCCTCAAAGGAGGGTTTTAGGAGGGATTTAGCATTTGGGAGGATCAGGTTTAAACCAAACAATCCCTTTGCGAAGAAATTCCATTCAAGTTCTTTCTTTAAAACCGGAAATTAAACAGTTATTATAAGGCAAACTCAGGAGAGTGGTGGCATGGTTTCTCCCTACTGTTAGGGGCGTGAATTTCATTTGGGGTCATCTGTGAATTGAAAACTCTATTTAAATTTGATTCTGGTAACCACAGCTCCTTGAAAGTGCAACAATCAGAGTTCTAGGCAAAGTGTGTCATTTTAGAAACATGTGATATACCTGAAGTACAACTCCTTGCATAATTATCAAGATTTAAGTCCTCCTAGAGTATTGTTTTAAGTATTTCATTAAATGCACGGGCTTATTTCCAAAAATCTTGTAGCAGTGGAGAGGGCCAGATCATAGAACATGAATTCCTTCAAGACCCTGGTAGAGTTAGCATACTTTATTAAAATTACTTGAAGCAAGCCAGAAAGCTGAACTGGTGAATCGGGCATCCGTTGGCACATTTTCCAGATGTTTTGATTTTTAAGTTTCATTAAGTGAATATCGGCGGAATAGCCAAGGCTGTGTAAACGCAGCAAGATCACACCCCATCCAGTAAATAACTCTTTCAATTGCTTTCAACAAAGCCTTCTCTCCAAAACTGAATTGCACATTGTTCTTTATGAACACAAGAAAGACTTCCTACACATCCTCTTAAATTCTTAGCAGGGCAGAATGTTGGTGAAAACTCCTCTTGAAACATTTAATGGTGAATACTTAAAATTAATCTGATTTTACTGGCATATTTTTTCTTTGAGCAAAAATGAGGTCTTTGGGGAAAACTATTAAACTCAGTCAAGGTCTTCACTTGTCTTATTCAGTGAGATGTTCTCCAGCAGATCAGAGAGTTAAAGGGAGTCTGGGGATAGGAGCATGCCTGCCATATTTAAGGAAGAGCAAGGAAGGCAGTGATGAGGAGCAGAGAGGGGGTGGGGAGAGCTGTAGGAGATGAGGTTGGGGTAACAGGGCCACTCTCTATAGAGCCTTGTAGCCCAATGGAAACACCTTGGCTTTTTACTCTGAACAAGAAAGGGGGCCATCTGTGGCTTTCCAGCAGAGCAGTGACAAGATACGGAGCTGGGCGTGGAGTCAACATCCCTGGGACCCCAGATCCCCAAATGGAAATCAGGGGCTGTTGGGAAGAGCAGAGCAGAGCAGATGCTGGGGAGAGAGCCAACAATGTGTACTGCACACTGGGTTTTCCCACAGTGAATGATAGAAAGAAAATAAAACAAAGTATGCTTTTGAAACCAGGGATACTCACACATGTGTAACACACACATACGCAGAGAGAGGGAGAAAGAGAACTTTTACATCCCACATACCTTCATAGCCATGAAAAAAGTGAACAAAGTATAGAAACAAAAGAATTGAAAGGACTGAAGTGCTTTGATCAAAACTAATTTTTTTTTTTTTATTAGGGTCACTTTGAGGAGTTCAGACTCCTCAGGAGTACATCTTCTTGGTTCCATCTGTCCAATGTTTCAGGAAACAGTCTGTTTTGGCAGTTAACTGTGTCTACAGTTCTTACATAAAATATGTTAAACATCTGTCCCTGATCAACTTCAGTATCACTGCCTTTATTGTGTCTAATGCTGGCCCATCAAAATATAACTTACAAGAGAGGATTTTTTTTCCCAGCCCATCTTAAGAAGAAGCATAATCATATTCTCAGAGCTAAATGGGAAAATTACAATATAACGATTTCAGTGTAACAGCTTCTTTGTAGACAGGTATCATTAATTTGGGGACCACATGGGATGAATTTGACCTAACCCCGATTTAAATATATGTCCATCCTTGTTTGCAGCTTGTAGCTTAGAAGTATCTCTTTTTGTTAGCCAGGGCAACACCAAACCCATCCTCCATGAAAGAATGAACTTTCATCTGTGCTAACATGCTGGCCGAAGTGGAATTTCTACACAGCCATGATTCTGATACTCCCAAGGCAGTCCCTTAGGAAAGGTTCTCTCTACATATAATACCAGGAATACTGTTTCTTGTTGAGACTCTACTGTGTGCCAGGTACTGAGTGGAACTCTTCACATACAATAGTCCAGCTTCACCCCTTATAACTGTGTGACCTTGAGTCATGAACTTAATAGCTCTGAGCTTTAGTTTCCCCCTCTGTAAAATGGGGAGAACTTCATAGGTTGTTATGAGGATTAAGGGAGTTAATGTGTGTATATTGCTTAGAATAGTACCTGGCACATCGTAAGCACTCAATGTGTAGCCTATTAGTAATCTAATAATCCTCACGGCAGTTATAAAATAATACCATTATGTTTCCCACCTTACTGATCAAAGGTAAGAGAAGATAAATGACAATAGCAATGATCATGATATACCACTAATAGCTGGGCTAAGCAAGTTATATACATTGTCACTAATGTTTACCACACCTTTATTCCCATTGGGAAGCCAAGAAGTTAAGGTCATATGGCTGGATTGATGGAACCGGGATTCAAATCCAAGTCTTCCAATAGAAATATCTGTGCTCTTTCTGTTACACCAGGCTACCTCTTCGGGAGTTTGGTCTGCATGGTAGAAATCAATTCTAAATCTGAGTCTTCATAAATTGGCCAGTGGGTTTTGAATACACTCTTTTCTTCCATTGACCAAATGAATAAGTTGGGCATCTTAAGACCATGATTTTTAAAAATTTTTTTAAACTGTATCCTTTTACTCCAATGCTATGCTTTTGTCTATTTCTCCCTTTGGTTAAAAAGTGAAAGTGGTTGTTAAAATGGACTTTAAAAGTGCTTCTTGATATTAAAGCCTATCTCAGGAAATGACTTGGCCATGGGAGGATGGGTGGTGCACTAATATGGATTGAACACAACACAGGCAGTCCCTGCGTGCCAGAGCCAATATTTTCTTACTTAAGCAACAAGTTTCAAAGCAACAGAATATTAACGTGAGCATGGGTTAGAACCATTTTCACACTGTGCAGTTCAGGGATGATCCTGCATGGAATCATCTGGGCCACTGCTTGGTAAGGGGCAGATTGCTGGGCTGAACTGGCTGAGTCCAGAGGTTGGAGGTACGAGTCAGCCATCTATATTTTCACAAGTTCCCCTGGTGATCCATGTGCACAGGACAGGTTGGACTGTTGCTTCATACATAGGACTTTCCCTCATCCCCATCACCTTTAGCACAAGCTCCCAGAATCAGAATGGAGACCTTTACACACCAACAGTCAGATATCAGGAAAGCTCTGATCAGCAGTCAAGGAGAGGTAGAGAGCAGAGCAGGTGGGAAATTATGATGAGGAGAGATCATGCCATGCTGTAATCCCTCAAAGCTTCCCTTTTTTTGTTATGTTCAGTTAGCCAACATATAGTACATCATTCGTTTTTGATGTAGTGTTCAATGATTCATTAGTTGCATATAACACCCAGTATTTATCACAACATGCGCCCTCCTTAATACCCATCACCCAGCTACCCCATCACCCCACCGTCCTTGCCTCTGAAACCCTGTTTGTTTCCCGGAGTCCATAGTCTCTTATGGTTTGTCTCCCTCTCTGATTTCTCCCTCTTCGGTTTTCCCTCGCTTCCCCTATGGTCTTTCATGCTATTCCTTATGTTCCACATATGAGTGAAACCATATGATAATGGTCTTTCTCCGCTTGACTTATTTCACTTAGCGTAATCCCCTCCAGTTCCATCCATGTCGATGCAAATGGCGGGTATTCATCCTTTCTGGTGCCTGAGTAGTATTCCATTGTGTATATGAACCATATCTTCTTTATCCGTTCATCTGTTGAAGGGCATCTCGGCTTCTTCCACAGTTTGGGTATTGTGGACATTGCTGCTATGAACATTGGGGTGCTCATGCCCCTTCTTTCCTTGAAGCTTCTCTTATGTGAGAAGTCCAGCCATGAACTCAATGGTCCAGGGAACCCTGGACGCAGGGATTCTGCTCCCCATTTCATCCCACCTGCTTAGCCACAAGATGGACAGGCTGCAGCAGAGGACAAAGGCTGGGCCTCCTTTCAGCCTGCCTGATGCTACTAATACACATTCACAGCTCTATGGATTATAGGTGAGGTTTGTATATCCTGTTCCTGATTTGAGCCAAGCTCCACAATGAGATGATGGGGAAGGCAGGGGAGGTAGAAATAATACTCGTGGCCCAATAATTGAGGACTTACGATGGACTCTCTCTGGTTAAGCCCTTTGTGTGCAGCATCTCACTTTATGCTCACAACCCAAAAGGTAGGTCCTCTTTTATCCACCTTTTGTAGATGAGTAAACGGAGGCACAGAGGAGCTGAGTAATTTGTCCCAGAGCATTCAGATAGTAGGACAGAAGCATAATACTACTGCTCATTTCTCTGCTCAGCTTCAGAGGTTTGGCCTCAGTTAGTCACAGGATCCCATATACTGCTTGTCTATTGATTCATTTGCTTAGATATATATATGTAGAAAACAACAAAACAGGGAGTATATTTTTACTCACATGCCTTTGGTGTTTGAATATGGATATAACTGGGTCTAGGTTGAAACCGACCAGCAGCAAGTGTCTGAAGACCAAACAGATCAGAATCTGATGAATACTAACCACATTTCAATTTATAGGGATTCTACATTTTTTTTTTCCTAAGATCAGGACAAACCCAGCAAAGCCACAGCCAGCTCTAGGTCTGTGTTGTTTAATGTAGGCGATGCTTTGGGTAATTACCGTGTGCCAAGCACTGGGTGGGAGCCTCCCATATAAATCTTCATGTAACCATCAAAACAATCCTAGTACCCAAGTTAACTAAAGTGATCCCACTCTCCTGATGAGGCAAATGAGGTATAGAGTGAATCCTTCAGAGTAAGGCCCGTGTGACTCCAGAGCTGAGCTATCCTGCTGTATTGGTCAGAGTTCTCCAGAGAAACAGAACCAATAAGATTATACAGATATACATGGAAGAGGAAATTTACTACAGGAATTGGGTCACACAATTATGGAGGCGGAAAAGTCCCACAATCTGCCATCTGTAAGCTGACGACCCAGGAAAGCCAGTGAAGTCATTCTGTCTGAGTTCAAAGGTCCAAGAACCAGAGAAGCCAATGATGTAAGTTCCTGTCTGAGTCTCAAGGCCCAAGAACTAGGAGCATCTGTGTTCAAGGGCAGCAGATGGATGTCCCAGCTGAAGTAAAAAGAGAGAAAAGTCTCCCTTCCTCTGTTTTTGGTTCTGTTCAGGCCCTCAACGGATTTGATGGCACTCACCAACATTTGTGAGGGCAATCTTCTTTACTCCATCTATAGATTTAAATACTGATCTCGTTCTGAGTTACCCACACAGACACATCCAGAAATGATGTTTGACCAGCTATCTGGGCATCCCTTAGCCCACTCAAGTTGATACATAAAAGTAACCATCATACCTCCCTTTCCAGCATGGACTATATGGGGTAGAGGTCAGTAGGAAGAAGCAGGAGATTAGAATTCTGGTTCTAACTTTGCCATTTTCACACCTTGCAATTCTGAGACAGTCCATGTCCCCTATGGACTTCAGTCTCTCCCATTCATAAAATGCAGACATTGCCCTAATTATCTTACAAACCACCAATCGTTCTTTCAGAACCCTGGAATTTACCATGATAGAAGCCAAAAGTCTACATTTTTTCCCCAAGAAACACAATTTAGTAGGCATTCGGTTGTCATAGTGGCCACATATGAACATTTTCAAGGAACAAAATTGTAGTAGATTTACGGAAATGCATTAGATGGTGACATCAGCTTTGTCTTGTAACTGGAAAAAAATTCCCACATCCCATCAAGAAATCTTCTCCCCACTCCCAGGATGAAAACTGTTCACCTAAATAATATTTATAATTGCATTGTTTCTGACACTAAAATGTGACCAGCCTATGACCATATTTCACCGTGAAAGAGCAAAGGGAGGGCATAGCTTCTATAATCTGCATGTTGTGTTGCATTTACCTGTTGCTTTCTAATACAAACAGAATCTTGGCTGGTAAGGACACCCAAAAGATAGAGAAAGCATTGTAAGGTGTTTAAAATATGCTGAGAAACAAGTGCCCTGGTGAGACTTAATAACACATATCATCAAATAAAACAGGCAATTAGCCATGATAATGGAACTACAAACATGACCTAATTAGCAGAGCTTTTCATTACTATCTCTTGGTGTGGACAGTAAACATTTGGTCTATTGCTATCACACCCATGTGCATAATTTCTTAGTTGATTTTGGCGCTATGGACTCGGCAGTAGTCAAGATGTCCAAAACAGTGGAAGGCAGTCACGATGCTGAAGTTTTTGTATTCATACCGTGGCCGGTGCACCAAAGATAACATACGCATGCACTGGACGTGTTCCGTGTTATCAAATCAAGCTTCTTATAAGAATTACCTTCATCGGATGTCTGCGCTCCAGCACTTTCTGTAATCGCATAGAAACAGCACTATCGCCCCATGCTTTCCATGACTCTAGGGTGGAGGAGAGGCTTAGCTCCTCAGTCAGCTGCCAACTGCCTGCCACGTCCATCAGTCTACCAGATCTGCTCAGGATAGAGTTCCCAATGACCACCCTATTGCCAAGACCAATAGATTACATTCTCCCCCATCCTTCTTGATCCCCTTAGTACTTTTTACTCTGTTTACCACCCTCTGTTTAAAACTACACTCTGTACTATGATGTCCATCTCTCTCGGTCTTCCTCTTACCTTGGTGGTTATGTCTTCTCTAGTTCCTTTGCTGGCTCTCACTCTCCTGCCCACATTAAGCAGAACTTTACTGGCAATACATCACTCTTTTCCCTCCAGGAATAATCACTGTGAAATCTCATGCCCACAACAATTAGAATTAAGCTGTTTTTTCCTTTAGTTCTTACTGGCAGTGCCTTACCTCCCTCTCTTGTTACTTGTCTCTTGGATTATTTCAGTGGCCTCCCAAGTTTTCTCCTTGCTCCCATTTTGACATCCATTCTGGACCAATATTTTCAAATCGTATGTTTGACCCTGCTGTTCTCTGTTCTCTGTCCTCTAGGCTCCTTTTCACAAAGTCATCTTGAATACAAGGCAGTTAGGGTCGTTTGTGATGCCTCGGGGCTGAGGGACTCCAAGGGCTAGGGTGAAGAAAGTGATGGTTCCTGTCACAAACAGGTTTTCCTGAGGGACAGCTATATAAAGACCCAACTGAGGGGACGGTGACTCTCCCAGGATCTTCCAGGAGCAGGGGTTTTGTCCCCTGAAATATGATTACCAGCATGGATTCTGATCATTCATAAACTGTTGTCTTGTCAAGTTTCGCACTGGCATAGGGACAGTATGTGGACACACATTGCAAATAGGGAGAATCAGTAACCACCCGACTCAGGGATACCAGGAAAGTCATTAAAAGTCTTTTCATTTCCCTGCCAGCCTTTCATAGCGCCCACTTCATTAAGATTAAATTAAGTTGCTATAAAACCCAAGGAAATAGCAAACTAGATTGACGTTTAATGCTCTCTTACATAAGCAAGGTCTGCAGGTAAGCTGCCCAGGTGTGCTGGGGTGCTCCCTGGTCATAAGGCACAGGATTCTTCCAGCTTCCTTCTCCATTATCATCAACATACTACTTTAACCTCATGATCCAACCTGACTGCTTAATCCCCAGCCTTCAGGTCTGTGTTCCAGCCAATAGGAAGGAATTGGCATAAAAGATCAGACTACCTTCCATTAAGGACATTACCTGGAAGCTGCACAGACCACTGTCTTTGCATACCATTGGCTGAAACTCAATGACCTGGTCACCTTAGCTGCAAGGGAGGCTGGAAAATGCAGTATTTCTTTTGGGCAGTCATGGTCTCAGCTAAAGAATGGGCATTCCATTATTAAGGAAAAAGGGGCAAGTTCAGCTACAGGAAGACTATTAACCCTCGCTGCAGCACCTGCAAATCCTTTGCTGGAGACACAGACCTTTAGTCTGAAAGATTTTCAGTGACACCCAACTCTATTAGGCACCCTTGTGATTCCTCAATAGGCATTGATTCATCCGTTCCCTTCCAATGTGACATCAAGTTACAGGGGATGTCAGGAGAGGAGGGAAGGGTACCACCAAGAGACAGAGGGGTTCTAAAACCAGAAGGGATGAAATGTCAAATACACACAATCCACTTAATAATTTCAGGGGGGAGAAAAATCAAATAGAGAAGTTAGAACCAATCCTGCTCCACTGTATGAACTTGGAGTCAATTTTCCTCCTATAAAATGGGAATAATTGGGTTATTGTGATGATGAAAGAAAGAGCATCTTTTAAAGTCACAAGTACCCTGCCCTGCTGGGTCACAGACATGAATCAACGTTGATATGACTAACTACAAATATTAAGTTGAACAAAAGCTTTGCCAGAAAGAAACCAGATTCCAAATGTAGGTCTGATGTTGTCAGTCAGCCCAGCTGATGGCAATTTGCTTGTTGTTTGCTTCATGAAGGCAAGAACAGGACCTGTCTTGTTCCCTGTTGGATCCTCAGGGCCCAGCCCAGTACTTGGCACATGACTGGGACTCAGGAAACATTCCTTGAATTAAATGAATGAGTGACCCAAAGGAGTCAGATAAACTGTGCAGAAAATGGTTCAGGACAGCAGAGTAGAGAGTGCATGCGAGTTCCAAATCAAATGAAGGGGAAACTAGTGTAGTGAGCAGAGGAGTCTTTGAGAGCAGTTGGAAGAGAAGGAAGAGTTGACTAGCACCTTGGACGCTGGCAGATATCTGGCACAACGGCGATGCCTTCTTCCAAAACTTTGGGACTTTGACCTTTGTTGTTGTTTCTGAACTTGGGGTTTTTAAGCTCTTATTTGATACTTTATGAATTTGGATGGGAGAAAAATGTAAACTGGAGTTGATGTAATTAATTGGGCAAACAAATACAGGCAGAGAAACCTACATGAAATGACACCAATGAAGAAGTAAAAGCCCCCTAAGCTATTGGCAACTTCCTCTGGTCCAGATTGTTCTTCCCTTGAATTAAACAAATCTCAGCGTTTGTAAAATTCTTGAGAAAATATGGTGACCGCATGAATAAAGTCAGTAATCACTTTGTTTATAGATTGTGACACTCTGTTAACGAGATATTTATGCTGTCAGTACGATCATTCCAGGTTTGTCACAGGACATTTGATACCCACCTGGACATTGTATCAGGTAACCACTGGAATGTGTAAATATTTCTCACCAGCATTACCCATAGCTCATACTGGACTAATACCATATAATTCTTCTTTTGTCTTTATAAGAAAGTCATATATATTTGTCACCAGATGTACTTTTTCTCTCACATACACCTTGTCCCACCTTGACATTAGCTGTGCCTTAGTAATCTTTTAACAAAGAGTGAGTCTCAGTTCATGACTCAGGTATGCAAGGAATATAATTTTATTTTTCCATACTTTGCCTTAATTACTGTTTCAAGTCCCTTTCCAACAAAGATGGAAGAAATTGAATCCCCACCGATTTAGGATCTTTACTCTTTGCTCAAGGTGGCTGCTAAGTTCTAAGGAGGAGATTCATCCTCTGCCAAGGCAACAAAAGGAAGTCCGTCTCCTCCCCTGGTGATGCCTCTCTATGTGGCAACTGCCGTGGGTGCCCCCTCCATAACTGTCCGGGCACCTCGGGGAGGGGTGGGTCCAGTCAGTGAAGGGCAGTCCCCTTTAGAAGGGTGCAAGTATGAGGTGTCAGCAATAAACACCTCAGCAACCAGGTAAAAGGATCTGTGCTAAGCACAGACAAGCCCAGTAGGCTAACCATTTGTCCAGCTTGCTGCTACATCGGCCCCGTTCCTACCATGAAGCCTCTTCAGATCCAGTGCTTGTTCTACTGTCCCTGTGGCTGCATGGGAATTCTTATCCTGGAGTGGGCTAAACCGAATGAGGCCGCTAAGACCCTGTTAGCTGAGACAACATACGGTCATCTCCTTTCTAGATTCCTGCTGCCACGTAAGAACTCTGCCTGGCAAAGTTCGGAACGCTTGCTTCTTGATCCCAAAACCCTATCTGCAGAGAGTGCCATCGCCTCTCCAGGTCTTGGGCTAGAGAGTTACAGGTCATGCAGGGCAAGTGAACCTGCATCTTAGCCCTCATGGCAAGTTTTGACCCTCCTCACCCAGGCCAGAGATTCTTTTCTAAGTCCAGGGGCAAAAAACCTTGCTCTGACTGAATATATTTTCTCCCAAATCTGTTGACTACACACATGAGTCTTTTCTACCCCTCCATTGTCTTGGTGGATGCTATTTAATAGAAATAGAATGTGAGCCACAGTGGTGAGCCACATACATCACCTTCTAGTAACTCGTTTATTTTTAAAAGGGAAACAAGTGAAATTAATTTTAACCATATGTTTTACTTAACCCAATAAAATACTATCATTTCAACGTATAATCGATTTTTAAAACTAGTAATAAAGTATTTTACATTCTTTTTTAGTACTGAGTCTTTGAAATCCAGTTTGTATTGTATACTTACAGCACCACACGTGGCTAGTGGCTACCATATGGGTCAGCACAGTGTATGCCATGAGTCTTCCTTTCTATTCCTTTGTTGTCTAATTTTTAAAAATTCAAAATCCAGAAGAGTCTCCTTTTTATCTGCTTTTCTGCTGCTCTGTTTTCTGAGGCAGTGAACCAGAATGGACAACTTCCTAAATGAGGAACATGGTTATGGGATAAAAACAAATTCTAGAAGAAGGATGGGGGAACAAAGATTAATAATTCACAGTTGTTATCCCACCATTGTTTATTAATAAATTATTTATGGTCTCTTATAAATTTATCATTTATTATATTTTACTATAGCATATTTTATGTTAATATAAAATATTGTTATATATTAGTAAATATTATGTATTATATAATGCTATCCTACTATTATTTATTGAGTGCCTACTACATATGCACTATAAAACTTATTTCTAAGACTTACAACAACCCAACATAGAAGTTATATGCAAATTTATCAACTGGAGGCACAAGATCATAGAGGTTAAGTAACTTGCTCATGATCAGGGATGACACAACCACAATTCAAACCTACATCTTTCTGGTGGCGGCCCCCAAATCCTTCACCCCTTCCACTGAGCCATACCAATTTCTTTCTCTTCCTGCTTGAACTAGTTTTGTTTTTGTTTTCCCTCCACACAATGGCTTTAGCAGAGCATATAGAAAAGACTGCCTGTTGCCCCTTTGTGACCTTGGTTGAATTAGCTCTCAGAGTCAACCAGCAGGGGAACCCAGCAAGGCTGCAGAGCAGCTGTTGGGATGGCTGGTTTAACCAGAGATTGCCCTGGCCTTTGCTGCCATTCAGAGTGGGGCCATCACTGCTGCCCATGTCAAGAGAACCTTCATTTCTCATAAATGATGGCAGCTGGGATTAGGAAACTCATGCTCAGCCTTTGGCCAGCGAGCTATGGGCTCGTTCCCTCAAACTGACGGCCTGCACATTCATAGGCACAATTGGATGTGAGTACTGCGTTCTCAGCCATCATTCGGGATGCAATAGAGATATGACTTGGGGTTTTAATCCTAGCTTAATCTTTTCTATAATAATTTTCATTCTTTATCTGAAGACAGCTATTTCTTTCTATTCTGCTCTGTGCCACACAGATCTAATTTTCTTTTTCCTTTTTGAGAGAGGGCAGTCCACAAAGTTCAAAGGGCTGCTTGAATTACCTGCTTCAGTTTTGCTTAACTCTTAGGTTGGTCTTCAGCGTTTGGATTTGATTTTCTCCTTCTTATTAGCAATCTTAAGCTAGACCACATTTCATTTATCTACTACTATATACATAATTATTTACACATCTGTCTGACTCATTTTTAGCAACTTGAGGGAAGAGAACTTGTCTTATCAACGTTATTTTCCCCTTGGTCAATGCCTTCATTCAACATATATTTATCAAGTACCTATAAGTATCCCAAGAACAGGCCTGCCAAAAAAAAGATACAAAGAAGGACACAATTTGGTCCTTAACCCAAGGAGTGTAGAGCAGTGTTTCTGACAATGGAATGTGCGTCAATTTTATAGGAAAGAGATTCCTTAAAAAATGTCGTGTTAAATTGACCTCACCTCCACCCATCGACACTGCAGGACTTCTCAGAGCCTTTAATATGCTGATGTGCACCATGAATCTCCAAAAAGAAAAAAAAGATATATGGCATTTCCTGAAGTGTTCTGACCATAGAACTGTTTTATGTCATACAATCACTTGGGACAAATGTTTTATGGAACAAGTTTTAGGGAATAGCAGATTTGAGGCTAGTAGAGGGGAGATAAATGATGAAGTAATTACAATAATGCCAGCTAACAATTGTGGAGTTCTTACTCCACCAGGCTCTGTGTAGATGCTGGGAAAAGGAAAGCTTCCTGAGACCAGTAGAGAAGACGTCATCAAGGAGAGGACTCAAGCTGGCAATTGAAAGAGTGAGCAAAGACTTACATGTAGATCTTGAAGACTATTTGTTGACAAAATGAGTAAAAAAGATACATCTGCACTCAACTTTGTATGTACTACCATTATAAATTTTAATAGTTTTGTTTTGTTTGGATATTAAGGATCCAATTTGTAAATAACTCAAAACTGGAATGGTGGTAGGCTAATTAATGGCCCCTAAGATGTCCTTGTCCAAATTCCCAGAACCTGTGAATAACTTACATTAGATGGCAAAAGGGACTTTGCAGGTGTGATTAAGCTAAGGATTTTGATATGGGGAGATTGTCCTGGATTATTCAGGTGAGCCAAGTATAACCACAAGGGTCATTATAAGAGGGAGGCAGGAGATCGGAGAGACAACAGACATTGTAACCACAAAAGCAGTGAAAGATTTGAAGAGACCCTACTGGCCACTTTGAAGATGGAGGACAGATGCCAAAAGCCAGGGATGTAGGGAGTCTCAGGAGCTATAAAGGACATGGAAGTAGATTCCCCCCTAGAGCCTCCAGAAGGAACATAGCCATAGGGACCTATTTTAGCCTTCTGACCTCCAGCACATTCCGTTAATAAATCTGTGTTGTGTTTAAGCCACTAAGTTTGTGGTGTTTTGTTACAGCAATTATGTAGCAATAGGAAACTAATGCGAATATATTTTTTCTTTGTTTTTAAAACTTTTAAAAATTATTGACAATTCCAAATAGCTCTTGTTTATATGAGTTAGGGCTACTGCTGTTTGCCATGTTTGAAATCCAAACTAAGAATGTGGTAAGTAATTCATGTATTTAAAGTGGCAATAATAAGCTCACTACATGTTAACAAAAAATGCATACTTTTAAGAAAAATAACTGTATTTTCTAAAACAAAAGAAAAGAGTAGCCTTATTCCACATTTTTGCTCATTTTTTTAATGGTTAGCTTAACAGAAGGCAGCTGGATTCTAATAACTGCTTCTGCATTCCATCTGTCATGATATCACACATCAGGTAGCCTCTGGAAAACTCCAGTGAGTGAAAGGGCAAATAATATCTTAGTATTAGCATGAAAACCCTGACAGACTCCGCAGAGTCTCCAGACCACAACGTTAAGATCCTTAATACAGAGAACGAACTGTGTCCTGGCACCCTTTGCGAGACAGGCAGTCTGACTCAATCCTCACAACAATTCAATATGGCAGGCACTAATATTAACCCATTGTAGAGATGAGGATGTCGAGATTTGGACAAGGTAAATAACTGGTCTAGGGCTACATACTGGTAGAGCCAAAATTCAAACCCAGGTAGCCTGACTCCACATCCCAGGATGTTTCTCCCAACACTCCACTGTCCCCAGTTATCCTGAGAGATTGTTAGTGGGCTTCATTAACCCATGTGCATAGGACTCCCTCTTTTCTGCCTTTTTTTCTTCTAGATCAGACTACCTGCCAAGCACTTCAGCCCACCCATCACATTTTGTCTAGATATCTGCTTTTCAACTTTTAATAAGTTGTAGAATCACAAAGCTGGAAGACAGTTCAAAATCCTTTCCCCCTCATTGGGCCTTTGGAGAAACTGAGGCCCCAAGGAGGAAAGTCATTAACACATGATAACCCAGCTAGTTATTAGCAGAGTCAGAAAAAGAACTCAACTCTTCTGACTGTTCAATTATGATTCCCCCAGATACTGTGTTACATTGGATCCCAGAATTCAAACTAAGATTTTTAAATATAATATAAAAATAGCAACCATCCTCACAAAGCATTTCCACTTTAACAGCTACCCATCATATCTGCTCTCCAGAAGGGGTAAGGAATAGTTGAAATTTTCCAGGGTTTGGGGTCAGCTCATGCAGGAGACATCTTTGCTTGATCCCTTGCAAGCATGATATCCAAATGCATGGTGACAGTAACTTCAGTCCCCAATATCAAGTGGGTTCTTAATAATTATTGATGGGATGAGAGGGGCACCTGGGTGGCTCAGTCGGTTAAGCATCTGACCACCATGATTTCGGCTCAGGTCATGATCTCACAGGTCATGAGATCAAGCCCCACATGGGGCTCTGAGCTCAGCGTGGAGTCTGTTTGAGATTCTCTCTCTCCCTCTCCCTCTGCCCCTCCCCCACCTCTCAAATAACAAATCTTTAAAAAAATTAAAAATTAATAAAATATTTTAAAAAATTAATAAAATAAATAAGTTAATATTGATGGGATGTATAAGTAAATGAATTGCTCCTTCCCTCTGTGTGGTTTCTGAAAGCCTGTTTGCAGGAATGTGGTCGATTTTGAACTTCCTCCTATGGAATCCAGCTGGGAGTTTCTCCCAAGCAAAAAGAACCATTGAGATTCCAGACAGTAAAGCAGCTTCATGTTTTGCCTTTTGTTTCCCTTTCAAATTCCTGCTCCTGGTCAAGACCTCCACCCTCCCTGCCAGAAAAGAGGGAGGGCAATTTAAAAAAAAAAAAAAGAAGAAGAAGAAAAAGAAAAAGAAGATAAAGTACCTTTGTAACAGCTCAGACTTTATCTACAGCTTCCTCTTGAACCTACCCAGCCCTTCCCTTTAGATTGGAATAACTGGACCCTTTTTTTTTTTTTTTCGTTTTTCTTATCAAGGGGAAAATAAGGAAAAAAGTGCCTTTCCACAGGCTCTCAGAAGTCATTAGATTGCATCTCTGGAAGGGGTGAAATGTTCAGACGTTCAGGGAGTCAGGCCCAAGGAAGGCCTCCTCCCAGTTAAGGCACACCTGCTCCCCTAGAAGGTTCTGGCTCCTATGTCTGGGGACAGAAGGGGTTTACCGAGCCCGGGTGCAGCTGTTTGCTTTAGGAAAATAGCTTACGCTGTAAATACTCCAAGGTATTGTGCCTCGTGTGCAAAAATCTTGGTTCCAGAGCAAATACATAAATCAGGGCCTGATAGGGGAGCTTAGTGGGCCACATGTTCAGAAACATTTGGAGTTCTCTTTAATGAAAGCAGATTGCCTTGCCCTGTGGACTTCGGGGATCCTATTTTCTTTTTTCATTTCAAATCCACAGGCTCTCAGAAGAATTGAAAGCAAGTAGGTTACACCAGGTGCTTTGAGGACAATGAAAAACTGCCGCCGGACCTAAAAGCATTAGTCATTTGGGGAATTTCTCTTTTTCAAACAAGACCTGATGGAATTAGATGCTCAGAGCAGTTATTACAATGTAGCTGGGCCAGGTGGTTTCTTGGGCAATGTCTGCAATGGACCAAGTTCAGTCGGTGTTGTCAAAAATCTGGTTTGTTTCATGAAGAAGGAGATAGCTAAGCAGATACCAGAGTTCTCCCCTAAAAAAGGCAAAAAAAAATTTTTTTTCAGTTAAGTTGTTGACTTACAATAAAAGCTCTCTTACAAGCTTTTCCACACTTACGCTCAAAATCTTCACTGGAGACGTGGATGAAACGAAGGATTATTTGTCCCAAGAAATACTCCAAACAAAATTGGTGCTAAAATCAGTCAACTCTAAACCAGGGACCCAACAAATTACTCAAACATTTGCTATTTTGACAGTTCTGTTCTTTATAGTCACCTCCCTTTGTTACTTTAATTTCTTCCCCTCAAAAAAGAATGGTTAAAATTTATGGCCAGGAGAAATAACTGATTACTGCTGGCAAGTTAACTGAAGGGGCCAATTGTTCCATACGGCAAGAATCAGAAGGCTAGGAAGCCATTCACCAGGGAAGACTGATGTGCGAAAGGGCAGAACAATGTTCCCTCCATTGTGTGATAAAGAGTTTCATGTTTGGTTCCAAATTCCTAAAGGCAGCCTGGTGTGCAACCGACCGAGCCATAGGGAGAGCATGCGAAAGTTGGAAGTATATGCTTCACACACAAGATGGGGTCAACTTCCAGGAGACAAAGTTTTCCTGTTCACTTTTGTTAGAGTGGTCCAGACTTTCTCGGCGTTTGTCAAGACAGGAGAAGCAAAATGGCCGTTTTCCTAGTTTCACATGGAAGCCTCATCAGATTCCAGGAATGACGTCATAGAGACCCCTTGGGACACCCCTACACATAGACAGCAGCAGAGTGTTTCTAGAGACCCCTGGGGAGGCTCACAGGCGCTTAAGCCGACTTTAACTGGCGGATGCTGCTCCAGGCAACTGCGCATATTGCCCAAACTTCTCTGCCATCTCCTACCAGGCAATAGAATCTCAGCCGCCACTGTTCCACTGTTCCAGGGGACACTGTCATCAATGTGTAAGAACTCCCATGAGCCCAAGACAGAGCTGGGTCCCACCCAGAAGTGGGAGAAGGCTCTGCCCCACATTTTTTTATAGGATCCTAAGCAATGCTGTATGTGCCCATTTTTCCAGAGCCCCCCCCCCTCCAGAAACAACTGCAGCTTTTCCATGGAACTCCCCTCAAGGCTTACAATGCATCCATGGGATTGGGGAACAGACCCTGCCTCTCATTGGTTATTCCCCTCCTATCCCCAGGTGTCTGCTCACAAAACTTCCTTCTCAGTGAACCATTTTTCTGTCAGAGTCTATCAGTTCATACAAATAACACACCAAGGAGACACTGACCCCTAAGTCAGTAAAAGCCAACCAGACCCTGAACCCCCTGCGAAGATCATGGTCCACACAGTAGGTCCACGCAAAACCTCAACTAGAAAGGGTCCAATTTGTGTGGGTGGCTCTGCCTGACATACTTCCTTATTACTTCACCAATCATTTGACGTGTTTATTGTATGTGTTGCTAAGAATGAAAAAGTTAGAATAAGAAAATGTTATAAGTCAGATGGAGCTACAAGATGATCTAGTCCAGCCAACTGCCGGAAGGAGAAACCTCAAACCTTATGTCCTCTGCATGGTCGTAATAACCACAATAGCAACCGTAATGACTAACAGGCATGGATTGCTTTAGAATTTATGAAGCATTTTACATACATTATTTCATTTAAATAATGAACTGAACCCACCCATTTGGACCCCTAGTTGTTAAATAGCAATGAAATGGAACTTTCTGTTTCTAAGTAGGGAAGCTTAGGAAAAAAAAAAAAATCTTATTAAAAATAGCTCCAAAGGCAATTTGAACATCAAAGAGCTTTTTATGAAACAGCATTTTGATGAGTTAAGTGTAAATGAATCAGAAACATATGGATTAAATTTTATTTAAAATAAACAAGGGTTTAAAAATTAAGAGGCAAAGTAGTTTGAAAACACATCCAACTTAATCCAAAGTGTCTGAGCCCAGAAAGGGCCAAGGGCTTTGTAAACCAGAGAAATGAAAAATGACAATCTTGTTACCTGGAGTTCTTGTCCTGGGTTCTACACCGAATAAACCTTAGCTCCTTAACTCCTACACAAGAGGAGACCTAAAAGTTATTTTGAAATTTCCCTTTAAGTTATGAAACTATTGTATTAATACCAGATGACTGAAATCATGAATTAAGCTAGCCACGGATTAATAATGTCATTGAGCTTCTGTTTTTCTAACATTTTAACTTTTCTGTGCGATGCTCGGTTTTCCAAAGATGTTTTTGAGATTTATATCTCTTCCTCTCTGTTTCTTTTTTTAACATCCAAATATTTATTTTGAGTTATCTCTGTTATTTTTTTTCCTTCCAACATGTAATAGGCAGCCCACAGACTATGAAATTTTGATTTCCATTTTATTCGTCAAAATTGTTGGTTGTTCATTGAGCCAGGTATTTTAAGATATGCAACTTTAAAATCCACCTGCCCTGGGGAGCCATAGTTGTTTTCCAGTTACAGTAAGAATCCTTGGTTCTAGCCAGTCACCAAGACTGGTGAAGTTTGGGTTTGTACCAGATGATTTCCTCTTGTCCTGAGAAATGTTTACTTTCCTGACAGTCCTTTGTCTTTAGTGAACGTTACAGCTTGGCATATTTTGCGCACATTCCCTACGTAAAGAGATCATGTTCCTACTCCATTGCAAACCTGAGTTTTCACATGAGAAGATTGTCTTCTCCTGCCTTGGTGATGAAATCCCCAAAGCAATTGCCACTCTTAGTCCAGCCCCAGCAGCTACTAAATAAGTACCACTTGGTAGAGTCATGATACTTAATAGATTTCTAGGAAACGTTTTAGGCAGTGTCTGGATATCTGCAGTAAAACTGGATTGAGACAGAGATTCGTAGTACCAATTATCCTCTGCCCATCCATGTCATCCCGTCCTTAACTGGGGTCCGGAAACCAGAGCAGCCTGGGGCAAATTGTCAAATTGTCAAAATTTGTCCTCGGCAATCTTCCAGCTTCTCGTATTAGTTCCACGACTTCTGTGCCCACACGCAGACCTGGTGCTCTCATTCCGATAGAGTGGAAGACATTGTACTGAAAGTCACCCAGACCCAAGTTCAAGACCCACATCCACCACTTGCTGGTAGAGTCAGTAAGAATTTGCCCCCCCCCCCCCCCCCATGGCATTTCTTTATTTTCCAAGTCACTTCCTTTCCATTTTGTGTTTGAGTGTCCCGGGCTTAAGGCAAAATGTGTTGTCCCATTAGCTCCCTTTGATGTTGTCTGTCTGGGGGGCTGTACATTCAAATGTGACATTTGTTGCATTCAGAAGATGCTGTGTTCTTGTCTTACGACCTAACGACCTCCATCCCTACTTTAGTCTTTGCCCACGTGCTTCCTCTGCCTGGAATTTGCTCCCTGTAGCTGGCCGTCATTCTTGCTGTCAAGAACCTGTCCATCCCGCAGGCCCGCCTTTCTTGAGTCTCTTCCATGAAGGGCCAGGTCAGAAGTGATACCTTCGTCCCCTCAATTCCTGTGCTCCAGCTGTGCACCTCCTGCAGACACACTGTATCAATATGTGGTCTATGACAATCTCATTTCCCTTTCTAAACCCGCTCTGTCCAATATGAGAACTACTTGCCATGTGTAGCAGCTTAATTTTAAATACTTAAATAAAATTTAGAATTCAGTTCTCTCGTTGCCGTAGCACCATTTCAGATACTTCCTGGCCACGTGGGGCTAGTAACTGTCATACTGGATGGCACAGACATGGCACATCTCCACCATTGAGGCAAGTCCTATTAGACAACACAGTTTTAGATGCTATGGGATTTACGACCATGTCTCTATGCTCTTTCTCTTCTGCAAGCTCTCCCCACCATCTACTACACATATGACAGTGCCTGGCTCATGAGGTTCTATTTGCTTCTGTCAAACTCCTGTCTTTCGTGGGGCCAACTCAGGACCTTTTACAGAGTGATGATGGTAAAGTCTTATTAAGTGCCTTGTACCATACTACATGCTTTACGAGGTAGATGTTAGTAGCTTCCTTTTACAAATGAAAAAAGTAAGTGATCTGCCTGGGCGACACAGGCTTTAAGTGAAGAAGTCACGATTTGGACCCCGGCATTTCTGACTCCAGCACTGTGTAATTCCACACCGTGTTCTGGAGCAGGATTCCTTAACCTTGGCCCTAGTGATACTCCTATTTGAGGCCAGAGAATTCCTTGCTGTGGGGACTGCCCTGTGCACTCTAAGATGTTCAGCTCATCACTGACCTCTACTTGCTAGATGCCGGTAGTATTACCTGCCCACTCCCCAACCCCAGTCTGCACAACCAGAAATGTCTTCAGACATTGCCAAACGTCCCCTGGGGGCAGTGGGGCGGGGAGGGCAACTTCATCCCTGGTTGAGACCCACGGCTCTAGACAGTCAGTTAAAGTTGGTCATACGGGTGAAGAAATGCTTCTCAAAATACTGGCTTCTTGCTTTTAGCAAGTGAGAAGCAAGTTTACACCTACTCTTCAGGGCGACCAAATAAGAATTCTCTTAATCTGCTGTGTAATCCACCCAATCCGTCCATCTGGGAAATGTTCTGCGGCTGCTTCCTTTCATGTTCAGCAGAGATAGAGCCTCGGGTTGCTGACAGCCCAGATGTTCTGCAGCCCCGCTTGACTCACGTTAACACCCCCATGCCCTGTTGCACAGGGCCGGCCAGCCAGCTTTTCCTTGAGACCACCTGGTTTAGACAAACAATCTCAGCAAACAGCACCTCTGTGGGAGGGGGGCAGAGTGGGGCTGAAGACATGTGGGAAGGAAGAAAAAAAAAGCTAATATCTGGCCACTCAGTACAGCTGTCCTGAGCTGTTTGAGAGGAACCAGGGCCTAGCAAATGGATCCAAACCCCGCACAAGCTGCCTGGGAAAGATATTTCAGTCTTTATAACAATCACAAGATGAATAAGACAAATAAGATGGTCTTTTAAAAAGCCATGGGATCTTTCCAAGGCAGCTCTGTCCCCACCGTAGATTCAGCCCTGTCCTACAACCCCCTCCCGACTTTCTCTGCTTTTCCTTTGTTTATATTGTAAGTGTGGTGAGTGCAGACACCCCCTAAGAAAAACATTTCCTTTTTAAAGCGTATCCCTAAGGCAGCATTTCCCCACCAGCCCTATGAGAAATGCTACAGATAAAACGTGGGTCACACAAGTTGGAGAAATGCTGACAATTCTTTCCCTTTTCCAAGGTTCCCAGGGCACACTTACATGTAGAAGCTCTGAGAATTCTCACAGCAAAGAAATGCAACTGGCTAACTCACGCAAAAGGTGGCTATACCTGCCCAAAAGCCCTTTAGGAAGAAGCAAGGTCGCAAGATAGCGGGTATGAAAATATTCTTCAATGTTGAGAGTATAAATGCAAACATCTGGTAGACCCTAGAAAGGCTGCTTTTTGCAAGGAAGCAGGAAAAGTTGGAATTATGGGACTATTGGATTCAAAACAAACTTCATGGGCTCAGAACTTAAAAATATATTTTTTTTCCCCAATAAGTATATAATATACAAAAATAATCTGTTTGAAGAGTTTTATTTTAGGTTCAGAATTTCAGATGTTCTCCATGTCTCTTTCTTGGGCATCCAACTCCTGACTCTAATTAAGAACGTTACACTCAGCTCTTAACGAGCAATAAAACCCAGAGAATGAGCAGTTATAGTTTATGAATAATTACTGTCGTTAGGCTGAAGCGCTAACTGGCAGAACCTGTCCTGAAGCTGTTTTCTCCTCTACCTCCCTTCCCTCCTGTCAAGGTTTCAGGAGAGGTGCCATGGCGGTTCGAGGCTCAGGGAGGCCCAGGTCAAAGGGCTGGTATGTGGCAGAGCTTCCTGCCCTGGTGTAATAGAAAATCTTCACTATTACCCATGCCACCTCTCAAAATAATGGCAATGACCACAACAACAATACCTAAATTCGCTTTGTGCCTGGTGTTAGTGGAAATGCTTTTTCAAGAACAGTGGTGCTCGGGACCAAATGTTGGGTCCCCTCTAAAATTCATGTGTTGAAACCTAATCCCCAGGGTGATGGTATTAGGAAGTGAAGGCTTAAGGAGAGGATGAGGTCATGAGTGTGGAGCCTTCATGAATGGGATTAGTGTCCTTATAAAGAGATCCCAGAGAGATCCTACACCCTTTCCTCCATTGCGAAGACAGTCCTCTGTGATCCAGGAACCAGGTCCTCACCAGACACCAAATCTGCCAGGGCCTTAATCTTGGACTTCCCAGTCTCCAGAACTGTGAAAAATAAACGGCTGTTTAGAAGCCAACTAGTCCATAGTATTCTGTGATAGCAGCCTAAACAGATGAACACAAGGGATTTTTGTCCCAGGATCCACAGATGTCCAAAGGCTTAGTGGTTAGAAGTCTGTCTTTCTACTTGGATTAATTAGATTTAACTTTTAAAATATCTGCTTAGATATTTTGATAACAATATTTTGGTATATTTGGTTTCCTTTGTATTTTATTTTATGCTTTTAAAAATATTTTTTTTCTGAGAAGGGATCCACAGACTACACCAGACCACAAAGGGGTTCAAAGCATAGGAAAGATTAAGAAGACCTAAGGGTGCCTGGCTGGCTCTGTCAGTGGAGCGTGTGACTCTGGATCTCAGCGTTGTGAATTCGAGCCCCACACTGGGTGTAGACATATCTTTTAAAAGAAGAAGGAGAAAGAGAAGAGGAGGAAGAAAAAGAAGAAGGGGGAGGTGGAGGGGTGGGAGGAGGAGAAGAAGACCTAAGGAACACTAGTAATAGCCATTTTCACAGATTGGGAGACTGAGGCACAGAAAAACCTAAGTAATTTACCCAAGGTCAAAGGGTGTATGAGGAGCAGAGCTAGGATAGGAACCCAGGTAATCCGGCTTCAGAGTGTATGCCCTTCACCAAGACCTCATGGCTGCCTCTCTGAGGCTCTATGTCAGATCCTCTATGAAATTCCACAGACCCCATGTTCTCGCCACAAGTAAGATAGAACCTCATCCGTGCTTCACATAGCAGCCAAGTGTGTTAGTGAAAGTTCACTAAAAGCTACTGGCTTCCCCTTGTACCCTCCTGCTTGCTCTAGCCTTTGCCTACCTCTCCCAGCCCCTCTCCTTCCCTTCTTCCCTCTGCTTTCCAGCCGCACGGTCTCCTTCCTCTACCTCACAGCCTTTGAACATAGCCTCTCCTCTGCTGGAATGTTCCTCCTCCCTTAACTTTCTTCTCTTTTTGTGATCTCCTCTTTCCTGTCACGACCTCACAGAGCATTTCTGTGATTAACGTATCCAAGTGAGTTGTCTCGGTCTCTCGGTTTTCTTTATGTATTTTATATAGTGATCCTTTCTCTGTTCTGGGTATTGCAAATATCTTCTTCCCGTTTAGGGCTTATCTTTTCACCTTCTTTATAGAATCATTTAGTGAGCAAAATGCTTAGTTTTAATGAGTCAAATTTATCTACTCCCTCAGAGTTTGTGCGCTTTGTTTCTTGTTTAATAAATCAATCTCTATGTCCAAGGGCAGGGAGACAAACTTTTGTGTTTCTTCCTAAAAGTTTTAAAGTTTTGCATCTTACATTTAAGCCCTCAATGCATCTGAAATTGACTTTGAAAGCTGTGAAAAAGGGATTTAGGGTTTTTTTTAAGATTTTATTTGTTGGGACGCCTGGGTGGCTCTGTTCGTTAAGCGGCTGCCTTTGGCTCAGGTCATGATCCCAGGGTCTTGGGATCGAGCCCCACATCGGGCTCCCTGCTCAGCAGGAGCCTGCTTCTCCCTCTCCTTCCTGCTTGTGCTCTCTCTTGCTATCTCTGTCACCATCTGTCTCTCTCTCTCAAATAAATAAATAATCTTTAAAAAAAAAATAAAGATTTTATTTATTTATTTGACAGAGAGATAGAGAAAGCCACTGAGCAAAGAGGATGGAGGGCACAGGGAGCGGCAGGGGAGGGAGGAGAAGCAGGCTCCCCATTAATTAACATTAATTATTGAGTTGTCTGGTTTTCTCCCACTGGTCCCATGTGGACCTTTTGTTTCTGTGGTCTGTTAGCCAATCCCTGGGCCAACTACCCAGCTTTACTTCATATAGTCTTAACATGTATTGTGGCAAGTTCCCTTTACCAACTTTTTTCTTAAGGAGTGTCTTACCAATTTTTGCTTTTCTATGTAAATTTTTGAAACAGCCTGTCAGGTTCAACTTTAAAAGCAAACAGATTAAAAAAAACCTGTTTTGAGATTTTCGTTGAAATTACTTTATGCCTTCAACATTAATTTGAGAAGAATTTACATTTTTAAATGATTGAGTCTTTCTGTCTGTAAATGGGAATTAACTCTGCAATTATATAAGTCATTCAATGATTTTATTTGGGTTGTTCAATGAAATACTTTTGATTTCTAATTATCTCTATCAAATCTTACGCATATTTCATTACATTTCTTTCTAAGCTAGATAATCTTGCTGTTATAAATAGAATCTTAGTTATATTTCCTGTTTATTCCAAGTGCAGAGAAATGTCATTAATTATATATAGATGTATTCCACAAACTTATTAAGTCAAGTTATCGTGGATTATTTTATGTGTCTTCTTTCTATATAGACATTTATATCATCAGCAGATGGTGGGATTTTGGTTTCTTCCTTTCTAATATTTATGCATTTATTTACTTTTCTTATTTTATTGCATAAGCTAGAACCTCCAAAACAATGGTGAATAAAATATCTTTTCTTTTCTTGATTTTGGTTTTAAAAGAAATGTTTTTAACATTTCAACATTGAGTCTGATGTTTGCTTAAAGGTTTATGTAGATACTTGGGGGTTTTGTGGGTTTTTTTGTTTTTTTTTTACTATTTTATTTAAGTAATCTCTACCCCCAATGTGGGGCTCGAACTCATGACCCTGAGATCAAGAGTCACATGCTTCTCCAACTGAGCCAGCCACGCACCCCATGTGTGTTTTTTTTAATTAGGAAAGTTGCCTTCTAGTCTTAAAATTTACCATGAGTTTTCCCATAAATGTTTGCTGAGATGTAGTGATTTTTCTTCATTTAACAGAGTTAATTTATTTCCTATGTTTTGTTGATGTAGTGATTTAGTACACTTTCCAAGGTTGAACCAAACTTGGTCTCCTTCCTGGTTATGATGCATTATCTTTTTTTATTCATTGACAGATGTCATTTCCTTAGATTTTGCTTAGAATTGTGTGTTTATGATCCTCAGTGCATTTGAGCTATTAGTTTTCTTCTCACACTGTTTTTATCAAATTTTGGTGTCTGGGTTTTACAAGCCTCGTAAAAATGCATTGTGGTGTAGTCTCTCTTTTCCTGTTTTTGAAGAGATCTTGTATGATTGGATTTATCTGTTCTCTTGTTTGGTAGAACTTACCAGTAAAACATCTGGGTCTAGTACTTTCTTCGGGAAAAGATTTTTTTAACAGAATCAGCATCTTTGATGATAGGATATGATAGATTACAAAAATGACTACAATCCTTCATTCTTCTGTTTATGTATGGCCTCTCACCAAAGAGATTATCTATGTCCTCACCTTTGGAATCTGGGCTAGCCTTTGTGAATTTCTTAGCCAACAGAATACAGTTCTTCCCCTGCGCTGTCTTCAACCACAGGTTTCTAGAGGCCTTTCACTCTTTTTCTCACTCTCTCAGAACCCTGCCTACCACATGAGCAATCTCAGCCTAGCCTGTCAGAGGATGAGGGACAATGTGGAGGTCAGTTCAGGTGCCTCAACTGAGGCCACACCATACCATCTGCCCTTAAAACGTGTGTGAGAGAGAGTTCAACCTCAGTTAGTGGTGATACCTACCCAACCTGCATCAGGCCAAAGACATATGAGTAAGCCTAGCCAAGACCACAGAAACCATCCAGCTGACCCATGGACTTCTGCACAATAAGTATTTATTTAAGTGACAGAGTGATAGGGTGGTTTGTAGATAACTAATGCATGGCACCATTCATATTTTTTGTTTCTTGAATCCATTTGGGTAATTCATACTTTACTAAGAATATATCTGTTTCACTTGAAGTTTTAAAATTTATTGATGTGAAATGATTCATACAAATCTCATATTTTCATTTTTTTCTTGCATCTTTGATTTTTCCCCTTATAATTGTTTTGTTTGGGTTTTCTTTTTATTTGATTAATCTTGTAAGAGGTTGTCAGTTATATCACTTTAATAAATCAACCAATATCTGCTTGTGGAGATCATCTCTATTGTATACTTGTGTTATCATTCATTAGTGTCTGTCTTTTTGTTATTATGTCCCTCACTCAACTTTCTCTGGCTTTGTTCTGTTTTTTGTTTGTATTGTTTTGTTTAAGGTGGATGTTAGCTCATTTATTTTCTACCTTTCCTGTTTTTAAATATAATCATTGAAGGCTACAAAGACATCATATGAGGTTGTAAAGAACACTTTAGCTGCATTGCACAAGTTTCACAGATAGTATTTTCCATATCCTTCATTTTGAATGCCCATTGTCATTTCTTCTTTGACACGTGCACCATTGAGAAGTATGTTTTTAGTATCTAAATGGAGGAGTTACACTTTTGTTATTAATAGCTAACTTTACTTTTTATAGACAGTGGTGCAGCCAACTCATACTGACTCACAAGATGTGATTGTTGAAGATTCAAGAATTTTGCAAACCTTACTGTTAATAAATCAATAGCCTGAAATCAGCTGTGGTGGGACTATTTACACCACAGAAATCTGAAAACATTACAAAGCAGGGCTTTTTTTCTTTTCCAACAGAGGTAGTTTACCAGCATACTATTGCCTGTATGATACCAACAGCTTGGAATGTGTTGATACTTTCTTTGTGCCCCAGTACATGGCCAAATGTCATGTATGTTGCGTATATGCACACAAAGAGAAGTTTATTCCAGTTATCAGGAATAATACTCTGCATCTGTTCACTCGATTTGTCTTGCTGATCATGTTAAGTCTTCTATATACTTCTTTTTTATTACCTTTATCTATTTTTTATTTCCTTTATCTTTATCAATTATTTTTTAAAGGTTTTATTTATTTATTTATTTATTTATTTAGAGAGCACGAATGGGGGAAGGGCAAAGGGATAGGACAAGAGAGAATCCCAAGCAGACCTCACGCTGAGTGTGGAGCCTGACACCGGGCTCAATCTCACAACCCCGAGATCACGACCTGAGCCAAATCAAGAATCAGACACTTAACCAACTGAGCCACCCAGATGCCCCTATCAATTATTGATTAAGAAGTTTTTACTCATGGGGCACCTGGGTGGCTCAGTCCGTTGGGCGTCCAACTCTTGATTTTGGCTCAGGTCATGATCTCGGGGTTGTGGAATCAAGCCCCACATCAGGCTCCATACTCAGCAGGAAGTCTGCTTGAGATTCTCTCTCCCTCTACCCCTCTCCCCACTCGTGTCCCCCCCCCACCCAAATAAATAAATAAGTCTTTAAGAAAAAGAGAAGGTTTGGGCACCTGGGTGGCTCAGTCATTAAGCATTTGCCTTCAGCTCAGTTCATGATCCCAGGGTCCTGAGATTAAGCCCCACATTGGGCTCCCCACTCACCGGGGAGCCTGCTTCTCCCTCTCTTTCTGCCCCTCCCCCTGTTCATGCTCTCTCTCTCTCCCAAATAAATAAATAAAATATTTTAAAAATTAAAAAAATAAAAAAAAAAAAACAGACAAGATTTACCCCAGGGCAAGTGCCATCTCTAGAGTTAAGTTACCTCTCCCCTGATGATTCTTGCTTTCTGGTCACTTCAGGCCCCCACCGAATTCCTGCCCTCTCCTGCCCAGGCAACCATGTTTCTTTTGCTTGTTGTTCATTTTTTAATGTCTTACTATTTTTTGGCCAAAACCAGAAGTCCCTCCCTGCTCTTCTCTTTCTCTGTCCTTTATTTATTTCCTTTATAATACACAATGTATCATTATTTTTTATTTGTTTATTTTCTGTCTTTCTCACCACAGTGTATCATCCATGAGCGTGGCAACCCTGTTCTCTTCTTTACCATTCTGACTTAAGCACCTAGCGAGCATGACGAGGCTCTCAGTACATTTTTATTGAATGTATATGTGAATGAATGAATGAAAGCTCAGTATGCTGGGGGACTAGTATGTAGTGATAAAGGAGAGGCAGGTCCTCGGAGGAGGTGCTTACTCCACACCTTATATTTAAGGGAATGAGAAGGCGACTGCACGATGCTGGTGTATCCAGGGGACACCCTGCAGGAAAGGACGTTCAGGCAGTCTGTGGAGCTGTCAAATAGAAGGGACCTGTGGGCCTGCTCCCAGGGTGTCAGGCACCTCAGGTCTCACAGTGAGTGAGAAAAAAGGGTTTTACAGGCTGTTGTCTAAAAATATTCACTGTCTAGGGCGCCTGGGTGGTTCAGTCTGTTAAGCGTCTGCCTTTAGCTCAGGTCATGATAGTGGAGTCCTGGGATCGAGTCCCGAGTTGGGCTCCATGCTCAGTGGGGAATCTGCTTCTCCCTCTGCCCCTCACCCCACTCGTGCTCTCGCTCTCACTCACTCTCGAATAAATAAATACAATCTTTTTTAAAAAATAAAAATATTTACTGCCTATGCAATCTACATATTACAAGTTTGGTGACCATGTTGTAAAGTGTTTTCAACTCCTTTTGTCTTAATATACATTTTTTAAAGGCTTGGTGCACCAACTTAGGTTAGTGAAGAGCTAGATGCCCCAAGGACATCATGTGCACTGTGAGAACAAAGTACTAGCAATACTGTTTACCCTTTGACCACACTATTCCCAGTTTCTGCTCCAACAGGTTTTATTTATCTTAAGATTAAAGCAAATCACCAGTGGACATATAGTTATTGCTTTATGGTAAAGTACAGACACATAAGCCAGAGGCATCAGTGGATTCTGTCACCTTTGAAAAATGATTTATTTTTTTTATGTGCTTTGTTTTTCACTCATGGGTAACCTGATAACATTTCAGAGCCTGAAATCCTTCCCTAAGCTAAAATAACCTGTTGAATGTAAGTGTAAACCAAGTCTAGGCTAGAAGAGCAGAGTTACTTTTTTTTCTAAAAGTTCCTTGAATCTGGAAACATGTCTGGTCACACTATTGCAATATGGAAAAATAAATCATAATTAGATTTCATTGAGTCGCAAATGACCCTGAAATTGACTAACTGTATTACATTAGAGAAATCTAAGGCTCATAAATACACTGATTAATACGTCTACTCTAGGCTCTGTGCCATCCTTAGTCAATCATGGTGCTCCTCCACTGGGCCTCAAAATCCTTTTTTAACACAGAACAACAGGAGAAGCCTAAATGTCATTTCTGGTTCTCGCTGAGTTAAAGCATCCACACCATTTGCCATTTTGCCAGTGAAGCAAATGCTAAATTCATCTCTTTAGTGTAAGTTGTGAGTTTTATGCTGGTTAACTTAATATTGGCAGTTCAAGGGTTGATTTCAGAAGTTTGGTGATACTTGCTTTCTAGGTTTCTTTTTCAAAGAAATCATCTATTTTTCATTTATTATGCCTCTATCCTACCATAACTTATTTCCTTCTCTCTTTATAATAGTTAAAAGCAAAATTAATATTGTTTACAAGGTAGGAAAACTCCTAACAGCAGAGAAATGTGCAATCAGATAAATGAAACTGTCTTATTTTCCATAAAATGAACTTAGTGGCTCTGGTCCCTGCTGAGCAATGCTGGAAGGAGATAAGCTCTATACAGCGGCAGTGAAAGTTGTGATAACAATCAGCAAGTGATTTTTTTCCACAGTGAGGAGATTTTCCATCAGATTTCATTTGACCTTGAACACTGTGTTAGCAATGAATAATTAATAGTACTTATTACAGCAATGCCCCACTTAACTGACATTATCAGGGAATTAGATGCCCTAAATGAGTGAATTGGCCAGATAGGAAGACTTGCCCCCTTTTTGCACACACATACACACACACAAATCTTTATTATAACCATTTCTGGTCCTTACGTTTTTTAAGTGTGTGGCAAAATTTTGTGACTTATTGACATTCTCAGAAACATAAACATTTATTCATTCTGTATATCTTAGTGAAGCTTAATATGTGCCAGGCACTATGCCAGGTGTGGGCAATATAACAGTGAATGAAGGAGACACAGTCCCTGTCCTTATGAAGCCTGTGTTTTGGGGGAGAAGAGAGATAAGCAAGGAATCATGCTAGAGTGCTGGGACAAGAGCAGGAAAGACTTATGAACTACTCTGGACTGAGTGGCAAAATCGTTGAACTCAAACTTGGCTGAGTTCCCCAGGACTGTTGGCTGCTAAATGGCTTCTGATGGTTGTGTCTTGAGTTCTTGTGATTGATCCTGGTAATTCATCTTCTTTAAATTCAGCTATAGTTTCTTGCTGCTTGCTAAGTGTGTGGTGCTCCTCCTACTCTTTTTTGGTATCACAATAATGTACATAAAATGGCTAAACGAAGGATGACAAATACAGGGTATATTAGTTAATCTAGCATTGCATAACAAATTACTCCAAAACTTACCAGCTGAAAAGAGCACCCATTTATCATCCTACAGTTTGTGTGGGTCAGGAATCCAGCACGCTTACCTGGATCCTCTACTTCAGGCTCTCTGACATGGCTACATACCCTCAAGGTGTCAGCCAGGCCGGGGTCTCATCTGAAGGCAGGACTCCGTTCTTCAAGGAATATTGGACTGAGAGCATGAGTTTTTTGCCAGCTATAGTCTGGAGGCTACTCTCAGTTCCTTGTTACATGAGCCTCTCCAAAAAGGCAGCTTGCTTCATGAAAGCCGTTGAGAGAGAGAGAATATGTTAGCAAGAACACACAGTCTTTCGAAACCTAATCACAGAAGCGACATCCTTTTACTTTTTCTGTATTCTCTTGATTCCAAGCAAGTCACTAAGTCCTGCCTACACTCAAAGGGAAGAATACCAGGAAGGGGATTACCGGGGGCCACCATAGAGGCTGTTTACCCCCATATACCAAGAATATTATCATCATTCTTCCCAGGGCCATAGCAAACCTCACTAATTAATCATGGCAATCTCAACCACTGAGCCCCAAAATGGGTCCAAAAGCATATTTAATGGAGGACTCCAAGAGGCCCATTACCAGTCAGTTGTTGAGATAAGGACAATTTTCCTTCTCTTACTTAAACAGTAACCATTCCAAGTAATTGTTGTGGGGAAAATATGTAGGTCAAGAATCTGGACAGAGATGGGGGGCAGTAGTTAGAAGCAGATCTACAACATGACCAAACAATGGCCATCATTTGTCAAGTCAATGGGAAGGAAGCAAAGCCTGTAGCAGAAATCGACTGATAGAGACTTAACAGACAAATATTTCACAGTAAGGACCTTGAATTGAGAAATACATATCACAGCAGGCAAGAGCCCAAATGAGATCAGATCATATTATGGTTGGACACACAGAAGAAGAATCTGGTCCTGATCAGGACAGAGGTTATCCCCTTGGCTACACTGAATAAGAGTCATCATCATCTTTTTCAATGAACAAATACCAAAGACGCCATGGCCTAGCCTCACGTTTCTTTCTTATGACTGTCTCAGATTTGGGGGTTTCCCACTGTATCTATGGTAGTGTTATTCAACCTTCCTTCACACACCCTCCCTTTGCATAAACATAAAAATCTCATTATCCATCTGCAAAGAATGTCTCTGCTCCCTTCTTCGATAAATCACACACATATTTCTCCATGCTTTATTCCCATTACAAAGTGAGGACCTCCTCATTCTTCAGGATTCTTTTTGTTTGTCCACACCAGCTCTGGACTCCTTAAGCTTCATCTCTGTCTATCGGGATTCCAAAAAAAATTAGTGATTTTCAAACAACGAGATCACAGCCCCCCCCAGGAGAATAAAAAAAAAAAATTTTAAGATTTTATTTATTTATTTGAGAAAGAGAGAAAGCACAAGCGGGGGGAAGGTGCAGAGGGAGAGGGAGAAGCAGGCTCCCCGCTGAGCAGGGAGCCTGACGTGGGACTCAATCCCAGGACCCTGAGATCATGACCTGAGCCAAAGGCAGATGCCTAACCAACTGAGCCACCCAGGTGCCCCTAAAATTTTTTAATGTTTTATTTTTTAAAGTTTCAAACATTCAGAAAAACTTCAGTAATAGTACAATGATTTCCTGCCTACTCTTCACTCAGTCTCTTCATATTTCCCTTATTACCGTCTTAATATGTATACTTATATTTGTTTTCCTGAACCATTTAAAAGTAACTTGCAGAGGGGTGCCTGGGTGACTCAGTTGGTTAAGCGTCCGACTCTTGATTTTGACTCAAGTCATGATCTCAGGGTTGTGGGATTGAGACCCACAATGGGCTCAGTGCTCAGTGTGGAGTCTGCTTGAGATTCTCTCTCTCTCCCTGCCCCTCCCCTAGTTCTCTCTCTCTCTCTCTCTCTCAAATACATAAATAAAATCTTCTAAAAATTTTTTTAAAAATAAAAATAACTTGCAGAGGTGCTACCCATTACCCCTTAATATTCCGGTGTATGTTTCCTAAAACCAAGGGTCCTTACCTCCATAGCCATAGTACAGCCATGAGACAAAAATAGCTTCTAATCTGCACATTTCCCTAGCATTTCACTAATGATCCCAATAAGGTACTTCATAGGTCAGATCCAACCCCAGTCACATGTGGCATTTAGTTGTCAAGTCTCTTCAGGTCCCTTCCTTCTAGAACATCCCTCAGTTTGGGTTTATCTAAATGTTTCCCCATGATCAGATTCAGGTTTTGCTTTTGAGGCAGAGCTATCAGAGAAATGATGGTATGATTTCCTCAGTGCCTGCTCTCAGTAGGTACCCAGATATAGTGTCTGTCCATATAAAGTGTCTGCCAGTTTCCTCACTGTAAAGTTAATTTATAAGTATTTTATACTTGGGAATTAATGAGTGATTCACTCATGCTTTGCGGGGAGACAACTTGAGACCCTATAACTTCCCTTCACCACTTCTCGCCTCCATTGAGGATTCTTGTCTGAATCTATTATTACTCTGGTAGTTTTGCCACAAAGAATTTTTAAGGCTGACTTTGGCATGAATGGTTTTAAAGGAATTTCCAGACTGTCAGCTCCTCTCTAGATGATGCTCAGACTGTGGCTGTGGCTTGCTGCTTCTCCTTCTAGGGCCTCCAACTGCATAACTTGAGGGCACATTTCCTGCAGACTATTGCAGACACAAAGGGAAGGGTGCCCCGGGGGTGGTGCCTCAGGCTCCAGCTGGTCCCCTCTCTGACTTCCCTTTCACCGCTGCCTCCTTCCCCTTTTGCAAAAGAAAGGCCCACCTCTCACCCATCCAGAAGCTTACTGTGGCTCAGTCCCCCAGGCTAAAAACAATCCAGGACTCCAAACAAAGGAGTGATTCAGAATCTAGCTGTGAGTGTTGAGAAAGTGAGTGATTCTAATGATTGGGTTACAAATCCTTTTCAACTCTTTGCTTTCAACAAAATTGAAGAAGGATCTGATGGAGTTGTCAGTTAGTAGATCATTAAAAATAATTTTTGATGATAGATCACCATACGATTTTTGGCAAATACCCCAGAAGAGTTTGAAGAATTGAGTGATGTTGCTATAAGGAAACTCTTTCCTTTCCCATTACTTACGTGAACAAAGTTTGGCTGTACTTATAAGTATGATTAGAAGAAAAAAAGGGAATAAAACTGATGCTGAACCCTGTCTCATTTGGACAATCAGAAATATTCAGGAGTTAATAGGAGGGAAAATTCCCATTCATCTCGTTTAAGATACAGACTTCCGATAAGATTTTAAGATTTTACTTCCCATGTTTCATAATGATTTATCCAAATGTATAATGTATTTGTTGTGTTGAGCAATTAAGTACAAATACAAATAGTCATAATGACAATTCAACACAGAAGAAATTGTTTAGCGTTTAGGGCATCAAATTCACAGAAAATATTAAAGATTTCAAAGTTTAACTTTGTACAGAAAGTTGATGCAGAAAATTGTGACAAGAGAGATCAATAAAAAGCCTTTCAAACGTTAAAATACATTACATTGTAGTAAATTCTGTGCAGGAACTAAACTGGAACCAGCAAATAGAGCGAAGTGTCAAATCTCTTTACTATTAACCTTTTCCTGTATGAATTGAGGAGTGAATAAGACTGATTTTATTTTACAGCATCAACATTAAAATGTGCTAGAAATTGCACAACTATAAAACCTTATGACGAAATATCGTAGCCCTCCATTTTAGAATGTAAGGAATAAATAATTTTTCAAAAACATTCTGGGAGCCACATGAACAACAGGGTTGGAACAACATTGCTAAGGAAGAAGCTCTCCCTCTGTGTGTATTATGTATTACCCACGGTAGTTCTCTGAGACTTTGCCTCCTGTTTTCTATGGCAAACCTTCTGCTTCCCATCCAGGGTCTGTCTCCACCTTGCTCTGGGAGCCCTGCTCACCTATCACATTCGCCCAATCCCCGCCCCACTGTTGCCTCACCCCCAAGTCAAAGACCAGCTCGCCCCTTGGCGGGAAAGGCTCCGGACCATCTCCATAGCTTATCAAATTAAAGATCGTCCTCTGAGTATTGCATTTTTATACCTAGATCCCTAGAACACATAGCCTCTGTCTGAGTGTAGTCAAGATCTCATATCCAAAGAGGAAAAACTTGCCCTTGGGGCGGGTGCCCGATGGTCACGACTCTGAAGGAGGGTCACCTGACTCAGGGCATGCGCATCGTATCAGGCCAGCTGCAGGCTAAGTCCTCAAAAGAAACACATCAATAGGAATTCCTGAATTGCAGGATATCCTTGGTAACCTGCAAATTCCCGGGCCTTGCCAAGAGGATAATCTAATTTGGTGAGTGTGGAAGAAGGCCCAACACACAAAGTACAAGCCCTGCCAGGTGACTTTGTTGAGTTTTGTCCTTGTACCGTACCGTACCTTGAGCATCACTGCCTCAGAGTGTGATCTTTCATCCTGATTGAAGCTCCTCAAATCCGTTCTTTCGTTTCCATTCAGGTACTCGAAATTCCAAAGGGTTCAAATGGAATCGTAAATCAGCTGAAGGTAAGTGAGCTGTCAATGTATGACATTTTTATTTTTGTAGTTTATTCCAGCCTGATTATTTCCATCGAATGACTATATATTATACTTAAAATATTACTTTTAATTGGAAGTCTAATCAAGCACAAAGACAATATTATGTAAGTTCAATTGCATTTTTAAATATTTAAGCTCCAGAGAGGTAGATGAATGGGGAAAATGAATTTACAGAAGAAGAGATATAAACGATAAGCATATTTTAATTGATCCTTTCTAATTAAATATAAACATATTACATGATAACAGTGTAACAATATGGGTGAAAGTCTATGGTAATGGTGTGGTAAAAAGAGAATGAATGAGATTAGGACTACAATTAATTTGGCCATACCTGTAAACGATATTTTCTTTTGTACTCGTTTAGTCAATAATGCTACTTTTATAAATCCAGTTAAAGGAAATGCAAAGTTAAAGTCAAATTTGTTCACTGTCAAATTGTATAATTGTTCACTGTATAATTGTAGAATGATAGTAGCAATAAGGAGAAAACAACTGATACAAAGGATTGAGGCAAATTCACCAGCAGAATAATATACAGTTCTTTCAAATGTAATTGTCAAAACACATTTAATGTTGACAGATAATGTTCAGGACAGAATGTAAAGGGATCAAAGTGTGTTAAAGGGAAGAAAGGTAGGAGAGAGGGAGGAAGCAGGGGAAGGGAGAGAATGAATCTAAAACACATATAAGTAGGGAAAAAAATAGGCCACCATGATGGTGAGATTAGGGTAACTTTTCTTTTCTTTTTTTTTTTTTTTTTAAGATTTTATTTATTTATTCATGAGAGGCAGAGGGAGAAGCAGGCTCCCAAGGAGCAGGGAGCCCAATGCGGGACTCGATCCCAGGACCCTGAGATCATGACCTGAGCTGAAGGCAGACGCTTAACCATCTGAGCCACCCAGGCGCCCTAACTTTTATTTTCTTACTTACATTTTCTTTAGCTTTGAAATTCTTTGCACTGCATGCATCAGTTTTATAATCCAAAAGAGTATTGCTTTAGAAACCGTATTAAGTAAGTATTCCAACTTCTAAATTGCTGGTTTTGAGGAAAACCAGATTACATGGTCCACTGGCAGCATATTTGCACAGAGTACCATAGAACTAGTCCAGTCCCCTGTCACCAACCCACCCCCCAACCCCCAACCCCCAGTCTATGGACAGCAGCTTCACCTAGAGTTAGACCTACAGGCTGATGTCTCTCTCTCTCTCTCTCATACACACACACACAATCAGACAAGGATATTCTAGCATGTCCCTTGAGAGCCTACTTCCTTTCCTTTATTCTGAATAATTTAAATGGAACTGAAGGAAGCTATTCTTTTCCATGAGCTGATATTAAGGGGTTGAGAGTACCCTGTAATGAGTTCCTTTCATTTATCAGTATGATCATGATTAAATGTCCTCTCTTACATTATTCATTCATTCAACAAATAGTTTTGAGTGCCTCTTAGACGCTCAAATAGTCACTCTGATGAAGACGAAGTGGTATTCTTTCATCCGTCTGTTTAGTCAGTAAATCATATTGCCTACAGTATATACCCAGTGTGTGACAGACATTTCTCGAGACATTGCAAAGACAGTAGAAAACTAGGTAGCCATAGTCCCTGCCCTCAAGGAGCTCACGGTCCAGGAGGAGAGAGAGACAGTTCAACACGTAAAAACCATGGCAGGGTAGCGTGGTCAGTTAAGCTTCCGACTCTTGGTCGACTCAGGTCATGATCTCAAGGTCCTGGGATCGAGTCCCAAGTGGGGTTCCACACGCAGCATTGGAGTCTGCTTGAGATTCTCTCTCTCCCTCTCCCTCTGCCCCTCCCACTCGTGCTGCCTCTCTCTCTAAAATAAATAAAATCTTTAAAAAAAGTCTTGACAGTGTGCTCTAAGTACCATGCAGGAACGCACGGTGTTGCAACAGAGACCAGCAGCGGTGCCTGACCAGATTAGGTGGTCAGGGAATGCCTGTCTAAGTAGGGATCTGGAGAATGAGTAACAGAGCAAGTCTGGCTGAGGAGTGCTGAGGAACTGTAGCTTTTTATTCCTCAGATATTTGGGGCCTGTGAAATAGCCGGCACAGTGCTGGACAGTGGGTTGGGAGGAGATGAGGGTGAATAAGGGATGATCCCTGATCTCTACGACCTCAGACACTAGAGGGGTTGACAGATACAATCATCACACAATCTCTTCAGTATGTGAGAGTCAGAAAAGGCTTCCCAGCAAAGGTGAGTCCAAAAATTAACTTTTTTTTTCATCATAATTGTTTTATTCAGTGTTTGAATAGGTAAGTATATTCATATGTCAAAAAATTGCAAAAGTAAAAAAGGGTTTTCAGTGAAAGTTCTCTCTCCCAACCTCTTCCCCTCATTCCCATCCAGTGCCCCTCCCCAGAGATAACCAATGTCACTGGTTTCTTCTGGATACTTCCAGAGATGGTCTGTGTTGATCCAAATACATGAGTGTGTTTTGGGTTCTTTGTTTTTCCTTTTTATTATGTGAGGATCTGAGCTGAATCTTCAAGTATGAATTTTCCAGAGAAGGGGGTTTGGACAAAAGAAGAAAGAATATGGCAATGGAGGGCAAGAGAAAGACCCAGATTAGGTACATAGGACAAGCTTTTCCATGTTGTGGAAATATAAGTGTGAGGCAGGAAGGCGGGGGAACCAGATCATGGCAAGATCTGATTGCCATGCTGCGGGGCACAGATTTAATCCAGTTGGTAGGAGGACTCCAACAAAGACTTTTAAGTCAAGAGTAACATGTGCTAATTGGTGTTTTAGGAAGAGGGTTCTAGCAGCTAGTAGATGATAGACGTCCAAGTGAGCCTCGTTCACCAAATGGAAAAGTCGAGCTTCTTTCCTTCAGCCAGTGTGAGCCAGGAAAGGTTTTTAAATAGGCATCTGGTGGTATCAGAGGTTGTGTTAGGCAGATTGATCTATCAGCAGTGTGCTGTCCTGAAATATAGCACAGCATTAGAAGAAGAATGGAGAGGACGCCTGGGTGGCTCAGTCGTTGGGCGTCTGCCTTCGGCTCAGGTCATGATCCCAGGGTCCTGGGATCGAGCCCCGCATCGGGCTCCCTGCTCAGCGGGAAGCCTGCTTCTCCCTCTTCCACTCCCCCTGCTTGTGTTCCTGCTCTCGCTATATCTCTCTCTGTCAAATAAATAAATAAAATCTTTAAAAAAAAAAAAGAATGGAGAGAAAAATCAAGTGAGTGAGAATCTAATTGAACACCAACCCTCAGCAGAAATGTGGGCCTTTCCTCTACTTTTTAACTTTAAGGAAGAAATCTGTATTCATTACCTATTGCTGCATAACAAAGTACCCCAAAACTTGGTGGTTAAAACAGCCTACATTTATTATCTCACAGCTTGCACAGGTCAGGAATCTCAGTTGGGTTCTCTGCTTCAAGGTCACGCACCAGCTAGAATCAAGAGGTCAGTTGGGACTAGAGGTTGATCTGAAATCTTGACTGGGGAAGGATCTGCTTCCATGTTGTTGGCAGGTTCACTGAGGATTGTTGGGTTTTAGTTCCTTGACATCTGGGTCTCTCCCAGTGGCAGGCAGCTTGTTTCATGAAAACAAACAAGTCGGAGTAGTGATAAGGGAATCGGCTACCAAGGTAGACATTAGACATGTCTGCAGCCTAATCTCAGAAGTGACATCCCATCACCTTTGCAGTTTCTGTCGGTTAGCAGAAAGTCACTAGGTCCAGGCCATACTCGATGGAGGGCAGGGGATCACATGCAGCATGAATCCAAAGAGGCGGGATCGTTGGGGCCGATTTAGAAGCCGCCTACCATGGGAGCTTAATGAGAATTTTTCCTGTGAGTATTGGGAGCTAGGACAAGGCCTGGGGGGATAAAGCCAGTATTGTTCCTCACCCGTGATCTAGTCAGGAAATCATCTAGCTCTCCCCTGGCCTGCTGATTACCACCCTCATTACAATCACCGGCATGCCGCGTTCATGTTTGTCCGCTGTCTCTGGTGACAAGACGCCACCCCTCTGGAAATCAGAGCATCTGGGAACATTTATATACACTCTGGACTGGGCTGCATCTCCCTGCTGCTGTTGGACACTTATGAAAGTTTCCTCGCCTCTGCTTATTGCACATACCTATGACATCAACCCACTAAAAGAAACACCTTTAACAGTAAAGATCAATGCCTAACGCATCCCTGACTCTTCAAACAGAGCAGGCTGGTTAGTTTGGTAAAGTAGGGCTTTATCAACCACAGTGGTAGACTACAGCCTTAGAGCAAGCAACTCAGGGAATGCCCAGGGGAACTTAGAGCCTGGAATGCAGGCTGTGTAAGCTGCCACTCCAAACCAAACAGACAGCAGGGAAATAGAAATCACAACAGCCAACACTGTTCATGTGCACCAGCAACTGGGATAAGAACCTGACCCTTGTTATCTTGTTTTAGTTCACTAACTGGGCAAGGTCAATGCTGTTATCCCCATTTGATAGAGGAGAAACCTGAGGCCCAGAGAGGTTAACTAGTTTGCCTGCACTCATAGCTAAGAAGTAGCAATACCAGGATTCAAACAGTTAGTTTGGTCCCTACATTCTTAAATTGGGAACCAGCAATAATTCATCGTTAGGAACAGTCATGTTTTGTCCTGAATTACGGGGTGGCCTTATCAGCTAAGGATAATTTGTGGAAGGGGAGAGGGGCAGGCATCACCTAGAATAAATCAACTTCAAATGGAAATCAAAATATTCGTATAAATAGGGCACCTGGGTGGCTCAGTTGGTTAAGCGACTGCCTTCGGCTCGGGTCATGATCCTGGAGTCCCGGGATCGAGTCCCGCATCGGGCTCCCTGCTCGGCAGGGAGTCTGCTTCTCCCTCTCCTGCTCCCCCCTCTTGTGCTCTCTCTCTCACTCTCTCTCTCAAATAAATAAATAAAATCTTTTAAAAATATATTCGTATAAATAATGGAGGAAAAAACTTTCATTAGAACTAGATCTTTAGGGGTGCTGTGTGGCACAGATGGGTAAGCATCCGACTCTTGGTTTTGGCTCAGATAATGATCTCAGGGTCATGAGATCAAGCCCCGTGTCAGGCTCCGTGCTCAGTGCAAAGTCTGCTTGAGACTCTCTCTCACCCTTTCCCTCTGCCGCCCCCCTCAAATAAATAAGTCAGTCTTAAAAAAAAAAAAAAAAAGAACTAGATCTTTAAAAGATTTTTAATAAAGAAAAAAGTTTATTTTCTTAAAGTTAGGTCAGGAGTCAGCAAACCTTTTCTGTAAAGGGCCAGATAGTAAATATTTTTGGCTTTGTGGTCAGTAAGATCTCTGCTATAACTACAGAAGTCTCCAAGTGTGGTATAGAAGCTGCCACGGACAGGAAGTAAATGAATGAGCATAGCTGGTTCCAATAGAGATTTATTTACAGAATCCCGTGGCTGGCTAGATTTGGCCATTGAGCTGTAGCTGGCCACCCTTAATTGGGTCATAATTGTAAGGTATACTAATTCTTAGAAAAAGTAAGACTCGTGCAGGTTTTTAACATAATATTTCTGACAAAGTATGTGCTAACCCAATCATCCCTCCCTATTTGGCTTCAGCAGTTCTATCAAAAAGAGTCAACTGTGCAAAACTAGGCTTTATCACTTTCTCGGGGTGTGCCACTATCCTTTGAGAGCCAAATAATTTTCTTTTGAAACTGTTATAACACCATCCTTCTGGATTTTCTCTTCTTCAGATGTAAATTTATCTAACTCTGCTAGATCCCTGTTTCCATGTAACTGAAATAGTTTTCCAATGTCTTTTCATCAACTATGTGAAATCCTGTGCCATTTGTAAGATTTGCTGTTCACTTTCAAGTTGGTTTTCATGGGGATTGTTTGTTTGCTGGGTGAGCATCCAAAGGACAGCAAGACCAGGGAACCCACTAAGACCCAGATGCTAAACAAGGAAGGATTTGAGTAAGAACTTTAAAATAGTCATATCATTGGTTGATATTTTCCATGTTACCATGATCCCAGCTTCCCTTCACAGCTGCTACCTACAGGTTCTCAAATAATAAATATGCAGGTAATGGAGATCTTCCCCATATGATTTATCCACCATTTTTATGTGCACACTGTTCTCTTGCATTCAGTTTTTCTATTATACCATCATTTATTGAGCATCTACTTTGTATTAAGTCACTTTACTTATACAAATGTCCCTCTCCAAACTCTTACTAGCTAAGCTCAGTAACATTGACACAAATTTTCCTATAAAATCTTTGTTACCTACAATTCAGGTGCTGAATAGTTTCAGAAAACACTATATTCCCTACTATAGAAACTCACTCATTTGGTCTCATGAACCAATTCATCTTTGACTAGGAAGGGGTACTTTTGTTTTTTTACTGTTTCTGCTAGCAACTGTGAAAACTGTTTTACTATTTTACAGATCCTAAGATCCTAAGAGAGCAAATAACTTGCCCCAGTTCTCCTTGCCAGTCAGCAGTGAAGTGAAATTCAGAGTCAAGTATCACTGGCTCCAGAGCCCATGGTCTTTCTTTCATGTGCCTTTCGAATATGGAATTCACGTTGATGAAAAGCCCATCTATTTACTCCCACAAAGTCAAAGCTACAGATTCCTAAGTTCCTTAAATCACACTTTAATTAATAATGCTGATTTTACATCATGAGCAGTAACACTGCCATTTTTTTTTAATCCCCCCATAGGGGCGCCTGGGTGGTTCATTCGGTTGGGTATCAGGCTCTTGATTTCAACTCAGGTGGTGATCTCTGGGTGGTGAGATGGAGCTCTACATCTAGCTCCATGCTCAGCAGGGAGTCTGCTCTCCTACTCCCTCTTCCTCTGTTCCTCCTCCCTTCACTCTCTCTGTCTCTCTCTCAAATTAATAAATCTTTAAATCCCCCCATAAATCTAAGTGTTAAAAGAAATGAGCTTAAAATGCAATCCCCCTATTTATTATTGCACTGGTTTTCAAACTGGGGTCATGGCACAGCACCATCAGCATCACCTGGAGATGGGGTAGGAGTGCGGATCTTGAGCCCTGTATTAGACAATTCAGTTTGTCATCTGACTCACAATAAACTGAATCAGAAACTGTGGGAATAGGGCCCATCGATCTGTATTTTAACAAATCCTCCAGGTGATGCTAATGCACACTCTAAGTTGAGAACCACTGAATTGTAGGATTAACAACAATGATCTCTGGTGATTGTTGCAATAAGAACCAGAACGTACACAGGTGCCAAAAGTCCAGATGACTTTGTGACTGTCATGAAACTCTGGTTAATGCTCTTGTTTCCCTCCTCATTCATTCATCTAACCAATAAGTACTGAGCCCCTCTGCTGGGTGGTCAGATACTAAGCCAGATGCTGGGAAAGGTAGGGAAGAAAACAAATATGGCTATAGCCTCCCTCGGGCTTACATGTGGGTGACAGACCAGAAAACAGTCAATTCTAGTAGAGTGTAGTCAGTGCCATGAGAGGTCAACTCAGGGTGCAGGGGGCCAGGGGGTCACCTAACCCAGCCCTGCAAGTCAATGAAGATTTCCAGAACAAATGGCTCAAGAGGTAGGAGTCCCAAACTTTCTGAGAAGGTCTGGTGCCATGGGAGGTTGTTTGTGGTCTCTCCCTCGGGTCCACAGCCTGCTTGAGACAGCTTCCGATGAAATAAGGAGGGGAAACGCTCAACCTGTTGTGTCCAGCTTGTTGGAACACTTATCTCTGACATGCATTAAAAACATATGGAAGGTCACAGCTCCATGTGTTCCCTTGGTAGGGGAGCCGAACATTGGGAAAGCAAGTAAGCCTACCTCCCAATCCCAACTATTGGACTCCTACTGCCAGTTTACGTAATTTCCTGTGCTTATTTCAAAATAGCCAGGAGGGCTGGAGACATCGTGAATGCCATCACTAGCCCATTTAGACCAGCAGCTGCTGCACATTCCCCTCTTTTGTGATTTAAAAAAAAAAAAAATTTAGCAGAATTTGAGAGGAAAGCATCTGTTCAGGAAAGGAATGAATAGTTTCTTAAGAGAAATTAGTTTAGATTTAACAAGCTGCCCACAGAACAGATTCCCACTTACTCATTCGGCAAACATGCTCTGCGTGCCGGACACGGAGCTAGGTGCTGGCTTGACAAGTACCAGAAGGCACCTGACTTCTAGGAGATGAGAAGACAGACGTGGAACAGGACACTGAAAAGGTGATATTTGGGCGCTTTGGTGGCTCAGTCGGTTGAGCATCTGCCTTCGGCTCAGGTCATGTTCTTGGGGTCCTGGGATGGAGTCCTGTGTCAGGCTCCCTCTCACTGGAGAGCCTGCTTCTCCTTCTCTCCCTGCTTATGCTCTCTCTCTCTGTCAAATAAATAAATAAAATCTTTAAAAATAAATAAATAAAATTCATGCTACATACTGTATGATTTTAAAATACGCATTACATACTATATGATTCCACTGATACTACGTTCTAGAAATGAGAAAATCACAGAGATGGAGAACAAATCAGTACTCGCAGGGGTTGGGGACAAGGCCATGAGATGGATTGAGTCTTACTATAAAAAGGTAGCGCTAGGGGTCTTTGTGGTGATGGAGCAGTCCTGTGTCTTGATTGCGGTTGAGGTTCTTTGAATCTACACATGTGATATAATTGCATGGAGCCACACACACACACACACACACACACACACCACGAATGTAAAGTGCATATAAAACTCGTGACATCTGAGTAAGGATGTTGGGTTCTACCAATAACAATGTCTGGGTTTTGATACCATACTATGGTTATATAAATGTTACCATGGGCGGGAACTAGGTGAAGGGTATATACCTGCCCGTATTATTTTTGCAACTTCCTGTGAATCTATAAATATTTCAACATAAATAGCTTTTTAAAAAACAATGGGCTGAATTTTGTGTCCTTCAAATTTTACATGTGGAAGCCCTAACCCGCAGTGTGAGGTTTTGGGAGATGGGGCCCTTGGGAGGGAATTAGGTTTAGGTGAGGTCATGAGGATGGGCCCCCTGATAGGACTCGTGCCCTTATTAGAAGACACTAGAGAGCGTGCTCTCCCTTTCTCTGCCACATGGGCACGCAGTGAGAAGGCAGCCATCTGTAAGTCCGGAAGAGGGCTCTCACTTGAACTCATTCTGGCACCCTGACCTCTGGGACTTCCAGCCTCCAGAACTGGGAGAAAATCACTCTCTGTTGCTGAAGCGCACCTAGTATGCTATTTTGTTCCGGCAGCCTTAGCTAAGACAAAGGGAGATTATTATTCATCCCTTCATGGTACCATCCATTCATGGTACCCAGCAGTGATTACATATTTTGGCTGTTACCCCTGGTCTTTGGGGACCCATGAGTGGACCCCCGTATGGTCGTGAGAGCCACAGAGAGCCTCCCTGGGCAGAGCAGGACTCAGGGAAAGATGAAAAGACACCAGCCAGTGAGATGGACACAAAAGGGTGTGCCAGGAGGACGTATCAAGGTCGTGGAGTGAGACAGGGCACATGGAACAATGGGGAATCCCACACAATGTGGCAGAGAGCAGAGCGGGAGGGAGAAGGCTGAGGAGATAGGCAGGGGCCAATGGCGCAGGCCTATTGAGTTAGTGACAGCATGTCCTTATGTGCCGGGGACAGCCTCGGCATATAGCCTTGGCCCCGGCACCTTCAAGGCACTAAGCTCCACATTCAGAAATTTCTTTGTCTGGATGATCATTGAAACAGTCCCCCTACATCTGAGCCATGGTAAGGATTGCACCTTATCCTGTGGACAATGGCTGATCCTTCGCAGGATTTTTAGCTGGACTCTTAGCGTCTCAGTTTGATTCTAGAAAGACCCAGCTAGCTTCGAGGATTCACGCTCTAGCTGAAAAGGGAAAATAAGCTGACCTGAAGGTATTTGCTTATTCTCCACAAAGGGAGGGGGGAAAAATGGGAGTGGAGAGAAGGCTGCCAAGAGCTTCAAAACCTAACAGAATCTTTGTGGTCAACTCCAAGCCATCACCCTCCATTGTAGTTAGGATGGCTGCACCCAGCCCCCCCCAACACACTCACACATACACACACACACACACACACGCACAAACACCCTCCGCCCTCTGACCCCTAGCTCTCTCACCCATCCTCCTCACCCTGCCCTCCAGCCTCCCAGACCCACCCCTAGATAAAAATCCAGCTAACAAAGAACACGGCGGAAGGGGGCGGGCAGCAAACAGGGTTTGCAGGGCAGAGCTGGGTCCTTGCTCAGGATTCAGACAGGGAACTAATGAGCTGCAGTGTTCACTGTGGACATCCTTACAGAGTCCAGACAGTTCTGCCCCAGCCCTGCGCCAGAATTTACCCCTGCAAGACAAAGGAATCCAGGGTTACCTTTGGGATAAATGCACCAGTGCTTAATGATCATTCTGAGCAGAGATTTCCCGTAGGGTTAAAAAAAAAAATCAGATTTTCTCCCAATTTCTCTTGTGCATGCTAACAGGAAGTTAGGTCAGTGTAATTTCTCTAAGAGGTTCTCCTCTCTCTCCTTTATCCTCTTTGTTCCATCCCCACTCCCCTGATCTTTTTACTTGCCAGCCACACAAACTGTTATCTGTTGGTGATTTTTTCTCTCCTCCCCTCTATTGGTGATCTTTAACTTCCCTGCAAATTCCTCGCTCTAACCATAGCCACAAACCCTGTTCTTAAGAATTTGTTAGGGTGTGATATTCATTGTCACAGCAAGCACTATTAAGAAGGAAACATTACTAATTTTCCATCTTTAATTTCATTTTAAAATTAACGTTTTTTTCCTTTTTTTTTTTAATTTTAGTGTAAAACCAAAGTGGTCCCCGTCCCTTTAAATCAAATATCCCAAATGTGGATTGGAGTTTGTATTGGCATGATCTTGAAAGGAGAATGATTTCCTGACCTTGCTGGGGAAAGAAAACTTTCTGGCTGTTCCTCAGTGAAGGCAATTTTGATGTAAACTGACATTTCTCAGATGCCCTTCTTGGGAATATTCAATGGGAAATCCAAAATTTCTGGCAGCTGAAAGCCCAGCCCAACTGCCAGGCCCTGGGCAGAGATAACAGAATGTTGAGGAGCAGTAAACAGATGGAATTACAAGAAGCCTTTTCTCTGAGCCCAATGAGATGAGCTGGGGAAGGGGTCAAGGAAGAAGGGGGAGCCGCACTTCACAGTGAGTGGATCAACAAAAAAGGCACTTTTTCGGCTTTTTATTGAGAGGGCCATTTCCCCTGTTGTCCAGCCATTACCCTGTTTTGAGCACCATTCATTGAGAGGCACCTTTCTTCTCAAGTCTTTTATCCAAGGATGCTGAAAGCATTCCCGTGTCCTCCTTCCAGAGAAGATTCTCCCACACTCCGGAGGCCTCCAGCGGCGGGCCCCAGCATTTCACTGCTGGCTGCATGCTGGTGCTACCTACTCAGCTTTGAAAGCGGCTTTATGCTGTTTCCCCTCTTCCTCCTCCTTCTCCTCCCCCTCCCCCTACTCCTCCTCCTCCTCCACCTCCTCCTCCATTCCCAAGACCAGGAATTTAAAAGTTTGAAAAGATAATCCCCCAATGTAGGGATTGCTCTTTGGGAGAGGATAATGGTTAGGTTTGAGATAGGGAAAACCTGTTTTATTTTATTTTTATTTTTTTAAGTAGGCTCCATGTGGGGCTTGAACTCAAAACCCTGAGATCAAGACCTGAGCTGAGATCAAAAGTGGGACACCTAACCCACTGAGCCACCCAGATGCCCCAGGGAATTCAATTCACTCTTGATTTGTTTGCTCTTCTTACATCTTCCAAATAATCTGAGAATCGTACTTAATTTTTTTTTTTTTTGATACTTAAAATCAGAAGGAAAGCCATCAAACACTTTCCTTCGCTACCAGGTTTTCAAAATTTCAGACACCTGAGATAGGGATTCATTTAAATTTGGGCTTGACAGACAAGCCCTAGGTGAGTAATGGAGTATAAGTAGTGAAACTCAGTCTCCTTCCCCACAGCCAGCTGCCTAGATCCAAATCTCAATCCTACTGCCTCCTAACTGTGTGACCTTGAGCAAGTCACTTAAGCTCCCTGTATATCAGCTTTCTTTTTTTTTTTTTTTAAGATTTTTATTCATTTGAGACAGAGAGATACAGAGAGGGAACACAAGCAGGGGGAGTGGGAGAGAGAGAAGCAAACTCCCCGCTGAGGTAGGAGCCCACCATGGGGCTCGATCCCAGGACCATAAGATCATGACCAGAGCCGAAGTAAGGCGCTTGGCCAACTGAGCCACCCAGGCGCCCCTGTACATCAGCTTTCTGTATGAATAAAATTGGGAGAAGAGTAGCACACATTTTATAGAATTGTTGTGACAATTAATTGGAGCGTGGCCTACTAGACACTCAAGAAATATTAACTTCTATGTTTATAACTATACAGTTACTATTTATTAATATATATGTACATATTAGATATTTCCTTCTGGGCAAACACTGATTACCCTTCATTGTTTTAAAACAGAAAGCCAGGTACCCTTGTATTTAAGGCCGGTTCACTTCTTGGTTTTAGTATTTGCCCCCACTTGAGGCCCTTTGGCAGGAATAAGCCCCAGACAGAGTGGCTCACAGGACAGAATTCTAGGGTTTGGGGAGTTGGTCGCTTAAATAAATATGAATCTCTGGATTATTTTTATTTTCTCTTTCAAAGAAATTTCCAGAGTAAAAAACAGGACATGTTGGCTAGAAGGAAACTCCCAAAGCCCCTGTGCATTCTTCTGTCATTGCCCTGAAGAATGGCTGGGTGGGACCTCCCAGCTGTATTGCCCCTGGAGCCCTACTCCCCTTTCTTCAGGATCTCAAAGTCATTCAAGGTCAGGTGGGTCCCCAAGAAGCTCATGGTCCTCTGCACCCAAATCCAAACACTTATCCTGGGGGAGAATGGATTTTCCAAAGCTCTGCCCATGGGTTTTCCAATGTCCCAATTTTATGCTTGTTGTTATGACTTATAAAAGCTTGCTGGGTTTGTTTTGAAGACAAGGGAAAAAATAACACTACGCTATTTTAAACGCCTGCAAATATTTCAAATATGACCCAAGGCAGTAAAAATGCCGTATTTCCCAAACCACAAACCCCACTCCTTGTTAAAATCCAATTGTCATCTGAGTGTGGGATGAAGAGTCAGGATGCCAAGTCCTGAGCATCACACATTCTATCTTTCTTTGGGTGACTGTGAAATACTCTTTTCTCCATCACTTTCATGCCTGTGTTTCACCGACTAACTTCATAAAGCCACTGAAAAACTGCACCCCACACACAACTTTTGAACCCCGATATAGCTTGATGCCAGGGAATAGCACTTGGTAGAGAATGAAAAGAAAGCAAACCACTTCTGGTATCTCTTTCTCGAGATGTTAGAGATGGAAAAACGCACGTCCGTTGTTCCATCTTGACTCCCATCTTGTCCCTCCTGCTTCGCTGTGGTGCTCGGAGTACAAGGACTGTTTCTGGTTCATTCTCGGGTATGTCATGCCAAGTGCGGTGTCTGACGCCGAGCCCTCAGTGGACGGTTGTTGAATGAATGATCTATTTAAAGAACAAGGCTTAAACGGGAAGCAAAATTGGCATCACTCGCTTTATTTTTACTGTATTTAAGTAAGTGGACTGTTTTATGTTAACTGTATAGTTAAAATTTAAACACAATATTTGTGCCTACATAAATAGTTGGAAAAGGTAAAATGTCATAACACTGGGTGTTTGTTATTAAAGTTGGAGCTTGCCTTTGGATTATGACAACTTGATTTAAAACAAGGAATAGATTGTTCCTCGCTCCACTTACTCTAAGTCGCAGTGTTCTGAAACATCAGATCTTTCCTGGGGATATAAACAGATGGTGACAAAGGATATAGGTGCCTTGTGGACTCATTGCGTCTGAACACTGGCATTGTGGGTGGTTGAAGGTGGGGCAGAGAAAAGTTGACCCCAGAACCAGGATAGAGCAACTTTGACGGCAAACCCATCCAACCTACAGTGGCTGGAGAAAACCAGCCACTCCTCCCAAGGTCCCAGCCGAGGAAGATTTGAACTTGACTAGGTAGTTAAAGGGGACAGAGAGGGGACTTTTTTTCCCCTTGACTTTTTTTTTCATTGAGGTATGATTGACATACCACATCGTATTAGTTTTAGGTATACAACATAGAGATTCAATGTTTGTGTATATATTGCAGAATGATCACCACGATAAGTCTAGTTAGCATCCGCCCTTATACGTAGTTACAGATTTTTTTTTCTTGTGAAGAAAACTTTTAAGATCCACTCTCTCAGCAATGTCCAAAAGTGCGATACAGTATTATTAACTAGAGTCACCAGGCTATATGTTACATCCCTGTGATTTATTTATTTTATATCTGGAAGTTTGTACCTTTTGGCTCTCCTTGACTTTTTAATTAGAAATCAAGGATATGGGAGCACCTGGGGGGCTCAGTCAGTTAAGCATCAGACTCCTGATCTTGGCTCAGGTCTTGATCTTGGGGTTGTGAGTTCAGGCCCTGCACTGGGCTCCACATAGGGCATGGAGCCTCCTAAGTAAATAAATACATACATAAATAATAATAAGTTTTTAAAAAATTAAAATCAAGGATATGTGTGCAGGAGTTGTATGACCTTTATCTCAACATAAGCTTTCTCTCTGAGACTCGGCACACCCACCAACGGTTCGCGTGAGCATGCACACACACATACACACACATACACACACACAAAGACCTATCTACTTTTAGCCACTGTGATTATCATGGAGCAATAAAGCTTAGGTGTGACGCAAATTGTCTTTTACTCCAGGGGGGCTTGGAGTTCCAAGAAAGTCCCCAATGCATTTGTGTGGCCAAATTCTACCTTATTGTTGGCCTCTCGGCTGCTTCTTTGCTCACTGCCTATCAACTGACGTGTCTGAGCTGTGCTACATCCTTAAAATTAAGAAAGTTCTATCGAGTCAAAACAAAAAACAAAGAACCCAAAACTTCAAAGGGAAGAGCCTCTCAGAAGAGTCAATCCAAGTTCAGATCCCAGCCTACCACTTGCTGCCTATGTGGATTGAGGCAAGTTACCTGCTCCTTTGAGCCTCCCGCTATTGCCTCATATGTAAAAATAGAAATAATAAGAGCACCTTCCCCATGGAGTTGTTGTGAGACTCGAATGAGATAATGCATGTAAAGCGCTTAGCAAATTGCATGGCACACAGGAAGTGCTCAGTAGAGGTTTAAAACAGATAAATACATGAGTCGTGTTAAGTGAAAAAAAAATTCGGGGTCTCCCCCAGGACCAGAGCAGTGGAATTTTCTGCAAAAGAAGCATTTCAAAGGGAGGCACTCAACCTGTTTCCACCCAGGAGGGGTTGGTGATGTTCTGTCAACAATCAAACCACAAGGAGAAAACACCCCGTGCAACCTGTCTGGGCTTCCTCTTCCAGCTCAGTTGGTTTCCAATTAACACTTTGTTAGGCTGCACACCTGGGGTGTGACTTTAGCCTCTGCCAGCCAGTCTTTAACCCTGTCCTGGACTTCTCTGTGGGATGGGCAAGGCTGAGTCACGGTTTCCTCACTGGAAAGGCAAGACGAAGGACAGGGCTAAATTCACGAACTATAGAACACTTCGTGTAGAGCTCTTTGCCTTCTCTTTGCCTTCTTTTTTGGCAATCTGGTGAAACCCAAGGACCCCTTCTCAGAACAAGGTTTTGAAATGCACAAAACAAAATACACTGGATTATGAAGAAAACATTAGGTGAAGACACTGTTTAAATTTAAAAGTTGTGTTATAATAATATGTGAGCTTCTTAGTAATGCATTAAATAACATGATCTAGCGGCCAGTCTCGTAACCACCATGATTTTGAAGAAGCGATGAGAGAACATGCTATTCCGACATTCCCACCACAACTGGAATATGATCTAAAAATTCCTGTGAGTTCTTCTGGTGGCAGAGAAGCAGGTACTACCATGCGGGTATGATTTATTGCCCACATCATAACAGAAGGAAATGTTAAATGTCAGTTAGAGGTGGTTGAAAATTAACACGCAATTTTTTTCCCATCCAGGTTCATTTAAGTTGGGAAACCCTGACCAAGAGGCCTCCAAATCTTCCTCTTTCCCCATCCTCTTCTTTCAGTCTGTAGAACCAGGGCCGACTGGTTAAGCACGGTAGACACAAAGCCTAAGGGCCCCAAGACCTTTAAGGGTTTATAAAAAAAAGTTTTTTCATTTTAATTTCTTTTAAAATCAGTAGAAATAATAATAATAGATATATAATAATGAATCCAGCCCAGATTATATTTCTCCTTATACAAATACAGTCTTAAATATAATTTTTAATACTTTTTTAAGGGGGAAGGGACCCACAGAGGCAAAAATGCCCAGGGCCCATGGCAGTCATAATGCAGCCCTACCTGGAACTGATGGTGATTCCTCAGGCTGCTGTCTTTGAACCTCTAAGTCTAGGACAAGCAATGCCAGGGACATCAGTCATATCCTTGGTTTGGTGATCCCTTCTTCCATCTGCACCGTGACCTACTGGGAAGCTGCTCTTTGCCTGCAGGAGCTGTGTGGACCCAAGTCTCCGAAGAGGCTCATCTTTTTCCCCCTTCCAAGTACAGTCATCAACGTGCCTTGGTTTGCCTGGGACTTCCCCAGTTAGCACTGAAAGTCCCATGTCTTAAGAAACCCCTCAGTCCAAGGGATGCCTGAGTGGCTCAGTCGGTTAAGAAACCCCTCAGTCCTATGCAAACGAGGACAGTTTGTCACCCCACTTCCAAGGTCCACTAGCTCAGGTACTTGCTATGGCATCAAAGGGATTGTCTGCCATGGGTTCCCCTTTAAGCTCCATCTTCAGAGAGAGAAAAATGTAAGTCCACAAAGCGATCGGGGGCACTGAGCTTTACCCACAGTTGCCCTCAGGCACAAAGTGACCTCTCTCCATCTTAGAATAATTTGACTGCTTTAGCTCAGAAAATACAAAAGTTAAAAGAACCATAATCCCAATGACAGATAAGCCCTACTGATATATTTTTCCTTAACTGAAAGCCATGTATGTACCGGTAAATTTTTTTCATATGATACAGAAAGACATAAATACAGAGAAGGGAAAAAACATCTCAACCCCAGATGTTCTTTGCAAAAGTAGCCAACATTAACACTTTCTTATGGATCCCTTCCCAAAAAAGATTCTGAGTTAGTCTCACATTAACCTTGACTTATCCCAAAGTCTTTGTTTTTAAACACTTAATTTCTGTGTCTATAAGACAGGGGTAATGAGTAGACCTCCCCAGTGAGAGATGGTCCACGCAAGATGCTTAGGAAGGTACTCAGCACATACCAAGTGCTCCATAAGTGTTGTTCATGATTGTAGCAGTAATAGGAATAGAGTAGTCTTCATTGTTGATGTTGTGTCTTCCCTCACACAGGGTTCTTTGTGGCCCGGCAATGTGGAACAGTCCAGAGCAGGACAGTGTTTCTCCTGTCTGGCAGGAGGATCTGGGTGGGGAGTCATAGACATTTATGGCTCATCCTTCCCCATTAAGAGCGGTGAGCCCACCATCTCTCAGTATGTCCTTGGAAAGCCTGAGTATCCAAGAGACATGTGGTTTCTTCCAGGCCTGCACTCTCTAATACGGTAGGCGCTAGCCACATGTGGCTATTTAAATCTAAATTAGATTTAATGTAAATTTCATTTCCTCAGTCACAATAGCCATAATCCAAGTGCTCTGTAGCTATATGGGGCTAGTGGCTACCATACTGGACAGCGCAGATACAAAACACTTCCATGATTATAGCAAGTTCAACTGTACAATACTGTTCACTGCCTTCCCTCATCCTAGCACTTAGATATAGACAGTGTTCTGGGTGGCCACTGGAAGCCTTGTCCCCTTCTGCTATAGAATTTCAACCCTCTATACAAGAGGTCTACCCCAAGTCCATGAATGAACTTCATAAGACTTGTGAATGGAGGAGTGAGTAATACGTGATTAGCCATATTTCATTCCCTCCTGACGCATGAGCAGACAACATACATTCTTGCTTTGCTTCTTCCAGACTGCAGCAATCACTTCTACTTAACACAGAGCCCACCTACAGCCTCCAGCCCCAAGAAGTTTCAAGCAAGTCCCCATGCATCTGTTTACCCACTCATGTTTCACATTTAGATCCCTTACACACCCTCTGGTGTTTTGTGTGGACTCTCCCATCTGCCCGCTCTTCTGCCTGAGAGTCTGCTCTGAGACCAAGAGTCTAGCGCCAGGCTCTGGTGCACAGGACAGCTATGTGGGGAAGGTTCTTGATCTTACTCTCTCCTGTCTTCACACTGGATGTTCCATTGCTAGGCTTCTCCTTTCCTTCCTCCTTTCCTTCCCTCCTTTCTTCTTCAATCTTTATTGTGCACCTGTGCTAAACATCATGAATTTAAAAATAAAAAAGGCTTGATCTCTGCGCTCAAAACATTTTCAGTCTAGGAGGTAAAGGCAAAAAAAAAAAAAATAGTGATGATTATGGCATAATGGCTTGCGTTTATCGAGACTTTATGTGCCAGTCTATCCTAAAGACTTTATATATAGATATATATATGTATTATATTTAATTAATCTTCACAATAACCCTATCAGGTAGGTGCTATTATTCTCCCCATTCTATAGAAGAGGAATCTGAGGCATAGAGAGATTAAATACTGTGCCTAAAGTCACACAGCCAATAAATGGTAGATCCAGAATTTGGACCAAGACTTCCTGGCTGGAAACCTATGCTTTAACAATTATATTCTACTGCACTTTTAACATAGACCAGTAGTTTCCATCTGTGACTGATTTTGCCCCTGAAGGAACATTTGGCGATGTCTGGAAATATTTGTGGTTGTCACAATTTGGGAGGAGAAAGGTGATCCTGGCATCTCATGAGGAGAGACCAGGGATGCTGGTGAACATCCTGCAGTGCACAGGACGGCCCCCCGAGCAGATATTACCCAGCCCGGAATGCCAGTAGCCTGAGGTTGAGAGACTCAGACATAGACTAGTCATTGAATGTAAAGGATTTGATAAAAGGCTGTATGTGTCCATCCTTCAACATGAATTCAGAAATTGATATTGTTATCGCTACTATTTTCATTGGTTTCATTTTTATTAAACAAGAGAATGACAACATTTTCAAATTTTTCTCTCAGATAAATATAACCCCATCCCCCAAATCTAAGAACCCAAATGTTGTTACTTGAATGCAAGCCTTTGACAGGTGAAGGAACATGGATGAGCTGCTGGTCACCCTCTCCACTCCCACCAACCAGCCCCCACTGGGAGGCCGCACACAACCTCTTGACCCCGCAATCTCTAGGTTTCCTGAGTGCCCTTCTGTGGACCACCATAGGAAATAATTATCCCCTCTGGACTCATGCCAATTAAATTCTCCCATGGCTTCTTGTTAGCAGAAGAGTGTGGGGAGACAGGCTTGTTGGCATCCATTTCCTGTTCATCTCATCTGGTCTCCTGCTTCATCAGCAAGTGAGCTTTTTCTCAGGATGCCCACAGCTGCATTCCCAGCCCAGTCAGCCAAACATTCCTGGCCCCACCCGCAAGCTGACTATCCCATTTATAAGGAAAAAGGGGAAAGAGGCAGTTTCTGGAGAGGCCTGTCTGAAGGTTCTGCTCCCTGGCATTGAGAGAAATCTCCTGTCCAGGGAGTTCTATTTGGCTTTGGCCCCATGCCCAGGAATGGCAGCTGAGGCCACTAGATCCACCCACGACCTTGACAAATGCCAATGAGGAAGAGGATCCTAGGGATTATACAGTCCAGCATTTTTCAAAGCATATTCCATGGGACCATTATTCTGGGGAAGCTAAAAAGATCTTAAGAGTAAAAAGTTCTGTGGGCACCGAATTTGGGGAACCTTGAGTTAAAGAGAGCTGGATGAGTCTCTTTGCAGCAGGACTTGTCAGAGCTTTGAATATGTTAATGTGCATTTTAAGTGTCTAAGGGAGGAACAGAGCATGCAGTATTTTCTCAAACTAATTGACCATATGTCTTTGTTTGAATTCTCCCAAAAGCAGAGACGAAGACTTGGGTTCAAGTACAGCTTAATTCGGAGTTCATTCCAGTGATCAAAAATGACAAAGTGAGCCAAATAAGACAGAGAAAGAACCAAAGGCAATAAAGATGTGTTAATGAGCTGATTAGAAACCTGAGCAACTGGAACTCAGAATTTCTGGAGAATGTGTGAGGAACAACCATAAAAAGTATGCCTCAGAATCAGCCTGCTAAAGGTCAGAGCTCCTTGGGCTCCATTTCCCATTGGTTGGAGGTTGCACCTGGGGAGGTTAGTTGCCCCACACTTCCTGGGTTGCACCTGCAAGCTGGCAGAGCAGCCCTCCACAGCTCTCGGGAAAGCTCTGAGGCAGCAGAGCAAAGAGACACTGAGGGAAACACTTGACATGGAACTTGGCAACGTGCATGGAAGTTTCCACACAGCTACACTGAAATAAGGTGGGCCAAAGGGATGTGGTATGGCCACAAGTTTGCTTACCACAAAAGTCTTTATTTTTCTCCCAGAACATGTGATTTATAGTTCTCCTTGGAAGGCATAGGAAACTTTGTTCTAAACTGAGCATCTTATGTTACACATGAGGGACAGAGATTCAGAGGAAGTGTGACTTGTTCAAGATTTTGTCACAGGATTCCAAAAGAGGCTCCCTGTGTTTCTCATCTGTGAAGTGGGGCTTCTCATCCCCTCATCTGTGAAGTGGGGCTTATGCTAACACCTCGTTCCACAGTGAATTCACATGTTACATTCTTATGACAGTGCCTGGCACAGAGTAATGTCTCAATAAAATTTACTTGTTATTATTTGCCCCAAAATGAGAGCAGTGACACCCTTGGAAAGTTCTACCGTAGTGTCATGCTCATGCCATATTTGTGGAAAGAGGAAGTCCTTCTGTTCCAGAAGCTGACAGACCTAAAATGAACAAGGTCATGATTCATCCCCTCAACAAATAGATTTGGTGGCTGGTGCAGGTATCATGGTGAAGAAATTAGAAGGGGCTTCTTTCTTCCTTGGAGCCGACAGCCTGGTAGAGAAGAGAGAAACTAAACAGACAATCCAGTAACTAATTGATTACTTCAAATGCGATGATTGTTTTGAAAGAAAATGATCTCTGCTGCAAGTCTACCTTCTGGACGTCTGGCAGGAGAACTCTCTCTTTTGCTCCACCTACAACATAAATATCAACCCCCCACAGGGGCAGCCAGCATGGCACATCCAGAGCTAACAAATGAAGAGCCTGAGGCCATGTCTCCATAACACCCACAACCCCAAGTCAATTTGATAAGGAAAAAAAAAAATTACACTTGTTATGTGTCTTTATTGCCAACCCTCCTCCCCCATCATATACCCAAAGGGGACTCATTTGTGCTTTTCCAGGTTTTTGAACACTAGCTGAGGGAAAAATAACAGAAGACCCTGAAGGAGAAAAAAATGTTGACTCTGGCATAAAAATATTTAACATTGTCATTGTAATAATTACCATTTGTTAAACATCAATTCAAGTGGTACTTCATATGGTACTTTTTATGTTATTTCATTTCAATAAATATTTACTAAGTACCTACTGTCTGCCAGGCTCTATTCTAGACATAGGACCTGGCCCCGAGAAAAAACATAAAAATCCATACTCTCTTGGACTCACAGTGTAGCTGGGCAGGGAGGGTGGGAGGGTGAGTGATAGTACACATAGCAACTAAGTAAATTATGTCAGTGTATCGGGTAGTTTTTGCTGCATAACAAATAGCTCCGAATCTCAGCGGCTTAAAACTATAACCATTTCTTTAGCTCCTGATTCTGCAGTCAGTTATGTGGGCTGAGTGGTTCTTCTCATCTCAGCTGGGGTCACTCACAAGTCTGGGAGGCAGCTGGCTGGCTTGCAACTGAGAGTTTGGTCATCCAAGGTCGGCTGGAGCAAACCAGGCTGTCCTGGCTCCCGTGTCTTTCAAACCTTTCCAACAGGCTGGCCCAGGCATGTTCTCATGGCAAGACAGACAGGCAAAGTGAACAGCCCAGTCCTGCAAGAGGGAAAATGGCCATGCACACATGCATTTTGAGTCTCTGCTTGCATCATAGTTATTAATATCCCATTGGCCAAAGAAAGTCAAATGACAGAGCCCAGACTCAGAGTGGTAGGGGATTATAAAATTGCAGAGCAAAAGATGCAGATACAAGATGCCATTAGTTGGGACAGTTAAATAAATCACTTTGCCATAGATAGAAATAAGCGCTACAGAAATGAGGCAAGCCTAGTGAGATGGGGCATGTGGGAGGCCTCAGAATTTTTAGTAGAAGGATCCGGTAGTCTTCCCAAGGAAGGTGGCATTTGAGAAAGACTTGTCTCTTCATGTATTATTATATACTAATATTATTTCTTATCCTCACAGCAAACCACACATTATAAATTGTTAACCCCATTTTACAAATGGAGAAATTGAAGCTCAGAGTGGTTAAGTAACCCCAAGACCTCATAACAAGCAAGTGGTTATAATACTAAACAGGGCTTTTCCTATTACAAGCCTTAGGCAACCGAACCCAAGCCTGCACCTGCCAAGAAAAGGTCGGAGAGGCAGCAAGAGTGGCTTCCAAAATTGAAAAAGTCATCAACAGATACATCAGTAGAAAGACACATTGATAGTGTGGCTCAGTGGAAACGCTGAGCCTCCGGCAGTTCCCACCAAAGTTTAGAAATTTAGTCCAACTGGACCAGTTTTGATCCTAAGCATCCCCTGACGGTTCACAGTGACCAGGAGGATGTAATGTGAAACCTGCCTTCTGCCCCACCCAGCAGGCAGACTATCTGACTGATAACTAGGCAATGTAGTGGGCCCTTGACGAGTGTAAAATCAATGGATGAATAAACAGACCTCAATAGGACTTAGTAACTTGACATGCATGAGTAGCTTCATCTATACTAGCCTATCTTCTTCCCAAATAATGTCTAAAACTCCTTACTTCTTTATGATAAATGATAGTAACTTTTATAGTGTTTTCCCCCACCCCCAACACAGACCCACCACCTTTATGGATATCAAGCAACTTGGCGAGAATTGTGGATTTCACTCTGCAATGCACAAAGGCAGCTGATGGGGCACCAATGACACAGAGAGGGCAATCACTTTATCTGGATTCACACAGCAGGCTAGTCCTGAAGTCAGAAAACAGAAAAGTCTGATTTACAAAGGCTACCAACCCATTGCAAAAACTCAATTTCTTCTTCTGTGGAGGACAATACAACTGTACTATTGAAGAGCTCTTTCAGATGAATCAAAGATGAAATTCTCCAAAAGAAGGGCCGGTACGAAAAATTTTACACGATCATCAGGATTAAAGCCTCCTGTAAGGGTAATGTACATCCTCAACTGCTTTTCTGAATCTCATGGTTGATAGTTCTGCAGAGCATGTCCTTTGAGAAATCACTTTGCATTGCATCTCAATATATACAATAAAATTTGAGATCACAGTGTGACCCAAAGGGAGATATGTTATTCGCATTAATTCAGTTCAACAAACATGCACTGAACTCCTACATGGTGCCTGGAACTGTGCCATCCCATAATAAGGTAGAGATATCTACAGCTCAGGTGATCTCAGAGAGTCAGCTGACATTTCTCAAACTCCATACGATGGGCACTATTCTAAGCTTTTGACACACATTATCTCATGTATCCCCCAAACAACCCTATGGATGGGTATTATTTGCATGATTCCAGTTAGGAAACTGATACAGAGAGGTTAAGTAACTTGTCCAGGGTCCCTCAGCTAGGAAGGAACAGAGCAGTGAATCAAATCGAGGCAGTCTGACTCCAGAGCATGTCCTCCCTTCCCACCTGAACAGCCCTGCTTTCTTCTGGTTCACATGAGTCCTGAAGATGGAATGAGAGTCATGTTATCCTAGTACTCTCAGCCTCATACTGCAACTGCCATTTCATGAGTACCTCCCGTGGGCCAGGCACCTGCACGCAGAGATAGGTACAGATATTAGCCCACTTGGGTTGCAGGGCACTTCTATGATGTTAGTGTTCTTACCCTCACTTTTCAGTTAAAGAAACTGAGGTTCAGACCAGTTAAATAATGATTGAATGACTAAAAATTGGTGAGCTGATCAGAAGAAGGGAAATATGTGCAGGACCTCTCCCCACCACCCTAGAGATGAGAGCTACCATTTATTGTGCATTTGTCTGCCAGCTCTGGTGCTAAATACTTTATATAAATTATCTCCACTACTCTTCCTCAGGAAAATGAGTCCTAGTATTTCACTAACTTGCTGGAGGATCACACTGCCAACAAGTGTCAGGCCTAGACTTCAGTCCCATGTCCACCTGCTCCAAAGCCTGTGCTCTCAGCCACTAATGAGAGTAAGAAGAGATGAGGGCCTGGCCCTCCAGTGGGGAGTGGTGGACACACTGTGGGACACCCATACAATGGAATACCACTCAGCAATGGAAAGGAATGACTTAACAATACAAGAGGATGAATCTCAGATGCATTGTGCTAAGTGAAAGAAGCCAGACTTGAAGGCTTGTTACTCTACGGGCAGAGACCAGATCAATGGCTGTGGAGGCATAGTGGCAGGGAATTTGGGGGGGTGATGGAACTATAGCACATCTTGATTATGGTGGTCACATGACTGTAGGCATTTGTCAAAACTTGCGCAAGTGTACATTGAGATGGATTCTACTGGGCACCTGGGAGGCTCATTCGGTTGAGCGTCTGCCTTCAGCTCAGGTCATGATTCCAGGGTCCTAGGATGGAGTCCTGCATCGGGCTCCCTGCTCCTTGGGAGCCTGCTTCTCCCTCTCCCTCGGCTGTGCCCCCTGCTTGTGCTCTCTCTCTCTCTCTCTCTGTCAAATAAATAAATAAATAAAATCTTTAAAAAAAAAATGAAAAAAGATGGATTCTACTGTTTGTAATTGATACCTTTATTTTTAAAAAAGAAAGAAGGAAGGGTGGAAGACCACTCAAAGGAGCTCAGCGAGCATGGAGTCTTCAGAGACCTGAATTCTTCCTAGACAGTGTATCAGATGGAAACATTTGTCGATGCAGTCAGCCAAGGTTTACCGAGCACCTACTATGCGCCAAGCGCTACAGGCATACCTCGCAGATAGTGCACGGTTTGGTGCCAGACCACCACAAAAAAGCAAATATTACAATAAAGCGAATATTACCATGAAGCAAATATTGCAATAAGACAAGTCAAATGAATTTTTTTATTTCCCAGTGCATATAAAAGTTATGTTTACACTACGCCATTGGCTATTAAGTGTGCAATAGCATTAAGTCTAAAAAAGCAATGTAAATCCCTTGACCAAAAAATACTTTATCACTAAAAAATGCTAACCATCATCTGAGCTTTCAGGGAGTAGTAATCACTGATCAGAGATCACCATAACAAATATAAGAAGAGTGAAAAAGTTTGAAACACTGTGAGACTTACCAAAATGTGAAACAGAGACACAAAGTGAGCAAACACTGTGGAAAAAGTCGTGCTGAAATTGCACTACTGGGTATTTACCCCAAAGATACAAATGTAGTGATCTGAAGGGGCACATGCACCCCAATGTTTACAGCAGCAATGTCCACAATAGCCAAACTATGGAAAGAGCCTAGATGTCCATCAACAGATGAATGGATAAAGAAGATGTGGTATACACACACACACACACACACACACACACACACAATGGAAGGAATATTATGCAGCCATCAAAAAAATGAAATCTTGCCATTTGTAACAACGTGGATGGAACTAGAGGGTGTTATGCTAAGTGAAATAAATCAATCAGAGAAGACAATTATCATATAATCTCACGGATACGAGGAATTTGAGAAACACGGCAGAGGATCATAGGGGAAGGGAGGGAAAAATGAAACAAGATGGAACCAGAGAGGGAGACAAACCATAAGAGACTCTTAATCTCAGGAAACAAACTGAGGGTTGCTGGAATGGTAGGGGGTGGGGGCAGGGGGTGGGAGGGCTGGGTGATAGACATTGGGGAGGGTATGTACTATGGTGAGCGCTATGAATTGTGTAAGACTGATGAATCACAGACCCATACCCCTGAAACAAATAATACATTATATGTTAATAATAATAAAAATCGTGCTGAGAGACTTGCTTGATGCAGGATTGCCGCAACTGGTAAAAAATTGCACTCCGCAGATAAAGCAAAGCACAGTAAAATGAGGTATGCCTGTATATTAGGCAGAGAGAATACCACAGTGAATAGAACAGAGGAGCTTCTGAACCTCACTGCTTACGTGCTGGTTTAAATTAAGAAAAAAAAATTAAAATTAAATAATATAATACCAGTTAAAGGTAATAAAATAAGCAAATAAAGCCCGGTGACAAGGGACAGTGAATGTACTCTAGGTCAGAGAATGCAACCTTGGTGGTGAGCAGAGCGCAGGACAGGGAAGAACCACACCAAAAGTATCAATGGACAGTAGGGGATTCAAGGGTTTTTTAACTTGGAAAAAGTCCCAGACAATAGCACACGTGGTCAGTGCTCACTGATGCCTGCCTAAGTTCTCCACAGGAACGTTTTGACCCCAGGGAGGGTTTCTACATGCTGCCCAGAACACAGGTCACCTTTCTCAAGCCACTCAGGGAATGCTCATTCATTCGAATGGTAAATTGCAGGAAACATATTGAGAAAGAAATATGCTGGGATAAGACATCCCATTATTCCTTTCCAGGACTTGGAACAATGCTTTTTGGATTATTCACACATTGCTCCTGTCAATTCTTTTTTTTTTTTTTTTTAGATTTATTTATTTAATTAGAGAGAGAGTGCTTATGTGTGCAAGTAGGGGGAGGGGCAGAGGGAGAGGGAGAGGAGTAGGCTCCTCATTGAGCATGGAGCCCAACATGGGGCTCCATCTCATGGCACCGAGATCACGAGCTGAGCCGAAACCAAGAGTCAGATGCTCAACCAACTAAGCCACCCAAGCGCCCTGCTGCAGTCAATTCTAAATGGATTTATCATCTATTCTTTTGCATAATAAGAAAAAAATACAATTCCTTTCCAACCTACACTATTTGCTTAGCTTTATGTTTTATGAACAAAACATTCTTCCCTTCCCCTGGACTCTTTCCTGTGCTTTCCTATGCCAGGAAAACCACATGACTTTAAATGCTTTGGGGTTGGGTGGCTTCTTCCCCTTATGTCCTGAGAACCTGATGCCAGAAGTCACCTCCCACATTCACAAGGTATGTTCCTTATTTGACCAAAACACGTCCTTCCTCCCTTCGCCTTTGTCCTGTGCTCACCTGGAGAATGCTTCAAGTTCAAAACATCCCCATAGAGTCAGGCTATTGTCAGAGTTGAGAGTGGAGATGGCTTTGGTATCTTTACAAATACACCACGTTGCCTCCAACACCTTCATTCCAACCCTGTTTCTCTCCTTACCCATCCCCCAAATCTAACCCAGTGTGGGCTGATTCCATGGCTGTTTTTGGCTTTCAGTCCAAGAAACCTGGTAATTGGTCCTGAAGCCATTCCAGGAGTAAGATTATTATGTTATGATACCCAAACTCTTGTGAAGGTTGCAAAATCTGACGCACGTTGTTCCTGAACTTCCAGTGCTCAGAAAAGAAAACACCTTGTCTTTTGTCTCTGTGAGCTGTTTACTTAGGGCTTTGACTGGGCTCCCCACCTTCCATACACAGAAAAGATGACTTCCAGCCAGTTGGCATTAGCTGTTTTAATTTGTCCGTGAACACGTCTTTTTCTTCTTTAACTCTCTGTGAATGCCAAGAATCTTCACTGGAAACTCAAAAAGAAGTTGAGAATTTTTGGAAGTCTCTGGCAGAAGAGATTATAAAGTTACTCCCTGCCAAAGGCTGGCCTGCCCCAGCAAGTTTAGACAATGTGAAAACCATGTCTCTAGTGAGAATTGGCTGTGCCGCCTTACTTCTCTTACAACCTTGGCTCTCCTGTCAGTGTTATTAGGACAGAGCAAACACTTGCATTTTTTGCTTCAAATGTTTGTGGGTTTGCTGTTGGCCATGTCATCTCAGTTAAATTCAGTGACACCAAGTGATTTCCAAAGCAGTTAGGGCCAAATTGACTTTGAAGAAGTCATCGGGGATGTGTGTAAAGGGGAAGCCACAGAGATGTTCATGACGATGGTATCTATGATAGGAAAGAAAGAAAAAGAAGGAAGGAAGAAAGGAAGGAAGGGAGGGAGGAAGGGAAGGGAGAGAGGAGGGAGGGAAGGAAGGAAGAAAGGAAGGGGAAGGAGGGAGGGAAGAAAGGGGCAAAGAAAAGAAAAGAAAAAAGGGGATAAGGAGCAATCTACATGTCCAGCAATAGAGTATTGTTTGAATAAATTTTCATACAGCCATTTGATGTTAATGACATGCAGTTATGAAAACATGCTGTTGTAGAAAGTTATATGATGGCATGAAATTACTCTTTCTCTCCTGTAAACACCAAAACACTAGAAAGTAACTAGTAATATTAGATGAAATACTGAAATTATTTCTTAACTTGCAAACACAAGTGATAAAAAGTATACATACAATGTGATCTCATTTTTTATTTTAAAAATGTAAGTAGATACAAGACAGGGTTTCTCAACCTTGATACAATCGACAATTGGGGCCAGATAATTTTTGTTGTGGGGGCTGTGCTGTGCATTGTAGGATGGTTAGCAGCATCCCTGATGGATTCATGGTATTAGCACTCCCCTCCAGTTGCGACAACCGCAAGTGTCTCCAGACATAGACGTATGTTCCCTGCCCCCAGATGAGAACCACCAGTCTAGTACATAATAATAAAATGTGAGAACTATTACAAAGGAGAGGGACTTTGTGAGAATGTGTTGAGAACATCTGGTCCAGTCTGTGGGGTCAGGGAAGACCTTCTTGCCAACGTGATGTTACAGCTGAGGCCTGGAGGGTAACTGAGAGGTACATAAACAAGGCGGACCCCAGGAGGAGCATCCATGCATCAGAGACCGATGGCCAGAGCACTGGGGATCATTTTGGATCCATTCTGAGAGCATTGGCAGGTCAGAATCTCAACCTGCCACCCTGGCTCTCCTCCAGAGAAGAATCTGAAGAGTTATGACTTCTACACCATGAAGAGAGCTTACAAGATTGAGACGTTCAGCAGATGGGATTCAGGGTCAAAGAGCCCTGCAATTTATCCTGCCTCCTCCACTTACTAGTCACATAATGTTAGGCAAGTTATTGAACCTCTCTGAGTGTCAGTGATACGCATTATTGCACTTAATCTTCATAACATTCTTGTTTTAATATTTTAATCTTGTTTTACACATGTGGAACCTGAGACTTGTAGAGATTAGGTAATCTGTTCAAAATCACACAGCCAGTAAGCGGTGGAACCAGGATTGTATCAGAGAAGTTCAAAGAAAGAGCACATTCTCTTGATCAGCCTGCTACACTGCCTTCTGGCTATGGATCTACCTGTCGTCTTCTGTACTGTTGTTCTCTGGTAGAGTAACAAATTGCCACAGATTTAGCAGCTTCAAACCACACCAGTTTATCATCTCACAGTTTCTGTAGGTGAGCTGCCTGGGCACAGTGTGGCTACGTTGTCTGCTCAGGGTCTCATTGGGTTGAAATCAAGATGGCAGCTAAGACATGTTGGCCCACGGCTCCTCTTCCAGGCAGAGTGGTTGTTGGCAGAATTCACTTCCTTGCAGTGTAGGGCTGAAGTGCCTGTTTTTCTGCTAGCTGTCAGCCAGGGACCCCTCTTGGCTCCCAAATGCAGGTCCCTGCCCGGTGGCTCCATTAGCATTGCACAGAGAGATACCTTTGCTTTCTTCCAGGTCAGCAGGAACACGGCTCTCTGACCCCCTTCCACCTCTTCCGTCTCTGATCTTAAAGGACTCCTATGATTCCCCCGGATCAATATCCTATCTTAAGGTCAACTGATTTGAGACCTTCGTTACCTCTGCGAGATGCTCTCACAGCAGTGCCTAAAACAGAGATTGATTGAATGACTGCAGAAAGTATACAAACACTGGGGGAGTCTTGGGGGCCATCTCAGCGTTCTGCCTACCACACTCTATTCCTGTTTTTAAGCAGTGGCTGCTGAGGCTGTCAAAAAGCGTTGCCTGCCCATGCTGTGGTTCCAGGTCAAACTCAGCTGTTTGCAATGACATCTCCCTGGACAGGTGTCCTGTCCCACTGCTCCCCCCTTCCCCCAGCTCCATGCCCCGTGCAGACACACAGGAGTTGACCACATGTTTCCTGGTGTGGATGCTTTGTGCTCTGTCTCCATCAGCTCTGTAAATTCCCATGTGGTCCTTTCCTCCTCCATTTCTCTGTTTGGGGAGCCAGGTAATTCCCACTGTGAAGAGGGGAAGTCTGCGCTTTTGCAGAAGAGAGAGGGATACCATTGCCAAATGTAACAAGGACCGATTCCAATTCAGCTGGTCAGTGCCATTTTGTGGAATCCAAAGCTTTTCTCTGACTTCTCAGGCACGGCTCCCACTCCCCCACCTCTCCTCCTCCCTACTATGTTCTCTGGTTTCCCCTGCAAATTCCTGTGTTCTTACTAGCGTGCCAAGAAAATTGCACTCAAACCATCTGGACAAGTAATCCCAGCGTGGAAATTATCTGGGTACTTGGACTTCCCAAACTAAAAGGGCTTGGGTTTGAGTCATTCATAGAGACCCACCCTAAAACAGCCTCCTTCTTCTGAAGGAAGGGAAGTAGCACCTCAGTAGAAGGGCAGCATCCGGGCCAGAAGATTTTACCTTGCCATAGATTTCTTCACATCGGATCTTTGCGAAAAATTCCACTAATTTTTCCAAAAAGAACAGGTGAAGAATGTGAAAGACAGGATGTGGAGAATTAGCTGTACCAAGCATGTATCTTAGTTGAAAGGTTGAGAGGTAAAAGCCCTTCCGAAATCGTCAAATAAAGTGATATCTTTGTTCCAACCAGACCACTTGGCATCTGTTTATTTGGTTCTTGATAATTTCAAGAATATTGGTATTGGGGGAAAAAAAAAAGAATACTGGTACTGGTTCATTTAGGAGAACCATGGAAAAGTATAAAGCTACCCTATGCCAGGAATATGAGTGAGTCAGACATCTTAATAGAAAATGGAAGCTCACACAATTTTTAAATAAATGTATCTTCTGTGATTATATCTAGTGAAGATAAAGATCAAAGAAATGCTAGTTGTGTTCGTGAGAAGAAAATATGACGAGCAATAAATACATGGTCGTCTGATGACACCTGGGCTCGGAGGTCAAAACACCTGGGATCTCAACCAAGCCTAAATTCTGCAACTGAAATCATCAAAGCCAACTCTCTCCCCGGTTCCCACTGAGGAAGGGGGAAAAGGCCTGTGAAAGCCAAAGGCGGAGAAGCTGGAACAGGAATATAAGTTTATCACCCATTGGTTGAGGGCTGCTCTCCGCAGGTGTTAACTCCCCAGGAGACCCACCTGCCCGCCGGGATATTTCATTTCTTCAGGAGAGAGCTGTAACAAGTTCTGCTCTGATGTCCTCTTAGAACTTAGTTTGTTTGTTTGTTTTTAATGTGCAAAAACAGACAGAAATGGATTTTCAGAAAGTAAGTTATGATGTTATGTAGGATAAAGATCAATATCCCGAATGTTCGGTCCCTGCTGGTATCCCATCGTCTCCTCCCTCAGCCCTCTGTATCCTCTGTGATCCTCCATCCCGGCCTTCTTTCAGGGACTTGACCCCCTGTGCTCTCCCCACTGCAGAAACTCCACCACCCCTCCCACCCCAGACTAGGTTAGGTCGCCAGAGGACGCTAACCGGGCCTTTGATTAGGTCCACCAGTCAGTAAGCTCCATGAGGGCAAGGACCATCTCTGGCTTTTGTTTTGTACCCTATCTCCCCAGGGTCTGGCACAGCGAGATTAGTGAATATTGGGTAAATGAATGGATGTTTAAAAAATAAATTCCAAGTATCAGCCATGCAAAGGGAATCAGTTGTAGATATTTGCGATGGCTCGGACATATATCCTTGTTCTTGTTTTTTTCTTTGAATAGATAATCTACTTACAGACAAAAACCAAAGGTATAAAATTATTTACCTTATGGTTTAAAATATGCCCTCTCATCTGCACCTCCCCTCCTCCGCTGTAACTTAATCTCTGCGGCAATCCATTCCGAGGGTCTCCCTATATATGCACATAGTAACAAATGCTCATATGAGGCCATTCTTCTTTTTTTCTACAATTGGTAGCATGCCACAAATACTATTACTTCTTTCACTTAACATTAAAACTGGAAATGAGTCCTTATCAGGACATAAAAAGCCTCCTCATTCTTCTTTTCCCTGACCCTTTATGAACATTTCAAAATAAAGCAAAGAGTAAGTAGTTTGGCCCTCAATACCTGTGAACACTCACCAGCTAGGTTTTACCATTCATTAACTTCCTGTGCTTCCCTTATCAAATATCCACCCATTCTGCCATCTTTCTCTCCATCTGTCAAACCCTATTATTTCCAGAGCCATTTCAAAGTAAATCGCAGATTTCAATACACATTCACATAAACACTTCAGCCAGTGTATCATTAGCTAGAGTTTACCATGTATTTAGTTTTTTTCTTTTTCTGTAAAATACACATACAGTAAAATGTGCAAATCTTAAGTGAATGTTCTGAGTTTTGACAAATGCACAACTCTTAGGTACACGACACTGACTTTGGACAAATGAATACATTTGCATAACCCAAACCCCTATGAAGATACAGAATATGAACATCACCCCCAGAAACTTCCCTCATGCTCTGTATCAGAAAATTCCCACTGTTTTGTCCTCAGATACAGCTATTGTTCTCTTCCTACCATAAGATAGCTTTGCCTGTCTGGAGTTTCCTATAAATGGAATCATACGGTATATACTCTTCTGTTTTTGAGCTTCAGGCTTGTCATTGCACGAATCAGTAGTTCGTTCCTTTTTCTTGCAGAGTATTCACAGTGTGGAACATCTTCGACAGCGTTCCCACAGTTCACTTACCCTCCTCCTTCTTCCTATTAAGTACATTGCACACCATTATTGAAGAACATTGCTGTTCTTTCCACCTTCTGCCATCACAGAGATTTACCTCTCTTTATGGCTTGTCACGTGGATTACAAATACATAAGCTGTATTCCAAGAATTGAAACCCCCCAGTCATAGTTCTTGCTCTGTGACTCTCAAACCTGAGAGCAAAACTTGGTGCATCCCAAATTCGGGACTGAGACACCCATCAACCGTGTTTAAGTGGCAGGTGATTTGCAAGGCATTTTAAGAGCATGAGAATTCTGAATTACCACATCAGCCACCCCCCAGGGTCTGCCAGGAAGGGCAGTCAGGTCAAAGTGCTGGCTTCCCACCTGCAAACGAATGCTGTATCATAGAACAGAAAGCTGAGAGACAGGTCAAAGAGAACAACAGATTTCTGCAAATATTGCAAGGTAGTAAACTCCTCTGGAGTGGATATCATTCCGTGCACATTCTTCTAGTTCCCCCACTAAACCTTTTGTTTCCGTCCAGCTGTATCCCTGAGACTTTATTGCAGACCGGCTGCTGGTCTTGCTCTCAGTTACAGTCCTTTGTTCGAGAACTCACATCCTGGGAAGGCTCTGGGTTTCATTAGATAAGCTTACCCTCCACCCTTTTTTCACACCCATCATCCCAGGCCCCTGAACGTGGTGATGGGTTTTCCTTACTTCCCCCCCCCCCCGCCCCTTTCTCTTTTATTTCCCACTGATAAATGGCAAAAGCAGCTGCCGGGTTTGCTTTGAAGACGCTGATGGACGAGCATGATGAATCGGGCCGGATTAGAGCAGATGAATCACATAACACGGAGAGGGGGCCAGGGAGCGAGCGCAAAGCGGGCTTCCAGCTTTACGTTTTTGCAAACTCGCCTTAAAAGCCTGCATTTCTTTAATCTGGTTCCAGTTTCTGCGATGACTCTGCATATGTTTAAAAGAAGGAGAGCGAGAGAAGCTTTGTGGATATAAACAGGGAATTCCATTCTTCGGTCGACTCTAAGAGCGCATTGTCATGGGGCGGGGGCGGGGGGGGGGTTGAAATAGCTAGGAAACCACTTCAAGGCTCCTCAGAAACAACTGGGCAGCTCCAGGAAGAAGAGCAGTTGGCAAACCAAGTGACAGAATTTAAAACTGTAAATCTTTAACATGAGGATTGACTAGCAAAATACAGCTGTCGCTGTTGGTAGCTATATCCTTGTTTGGACGGAAAGGGTATTCTTGAGCTGATTATCATAAACTGCTTGGTTACTGTGAAATGGTAAGCATTAGCAGGTTGGAATCGGGTCTCGTTTTGAACCCAAGAAAAATAAGAACGGTTATTTCCCTGCCGAGAGTTGTTTTCTGGTCTTAAAGGGACAAAGGAAATAAGCTGCCCATTCTAGAGCTGCACTCTGGGTTTGAGGACTGAGAAATTCCAAGTCCCCCTTTGAAATTCAAGAGACACTTAACAGAGAAGAAAGGTCTTGGTGAATGGATGGTTCCTTTGTATTTGAACAAGAGGGGCCCTCTTCCTCCCGGGATGGAAAGCCATTCAAAGGAAATCGTTAAAGGACGTCGGTTTTTGCACAGCTGAGACTCTGAGGATACGGGGCGAAACGAAGTGTCGAATCCATGCCGTTACCCAAACAACAAGGGCTGGGCTAGAAAGGGGGAAATCGCGCTTAGCAGTTTGGCTAATTGCTAGGATCCTGCGATTCACTGCAACTCCCTTACGTGTGGTCGTCGTGCAATAGTTCCTTATCGCGTGCTAATATCATATTTTAAGTAGAGGAAATATTACATGGTACAAAGGACTGTTGAAGGGTGGGGAGGGGAATCTTGATGTGATTTATCAAAAACCTTTTGACCACAAGAGTTTTAAGATCATCCGTACAGGTTCCTAGAGCAAAGATTTGAAAGGGGCTCTCCCCGCACTGCTGAATACTAATTTTCCTCGCCTACAGTGTGATTGAGAGCTTGCTTTCTATGTGGCCGCCACTTTGCAAAATCCTTTCCATGGATTATCTGATTTAATCGTTCCCTCATCCCTATGGAGATTGTGGCATTTCTTTCTCTTGGAGAGCTTTAAGAATAAAGTGGGTCATTTTTTAAAACAGTTCTGGTTGCCCTGCTTCAGGTGGATCTAAAAACATTAAGCAATGGTTCAGAAAGGCATTTATCCCCCCCACCCCCGTCTTTCCTTGCTCCACTTCTTGCACTGGATTTCCTGAGAATGTGGGTCTAAGGGGAGCTCCGAGGGGGCCTGTGTCAACTGTTGCTTGTGTCCCCCGTTCACTTCTACACCTCCTGTTGCCAAGTACTGGGCTGATTCTTGGTCATGATGAGTGGAAGAATAATAAAAGCCAAAAAGGGGGGAAGATGATGGAATTGCTTTGTGTGCATTTTGACTGTGCACATTTTATAAATCTGTTTACAAGGCGAGTGTAGCTGCCCATCTGTTTGGGAAAGTCCCGTTAAACACAAATGAGAGTTAAATGATTAATCAGATTTTCCCTCAATTGTCATGATTTGTAAATTTAACGAGGTATCTGGACATTAATAAAACTAACCCAGAGTCTGATAAAATGCATGTGGTTTGTTTATAAATCATCCCCACCTACATCTTCCTTTTGACCACAGAGAGCCTGTTACCATTAGGTGTTTCTCGTGCAACAAGTATTTATTGAAAAACTGCTATGTGCCAGGTTATCTACCCGCTGGATTCTGAAAACTCATTAATAAATAAGATACACGTTGCCCCCTTCATGTTATAGTGCAGTGGGGGGCTGATATTAAGTATGTAAGTATATGAACACTCAGATATAGTGTTCATAGTTACCAGCTGTAACAAGTGCTAGGAAGGGATCTGAGAGAAAGAGAGAGAACACACAAGGATCTAATTTTGATGGGGTGCCCCAGAAAGACTTCTCCGAGAAAGTGACATAACACTAGGGGTATAGAGTAAGAGGTAGCCAATTCAAAACTAATGGCAAGGATATTCCAGGCTAAGGCACTTTCATTGGCAAAAGCTCCGACGCTGGGAATTGTTAGGTGAGCTCAGACAACTGATAGAAGTCTGGTGTGACTTGCTAGCAGGATGGGAGAGGGGGTGGCAGTAAGCTTCAGGGTCAAGGGCAAGACCAGGCACCAGGCACTGAATGCCAGGGAGGAACTAAATCCAGCAGGCTTAAAAACCTTAGAGAAACAGTAAATGGGATGTTATTTGATGGTTTGAAGCAGGGAAGTGAAATGATGAGCTTGCTCAGTCGAGGGACTGGAGACGGATGGAGGGGAGCAAGGGTGGTCTTAGGGAGACCAGCTAGGAGGCGACTGCAGTTGCCCAGGTGAGAGTTGAGTGTGGCTTGGATGATGGTGGTGGCGAGAGAGATAGGACTAGTTTGAGAGAGTTGAGAAATGAATATCACTCCACATTCCCTGTATCCTGAACACAGAGATCATAGGTACAACCACTGAGCAGAAGTAAGTGATAGCTTTTGGGTTGTCCGCTTTGTTGACCAAATGAAGTAATTCACATCCATATAAGTGTTTTAGGGGGAAGAGTTTCCTAAGTAATTCTGATTAGCTGTTCTCATCCCGCTGTTAATTGGCAAGTGGTAGTTGCCTAGATGTTGACACTAAAATCAAGAAGCCATAAACTCACTCAGTGATTAGCACAGTGCTCCTTCAACTGATTGTTGAAAAGACGATACAGGTACCCCATAGAAGAGGATAGAGACACTGTGTTTTTTTTATCTACCATGTCGTAGAAAGCACTCACTAAAATTCACTGTAAGCTTTAGTATCCCTCCTAGTAGCCCTACCAGCATGCAATTTTGATCTTTCTCAAGTGTGATCATTCCCTTATCAACCAGAGGCCATGCCTTCATTCCTGAGTTATGAAGTCTGTCTTCTGAACACCATGGCTCACGATGAATTAAGTCCCCATGCACAGTAACACACTGTTGCCTGGTCTGTATCAATTCTTTGGTGTCCATATCTGGTTACACATGTTGAACCGAGTTCTTATGAACTTTACTCATCCTCAGCAGGTTGAACAACAGACTCTGCTTAATGTGGTGTTTGTCTTTGCTCAACCACAGCCCTTAGCTGGATACAATCTCCAAGTTGCTCTTTCGGATGAGTTGGCAAGGGCTCATCATTTTGGAGGTGAAGGTTGCAGATTCTGTTTCCAATAACACATGTCTGTGATGAGCCAATAACTGGGGTGCCTGTGAATGGGTCATTACAACACTCATCGTAGTCGCAGCCATAGTGTGGTCAATCCCCCCTACAAGAATCAGAGGGACTTTCTTCATTTTAATCTGTTGTATTGCTCAGGACTTGTCCGAAGTTTAATGTTTTAATATAGTTTTAATATTTTTTTAACATTAATAACACTTTTATTCTATATGGGAAGGTAAACGTTTGATGGATTTCAGTGATGGCTCTCTAAAGTTATCCCAGCTGCGTTTCTGCACATATTGAAATAGCTAACAATGAGGGCAATTTTCTGGACAAAATGCCAAGAGCTGAGATAAGACTCTGAATCAAATCCAAAGTCCCTTTGCCTCACTGCGTCTTCTCACTTGGCTGGTGGTCTCCTTTTTCCATTTCTTTCTTCTTTTTTTTTTTTTCTATTGTGGTAAAATATGCATAACATAAAATTTACCATTTTAAGCATTTTTAAATATGTAATTCAATAGCATCAAGTATATTCACAGTGTGTGCAATCATCATCACTATCTGTATTTCCAGAACTTTCCCATTACCCCATACAGAAACTCTGCACCTCATTTTCGTCCTCCCCTCAAGCTCCTAGTAACCCCTGTCCTACTTTCTGTCTCTATGAATTCCAGGTACCTCATGCAGGCATACCTCATTCTATTGTGCTCCATTTTATCATGCTTTGCGTAACTGCACTTCACAAGATAATGTGTTTACAAATTGAATATTTGTGGCAACCCATGGTCAAGCAAATCTATCAGTGCCATTTTCTTCTTTTTTTTTAAGATTTTATTTTTAAATAATCTCTACACTCAATGTGGGGTTCAAACCTACAACCATGAGATCAAGAGTTGCCTGCTGTACCAACTGGGCCAGCCAGGCACCCCAATCAGTGCCATTTTCCCACAGCATTTGCTCACTTCATGTCTCTGTGTCAGATTTTGGTAATTCTCGTAATATTTCTAACTTGTTTATTATTATAGTATTTGTGATGGTGATCTGCGATCAGTGATCTTTGATGTTACTATTGCAATTGGGGGTGGGGAGCCCCACGAACTGTGCTCATATAAGACAGTGAACTTAATCAATAAATGTTGTGTGTGTTCTGACTGCTCCACCAACCGGCTCTTCCCCATCTCTCTCCCTCTCCTGGGCCTCCCTATTCCCTGAGACACAACCAACAATATTGCAATTAGGCCAATTAAGAACTGGATCACTTGTTGCAGCTTCATCTTGAGCTTTTATGTTTACAGAGATGGAGTCTTTCCTTAAAGGCAACAGCCTCTAAGAGTTAGGCAAAGTTGATTTAGCATAATTCTTTAGGGCCCTAGGATTTTCAGAATGGTCAGTGAACACTGACTTCAACTTAAAGTCACCCGCCACAATAGCCCCTAACAAGAGAGTCAGGCTGTCTGATAGTTCTTAGATAGAGAGTCAGGCTCTCTATCTAAGAACAACAGCCTCTAAGTGTTCAGGTAAAAGGATGAATTGCACGTTTCTAGCTTTACGTCAAAAGCTAGCAATGATGAAGCTTAGTGAGGAAGGTGTGTCTAAAGCCAAGACAGGCTGAAAGCGAGGCCTCTCGTGCCAAGCAGCTAGCCAAGTTGTGAATGTAAAGGAAAAGCTCTTAAAGGAAATGAAAAGTGCTACTCCAGTGAGCATGTGAATGATAAGAACGTGACACAGCCTTATTGTCGATCTGGAGAAAGTTTCAGTGGTCTGGATGGAAGATCAAACCAGCCACAACATTCCCATGAGCCAAAGCCTAATCCAGAGCAAGGACCTAACTCTTCAATTCCCTGAAGGCTGAGGAAGGTGAGGAACCTGCAGAAGAAAAGTTGGAAGCTCGCAGAAGTTGGTTCATGAGGTTTAAGGAAAGACTCCATCTCTGTAAACATAAAAGCTCAAGATGAAGCTGCAACAAGTGATCCAGAAAACCTAAGTAGGAGAATTCATGAAGGTGACTACACTAAACAGTAGATTTTTCAATGTAGATGTAACAGCCTTCTGTTGGAAGGAAATGCCCTCTAGGACTTCCCATAGCCCAAGAGAAGTCAATGACTGGCTTCAAAGCTTTAAAGGACAGCCTGACTCTCTTGTTAGGGGCTATTGTGGTGGGTGACTTTAAGTTGAAGTCAGTGTTCACTGACCATTCTGAAAATCCTAGGGCCCTAAAGAATTATGCTAAATCAACTTTGCCTATGCTCTACCAATGGAGCAACAAAGCCTGGATGACCACACATCTGTTTATAAGATGGTTTACTGAATATTGTAAGCCCACTGTTGAGACCTACTGCTCAGAAAAAAAGATTCCTTTCCAAATATGACTGCTCATTGACAATGCACCTGGTCACCCAAGTGTTCTGACGGAGATGGACCATGAGATTAATGTTGCTTTTCATGCCTGCCAACCCCACATCCATTCTGCAGCCTTGGATCGAGTTGTAATTTTGAAAATGTTTCCAATACTATTATTCAAGAAATACATTCTGTAAGGCTATTGCTCCCATAGATAGTGATTCCTCTGTTGGTTCTGGACAAAGTACATTGAAAACCTTCTGGAAAAGAGTCACCATTCTAACTGCCATTAAGAACATTCGTGATTCGGGGCGCCTGGGTGGCTCAGTCGGTTAAGTGTCTGCCTTCAGCTCGGGTCATGATCTTGGGGTCCTGGGATAGAGCCCCACATTGGGGTCCCTGCTGAGCGGAGAGCCTGCTTCTCCCGCTCCCTCTGCCTGCCGCTCTGCCTACTTGTGCTCTCTCTCTGTCAAATAAATAAATAAAATCTTTTTTAAAAAAAAGAACATTTGTGATTCATGGGAAGAGGGCAACATATCAACATTCATGGGAACTTGGAAGAAGTTGATTGCAACCCTCATGGATGATTTTGAGGGTCCAAGGCTTTCCTGGCGGAAGTAATGAGGGATGTGGTAGAAATAACATGAGAACTAGAATGAGAAGTGGAGCCTGAAGATGGGACTGAATTGCTACAATCTCATGAGAACACTTGAGTGGATGAGGAGGTGCCTCTTATGGATGAGCACAGAAAGTGGTTTCTTGAGATAGAATCTACTCCTAGTGAAGATGCTGTGAAGATTGATGACAGCCAAGGGTTTAGAATATTACATCAACTTAGTTGGTAAAGCAATAGCAGGGTTTGAGAGGACTGACCCCAATTTTGAAAGAAATTCTACTGTGGGCAAAATGCTATCCAACAGTATTTGCATGCTACAGAGAAATCGTTCATGAAAGGAAGAGTCAATCGATGTGACAAACTTCACTGTTGTCTTATTTTAAGAAACTGCCACAGCTGCCCCAACCTTCAGCCACCACCACTGATCCATCAACATCGCGGCAGAACTCTCCACCAGCAAAAAGATTAAAAATTGCTGAAAGTTCACATGATGGTTAGCATTTTTTAGCAATGAAGCATTTTTTATTATTGAAGAATAGTTGACATACGGCAACAAAGTATTTTTAATTAAGGCATGTACATTGTTTTTTTAGACATAATGCTATTGCACACTTAATAGACTATGGCACAATGTAAACGTAACTTTTATGTGCAATGGGAAACCAAACAGTTCATTTGACTCACTTTATTGCAATATTTACTTTATTGTGGTGGTCTGGAGCCAAACCTGCAATGTCTCCAAGGTATGCCTGTGTAAGTGGTATCATACATTTGTCCTTCTGTGTCTGGTTTACGTTCTCAAGGTTCATCCATGTTGTAGCGTGTGTCCAAATTTCCTTTTCCTTTTTGTGGGTGAATAATATTCCATTGTGTGGCTGTACCACATTTCGTTTCTCTGTTCATCCATCGGTAGTTATTTGAATTTTTCCTATTAGCTAGTGTAAGTGATGTTGCTGTGAATATATAGGAACCTGCTTGAGTCCCTGCTATCAGTTCTTTTGGATATATACCTAGGAGTGGAACTGCTGGGTCATGTAGCAATTCTATGTTGAACTTTTTGAGGAACTGCCAAACAGTATTCCACACTGGCTGCACCTTTCCACATTCCCACCAGCAATGCACCAGGGTTCCAGTCTGTCTACATCCTCGTCAACAGTTACTATGAACCATCCAAACTGCTATGTCCGTTTCTTTTTAAGTGGTCCTATGTCTATATGCCTGATCATCTGGATAGAATCAAGAGATCACGCTATTCAACATGGCTGAACTACCTGCACAGATCGTTGTAAATTTTCATTCAGGCAAAAAGTAAAGAAAAATCTATCATCCAGATTCAAAGTAGGTACAAAGATGACCCATGAGAGGCAGTGTAACAAAGCGGCTAAAAGCCTGGACTCTGGCAGTCCAGCTAGAACCCCAGCTCTGCTTTCGCCAACTGTGAACGTGGGTGAGCTGCGTTACCTCTTCGCAACACTTTCTTCCTCCGTGAAATGAGGATAATAGAGACACCCACTTCCTGGGGGTGTTGTGAGAATTAATTAAGTGGATACATGCAAAGCACTTAGAACAGTGCTCTGTAAATATAAGTTTAAACAACACTAATTCACTAAATTTCTGGTTCAAATACGCAGAAAGACTTTGGGACTTCATCTCATACCCCAGGCAATTAAGTCGGAATCTTGGGGAAGGGTGGCATCAGCATTTTTAATGAGCACCCAGTGCCCCAGTGATCCCCACATGCAATCGTGTTGGACAACCCCTACTCTAACTCATAGCCAACTGGTGTCCCCTTCGGGTTTCATCTGACTTTCAAGCAAGCCGAGTCCCAAGAAGAAGCCCCATTTATGTCTATCGTTGCAAAACTCAACTGGAATTTTATGTTGTTGAAACTAATAGCCTATAAATATTATGAGATTATTCCATGAAGGAAATTTGTTTTAAAATTTCATATCCTTTTAATTTGGATGTTACACTTTCTTCTTTCCAGAGCAAAAAGAGGGATTTTTTTTTTTTTTTAAAGAAAGAGATAGAGAGTGGGGGTGTGGGGGAGGAGCAAGAGAGAATCTTTAGCAGGCTCCACACCCAGCCCAATGCGGGACTGGACTCGGGCCTGGACGTGGGGCTCGATCTCACAACCCTGAGATCATGACGTGAGCCAAAATCAAGAGTTGGACGCTTAGCCAGCTGAGCCACCCAGACACCCCAAGGCTTTCACAGTTTTGAAACCAATTCTGCAACAGCCATTTTAAAAATCTAAAAAGTTGCACATTATTTTTATAAAACATTGATTCTGATAGTCCAGAAAATGCCAGAGCATTCATGTGAAAGTCACCTGGCCCTTCCCAGTATCCAGATGTATGGCATTAGAGAGGCAAACCATTGAAACTGAAGACGCAACTTCTATCTGAGCCTAAAAGGGCCACAGAAATGTTGCATTTTTTAAAGCATTTTTTTTAAGATTTTATTTATTTATTTGTCAGAGAGAGAGAGAGCACAAGCAGGGGGAGTGGCGGGAAGAGGGAGAAGCAGGCTCCCCACTGAGCAAGGAGCCCTATGCGGGCCTCTATCCTAGGACCCTGGGATCATGACCTGAGCCGAAGGCAGAAACTTAACCGACTGAGCCACCCAGGCGCTCCTTCTTAAAGCATTTTAAACAACCCAGGAATAGAAGCTCTTGTGAAATGCTTTGCACATTTCCCATTTCAGAAGTTGTTTCAGCAACCTGAAATTTTCAGAAGACTGAAGAGTTTCAGAATACAGAGGCTTTGCACATGCAGGCCAGTCTCCTCAAGTTCCCGCTGGGGAAGCCATCAGAATTTCCACCTCATGGCAAAAGGAAGTGGAGCTGGAAACACTAGGTGAAGGTTTCCTTCAAGAAAAGCAAGGGTTGGGGCACCTGGGTGGCTCAGTCAGTTGGGTGTCTGCCTTCGGCTCAGGTCATGATCCCAGGGCCCTGGGATTGAGCCCCATATCGGGCTCCTTGCTCAGCGGGAAGCCTGCTTCTACCTCTCCCTCTGCTGCCTGCCCTGCTCATGCTCGTTCTCTCTTTCTCTCTCTAAAATAAATAAATACAAATACTTTAAGAGAAGCAAGGATTGCTAAACAGCATGTAAGAGAAAAAAAATAAGGACAGTTCACATACAGAGCCCCAGAGCCACTTTGAGAAGAAGCATCTCTCAAAAGAATTGCAAATCGTGGAAATACGTTGCACTGAAAACTCTGACCAGAGACATCCTCACAGGAGCTCCCCAAGACTTCCCAAAGGCTCTGTAATTTTAAGGGGCAGCTCTCTGGAGAGAGAGAGAGGCTGATGGAGAAATTGTAGTGCCACCTGCCAGAACTCTGAAGAAACCCTAAGTCTCATAAACACACTCTCAGCCCCTCCCCATTCCCCGTAGGCACACCAGCATCACTAGGACCTGGTACGCCACCAGAATATGAAAAGCAGCAACCACCACTTTGGGGGGCTTACCAGCGGCCATACGCTCAGCAAACCTGCCCATGGGTTACCTCTGTGAATCCTCACAACTCTATAAAGTAGACCATTTTACAAATTAGGACAACTTGAGGCTCGTGTATTTGTTCGTCCCATAAATATTCCCTGGGTACTTCCTACCTCGGGGATGCTGGAAAACGGGATAGAAAATGAGGCCGGGAAAGAATTGCTAAGTGAAAGAAGCCAACCTGAAAAGGCTACATATTGTATGATTCCCACTATATGACATTTTGCAAAAGGCAAACATGTGGAGACAGTAAAGAGATCAGTAGTTGCCAGGTGTTGAAGGGAGGGAAGGATGAACAGGTGGAGCACAGGGGATTTTTAAGACAGTGAAACTGTTCTGTAGGATCTTAAAATGATGGATACATGTCATTAAACCTTTCACAAAACCCACAGAATATACAACACCAAGAGTGAATCCTAATGTAAGCTATAAACTTCAGTTAATAATGTATCAACATTGGCTCACCAATTGCAACAAATGTGCCATGCTAATGAAAGATGTGAATAACAGGAATTTCGGGAGGTGGGGGGACATGATAGGATATGTGGGAAGTCTCTGTACTTTCCACTTCTTTTTCTGCAAACCCAAAGCTGCTCAAAAAAAAATTAAGTCTATTGGGGTTTTTTGTGGGGGCGGGGGGTTGGTTAACAAGAAAAGAAGACCACAACGCCTGGCATTATGAAGATTTGCAGAGAATAAGACCAACACAAAGCAAGGAAACAAAGACGTGAAGAGCTGATGCTCCATGCAGTGAAGGAAGGAAACAAAAGAGGCAAATGACTGGGCCTGCACTGATGGGGTGGTCACAGAAGGCCTGTCTGAGGAGGTGACATTGAAGCAGAGAGCTGAAGGAACCACCATGCAAAACGGGGGAAGAGCACATGCAGGGAAGGGCATGTGCAAAGACCCTGAGAAAGAAGGGAAATCTAGGAACACAAAGATCACCTAGCTGGGAGAGAGCAGAGTCAGGATTTGATTTTCCTTTTGACTCCAGCGCCTTGTCTCTCATTTAAACAGCCACCGTCTTGAACATGGAGCCTTACTCTTTCTCAAATTCTCCCTGTATTCCTTTCCCTATGGTGTGGCTGGATAGTGTAAACATTACTTAAAATGGGAATAAATTCTTCCATCGCTGATGGCAAAGTGTTCCGCCCCAGTCTTCAATCAGTTGAGAAAATTCCAGGGCTTTGCTTTCCCAGCTATCTTTAAAATTCAAGAGGTTTGAGGGAGGAGCATTTTGTCATTTGGAAAAAAGGTCATCTATTCATCATTTTCCAAAAACATCCAACACATACTGCTTAACTCTTATTGAGCACTTCTCTTTGCATTATGAGAGAGGTTCCTATGGTCTTTATAAATATTTATAATCCCCGACTGGCCATGTTATATATACTGTGCTTTGCTAATATTAGTCATGGCTTTAAGTCTTCCTGAGCACAGAGCACGGTGACTGTGGATATGCAGAATGGTATCCTGGCCAAGAGAGCAAAGGCCTTCATTGCAATTGTTCTGTGGGTCTGCTTAAAGAATTTGCACATAACCAAGTCAAAATACAGGTACTTCTTTTCTTGAAGAGGAAGAAAAAACAATCTGTTTCAATCCATATGAAAAAGCATTTCAAAACTGAAAACAGAGCACATAAAGAAGAAAGAGGTAAGTGTGTTATTTTAAATGGGAAAAACAGCTGCTTGGGTCAGATAGAAACCAGATGGGAGAGAAAGAATCAGAGGAGTAAAGCTCAAATGCATTCAGGAAGAAGACATCAGAGGTGAAATGTGCTTGCAAGCCGGAGGAACGGTAACTCCCAGACTTTTCTTCCTGTGGTGCTAGACCATATGGCTCACAGGAACGCGCCTTCTCCAGGAACACGGAAGAAAAGCTAAGGTGGACGCACCAAGTTATCCAAGCAACTGATCCAAAAAAAAAAAAAAAAAAACCCCGTCACACCCCAGATGGCTGGGTGTCTTCACTGGGGAGGTGCAGGACTTGGTGTGTTCTCTGAGGGAATGGCTAGAAGCCTCAGAAGGAGAAGGATGTGTCTGTCCTCATCCAGCCCCCTGGGCTGGGGGAAATAAACCAGACAGGGACAACCAGGCCTTCTAAGCTTGTGTTTATAGGAGCTCTCCTTTGCACAACCCACCTGTCTTTTCACACGGTTCCCCAGGGCGTATGTATTCGGAAACTCGGAGGCATGGCTCAAATCCCAACCTCGGCCATCTTGTCCAGCAGACGGGAGGTAGAAAGTTCTGGCGAACTGTTTCCTCCACACTGGTGAAGTGTATTATTTGAGTTGCCACATGCTGACCACAGGCTTCCGGCTGTACCACATGCTGGCCTCAAAGTGGAACGGCTCCCGGTGGTGCTACCCACTAAGGCTTGCTGTGGTACCAGAGGAGGAGGCGGCGACCTGGGCGGCTGGCACAGCCACCCACACGAAGCTGGAGACGAGCCTGCCTCTGACTGCGGAGTGGACCGTGCCCAGATGCATGTGGCCAGTGTAGTTATCTTAGCTCGTTAACATTCTCGCAGCAGCTAGTGATGCGTGAACACACCAGGTGAGGAAGAGCAGTTTGCAGAAAACACAGCTAGCTCCTCACCACACCACAAAAGGACAAAGCCGGCCTCCAGACCTCCCAACCTAAACCCTTGAACAACAAGGGCTTAGCAGATAAAAAGTAAAGGATCTGATAAAGAGGAATCCAGGCGGCTTTCATAAAGCTCTATAACCTCAGGCCAATGACTTGACATCTCTGAGCTTTGACCCGCCCGTGTATAAAATGGCGTTCCTAATAATATCTATCTCATAGGGTGGTTGAGAAAATCAAGTGGGATAATTTATATAAAAAAGCTTACATTATAAACAGGATCTGTACAGTTAAATAGGAGAACCTCAACTTAAACTAGTTTGAACCGGAATAAAGAATAAAACAGACTTAACTGGCTCTCATAAACTGTAAAGTTCTGGAGTGCATCTGGCTTCAGGTGTGGCTGGATCCAGTTACTCAGATTATTTCTTCCAGATGCTTGCTTGCTCTTGTATTCTCTGTCTCAATCTCTTAATCTCTCTCTCAATCTGTTTCTCCTTCCTCCTCTCCTCCTCTCCCCACCTTCCTCTCATTCTTGCTCATTATCTTTCGTTTTGGGCTTTGCTTTCTTCAGTGTTGGCTTCATACTCAGGCAGTGTCTTTCAAATGCCATGAGAAAGATGGCCCCTTGCAGTTCCAGGCCAAATAGTCTGTACAGAGGAAGTGAGACTTCCATACATCCATTTCATGGAGGGACTCTGGTTGGATCTGGAAGTTGCCCCTTGCTTCTACCAGTATCTACAGAACAGGCAGGGAGAACTCTGATGGGTCAGACTTAGTCATGTGCCCTCTCCTATATGGAGGGATGGGGAGGGGGCGGCTTTAGGCTCTTTTACGGATGGACCCACCAGGATTATGCAGGTTAGACAAAGAACAATTCTCTACAGACAAACGTGTGTTCACAAAAAGGGTTCAGAACTCCATAAGCAGGTCCGTGTAATTACCATTGGTCTCTCTTATCTCTTCATATCAAAACCTGCTTCTCCTGGATGTTGTTCCCTTCTTTTGGGCTGTTACTTTAGAAAAGAATTGGATGTAGACTGGCTTCTAATCATGTGTCATGGAAAGAGCTTCTACTAGAAGCCAGAGGTCTGAGTTCTAATCCAGGTTTTGCCGCTAAGTGACTTAGTGTCTTTGGTCCGGTTAGTTTGACCTCCCTGTGATTAAGTTTCACCAGCTCTCACATACATGAGGGCTGCCGTCAGTTATCACCCAGACCCCTTCCAGCTCAAAGGCCTGTGTGTGTTTCCATGATTCCATCCTTGTTGCATGACACTTCTCAGGGGTATTCACATTTTAGCCGAGACTTCCTGAAATGGCCACGATTTGATACATTGAATGACACGTGATAAAGATACTTGGACAAGAGAAAGCAGGAACCTCTTTCCAAGCCTCCCAAGCATCATTCCACATGGGCAGATACCTCATCATGGTACAGGAGCCTCCCTTATCTGTGGCTTTGCTTTCCACGGCTTCAGTTCCCCATGGTGAGCCTCGGTCTGGAAGCAGACGATCCTCCTGACAAATCATAAGAAGCTCAGTAGCAGCCTAACGCTACATCACAATGCCTGTCATTCTCCTCACTTCATCTCATCAAGGACATTCTATCAACTCATGTCATCACAAGAAGGGTGAGTACAGTACAGTATTTTGAGAGAGAAAGACCACATCCACGTAACTTTTATTACAGTACATTGTTTTAATTTTTCTGTTTTATTATTGGTTATTACTGTTAATCTCTTACTGTGCCTAATTTACATATTAAACTTTTATCACAGGTGTATATGTATAGGAAAACACTTAGTATATATAGGGTGTGGGGCATCCCCTGGGGCACTTAGAACATATCCCCCACAGATAAGAGGGGACTACCGTATTTTGAATTTGCTGTCCAAGGCAGTGGAAAGTGTGGCTTAGTTGGCTTGTGTCAACACAATGGTGGAAAACGAGGCTGAATGAACAAGGCATACTCTAGCCCACTTTCCTCTGACCACATTGGTGGCCTTCCGCCTCTCCTGCCAATGACTCTTGTCCTCTTTGGGGACAGTGCTTCCAAGGCCTCCCCCTGAGGTTTGATCTGGGGCTCTCCAAATCTCCACCAAGACTCCCCCACCCTAGTTCCCATCCCTTTCAAGTCCTGCCCCCCTGCGAAGTGGCAGACACTTGCATTCAAAAGAATAATTCTCTTCTGCCTTGTGAATAAGTGCAGGAAAGTCACCCTCCAAAACAATATATGTGTGCTTCTCCAGGGTCTTGTGAAGATGATGTCCTAACACAAAAGAGTGAGTCTGATGGGGGAACCCAGCATCCATGAATGGTGAGAAAGGAGTCAGCATAGGAGCTAGATCTGGCCACCTCACTCTCAGGCGGTTCATATTTATTATACACCACTTCTTCCAAACAATATTGGAGGCCACTTATGACTAGAAAGAAGACGTGTATAAAACGATATAAATTAAAGAAGAGGAAACATATAGGTCAAGCCCCTAGACTAACATATTTACCAGGAGTATAAAAATTCACCCCAGGGACACCTAGGTGGCTCAGTTGGTTAAGCGTCTGCCTTCGGCTCAGGGTCCTGGGATCGAATCCCGCATCAGGCTCCTTGCTCAGTGGGGGACCCTGCTTCTCCTTCTGCCTGCCACTCCCCCTGTTTGTGCTCTCTCTCTCTCTCTGACAAATAAATAAATAAAATCTTTTTAAAAATATAAAAATAAAATTAAAAAAAAATTCACCCTGAACTTGTTGATAGCCAAGGCAAAAGCAAAACATGGTGGACCAAATCACTTTCAACCACCAGTTAAAAGGAAAATCATTAGATCCTAGTTGTAAATTAGCAGAGCGAGGGGCACCTGGTGGCTCAGTTGGTTAAGTATCTGACTCTTGATTCGGCTGAGGTCATGATCTCAGGGTCAGGAGATCGAGCCCCATGTTGTTTGGTCTCCATGCTCAGCGTGGAGCCTGCTTAAGATTCTTTCTCTCCCTCTGCCCTCCTTCCCAGTTCTCTCTCTCTCTCTTTCAAAAAATACATAAATAATAAATAAATAAATAAATAAATAAATAAATAAATAAATAAGCAGGGGAACTCATATGAGGGACTTTAAAAATAGTATAAAGATGGGGCACCTGGGTGGCTCAGTTGGTTGAGCATCTGCCTTTGGCTCAGGTTGTGATCCCAGGATCCTGGGATAGAGTCCTGCATCGGGCTCCCTACTCAGGGGGGAGTCTGCCTCTACCTCTCCATCTGCTTCTCCCCCAGCTCATGCTCTCTCTCACTCTCTCTCTCTCAAATAAATAAAAGCTTTTTTAAAAAATAGTATAAAGAACAATGGTAAAGACTGCTCCTTATATGGATGCAGGTATGTTCTTCACGTCAACTTTGTGTGGCTCTTTGAGAAAAGATGACCTCACAGGGTAAAGGGCTCCCTGGTTTTCTCATATAACCCTGTCTCTATAGCATGAGTGAAGGGGAGAATTATCAGTTATTGCAGGCACCCAAAGTTGTTCATTTAAGTCTCCTGCCTGATTTGAAGTATAGAGATTTGAATTACCACCAAATCCTGTAATTTCGACATCCTTAACGCTCTCAAACCAGTACCCTACTCTTTTTCATCATGGTCCCCGGCTTCATGACAGACCACCCTCAGCTCTCCCTGGAACTGATTTGTCTCCAGCCCTCCCAACCACTCTGTGCCCAGAGCAGTTAGACACAACCTTTCCCAGATGTGACTTTGACCCTGCTCCTTCAGGACCTTCCCACTGCTGCCAGGACATGAAGGTCCTAGCCTGGCCTTCCAGACCTTTCGTGATCTGGCCTCCTGTCAACGTGCCAGGCTCACCTCCCTTCCTCCACTGTCCCACTCTTCCACTTCTCTCTCTTCTGGAATATGTTTATCTCTTCCAGATGCCCCACGATCTTTACCTGGCTATTCTTTCTCACCCTTCAGATCCCAGCCTAGACATCCTGTCTTGCACAAACCCTTCTTCAGCCTCTTTAGACAGCCCAGTCTCCATGTGTGTTGGCTATTTTATCACTTCTCAAACCACCTTGGAATCACCCATTTACCCACCTGCTGGCTCTATGGGACTCTCAACATCATTGCTCAGGAACACAGCCCCCAGAGCCAACCACGCTTCTCCACTTCCCCAGCTGTGTGATCCTGAACCACTCATTTCATGCCCCCGTGCCTCAGTTCCCTCATCTCTAAAATGGGACTCATGACAGCCCGTGCTTCCTAAAGGTATTCTGAGGACTAAATGAGAAATTTCATGAAAAGCACTTATACTTACACATAGTAAGTACGAACAACAAGTGCTATTAGCATGAGCAGTGGTATTATATTAGGATAGAGGTTTTAGCTGGTTTATTCACTGTTTTATCCCCACACTCAACCCAACATCTGGCACAGAGGAGGGGGTCCATGAATATTCGTCGGACGAAAGAATGAATGGATGAGCGTTGAATTATCTGGTTCTATCACATACATAGTTCATTCTGCACGTTATTTGGGTCTGCGTAGACCAAAAGAACCAATTAGCACCTCCCCCAGTTTGTTTGCTCTGGTGTTTTTTCCATTTACTCTGTCAGGGGAAGGATTCCATTTTACAAAGAAGGGAGGGAGGGGAGCCTGGTTCCAAAGGCCTGTTTGTTCTCATTATTAATTTTCCTCTCCTCTTCCAAGTAGAGTTTGAATGATTTTGAACGTGCACTCATCTGGAACGGCACCCTCCTTCTCTTGTTTCATGCCTGGCTGCAATTAAAGTCAAAAGCAAAATTTGAAAATACAACTTTATTATAGAGTGAAAGAATTGTTGATTCAGGGACTAGCCTGTAATCTCACAACATTACAAAAAAAAGGGGAGAAGAAGAAGAAGAAGGGAAAAAAAAAAGGAAGAAAGAAAAGAAAAAAAAGAATACCAAGCTGCCAGCTAGTGGGTTCGGTCTCACCAGCAGAGACTCGAAACTCCAGAATCAATAACTCAGTTAACTTTGCCGGTTTCTAACACAATTATAAGAATTGGAAAATTGCCCAAAGGAATTAAGGTCTTACAAGAACAGTGATCCCCACCCCCTTTTCTAAGGAAGTGCTCGAGTGATAAAAGCAAAATAACTGAATGGGGTGGGGCTCAGCAGTTTCCAGTGTCAGATCAGAGAGCTGTGGAATTTCAGAGCTGGAAGAAAGCTCAGAGGTCATCTGGAGGCCATTTCACAGATGTGATAACTGAGACCCAGGGAGGAAGGAGTTTACCCAAGTTCACAGGTTGTGCATGAATTTTGAAGCATTTCCATTATGATTTCTTCCTCCGTGCAGGAAATATCTACTGAGAGTCTCTTTGAGGCCAGACATTGTGCTAAACATGGGGAGTTCATGGATGAGCTAAGCTGACATGTTCTCTGCTCTTAGAGAGTTTGCCTTCTATGGTGGAGGTGGTCAGTCAGCAGGTAAACCAACAAATAAGAATGGGATAAATGGCCAGAACTAAAGAGAGTGCAGTGGTAGAGAACTAGCTCTCCGGGGTGGTCAGGCAAGGCTACTGAGGAAGAGGAGGGGATGTTCTCAGCGGGGTCAGGGGCGGGGGGAGAGAGCTAGCTTAGAGACCCCAAGACAAGGATGAGCTTGGCAAATTCAAGAAAACAAAGGGAGCAGAGTGTGGCTGGGGCACAGGGAGTGATATGACGCCCACATCCTAAAATAGAATAGAACAGTGCTTACCCTCATGCTCCTCACACCTGAGAGGCCGCTGGCCCTGGGCAGAATGAGGGGGATGGGGCTGGAACCTAACCTCCAACCCACTCGCCCTGAGAGCTGGGACACCTGGATCCACCAGCACACTCACACCTGTTCACATCACGTATGAAAATGGTTTCCAGGGGCGCCTGGGTGGCTCAGTTGGTTAGGCGACTGCCTTCGGCTCAGGTCATGATCCTGGAGTCACAGGATCGAGTCCCGCATCGGGCTCCCTGCTCGGCGGGGAGTCTGCTTCTCCCTCTGACCCTCCTCCCTCTCATGCTCTCTGTCTCTCATTCTCTCTCTCTCAAATAAATAAATAAAATCTTTAAAAAAAAAAAAAAAGAAAAAGAAAAGAAAATGGTTTCCATTCACCAGGGAGAAAAGCATTGGACCAGACTTCATACCAGACTTAATGCAGCCACCAAATCATGAGAAAACCATGTCAGGGGGAACGTGGCTGTGGTGAGAAAGGTCTGGAAAGGAAGTTGCAGCATCACAAAGTTGGAAAGAGCACAATCTTTAGTCAGGCACCCTTGCAAAGAGACGGGCTTAACCGCCATGGAGCTGGGCAAGTTGTCCGATTCCTCAGAACTGTAGCTTTCTCCTCTGTGAAATGGGTACCTCACTGTGGAGTTGGAAGGAATAGATGGGATCCTGCTCATAAAGAGCTTAGCACCCTTCAAATCCTCACCCTGAGCCACGTACTAGCATCAGCTTTCTTGGGTGCGCACACCAACTGGCGTTCTTGCTCCCTTGCCCCAGCCAGGCCCCCCATTCCACAACCCCACTCCATTATCCTCCCTTCAGTAGTGGCCACCAGAGACCCACCTGAATGAGAAGCTAATACTCTGGGGCCCAAGGACCATTTGGCACAAGGCCGCATAGGCTGCCTGCCCAACCCCCACCCACCACCCTGTGAACCTCACAGCAGATGACCCCAGCAGAATGAATAAAATGAATAGTACTGTTTTTGTTTAAACACCAATGAGGTGATGTCTGGTTTTTATTAAGTATCATAAGTAAATAATTAATTCATACCAGAAACAAAAAGTACAAACATGGCTGTATTATAAACACTGAGCCTCACACAGTCTGCCCATCATGCCAAGGGCCCCTGTTGGCTACACTCTAGAACCATGGGCTTAACTGGCTGGAGGCCTTAGCTGCACTGAAAGTCCAGCAAGCAAGTGTCCTGGAAGGTAGGGAAATAGGCTGTTCCTCTGCTCAACTCTGCACAACCATCCTCTACAAAAAAGTCCTTGATCCTGTCACTCACCATTGAATAACAATGGTGATAATTATATCAATAATAATATTTCTGAAACCCTTTTGATGTGCTAGGTCCACACTGTCCACTAGGGCAGCCATTAGCCACATGTGGCAATTCCACACCTGAAATGTGGCCAATCAAAACTGAGATGGGCTGCAAGCATAAATATTACACACCGGGAGTGCCTAGGGGGCTCAGTCAATCCCAGGGTCCTGGGAGCAAGCCCCGCATTGGGCTCCCTGCTCAGCGGGGAGTCTGCTTCTCTCTCTGACAAATAAATAAATAAAATCTTTTAAAAAAAATTATACACCGGATTTCAAAGATTTAGTATGAAAAAAAGTAAAATATCCCATTAATAATTTTTTATGATTGCATATTGAAACAATATTATTTTGTATGTATTGGGTTGAACAAAATATTAAAATTAATTTCACCTTTTTTAATATGGCTACTAGAAAATTTTAAATTATTTACATGGTTTTCATTTGATCTCTAATGAAGAAGCAACCAAGGGCAAAGCATGATACATGCATTATTTCCTTCCGGCTCCAGAGTTACCTGTTCGGGTAAGGACAGTTATTATCCCCATTTTACAAATGATAATTCTGAGATTGAGTAGTTCTGACTTTAATCCCTCATAGCCTGGAGACTGTTGTTCTGTAGATATGTCCTTCCCTGACTTTCTTCACTAAATTCCATTTATTCTCTGGATAAGAGAGGCTTAGAACTATGTCTTCCTCCTCCATGGAAGTCGTCAAGGGTGATTGGACCCCTAACAGTTGTCTCCTCTCTCTCTCTCTCTCTCTCTTCCAAATGCCTGACCATAGCCCTTCTTGCCTACTCCCCACAATTAGGGGCATAAATACAATCTGCCCTGTCCTATACACTTCCTGGGTCACATCGGTTGCCTTTTTCTTTACAAAATAGTATGTTCTCATGCACTGTTTTTCAGACTATGGGTTGTAACCCCATCATTGGTGGGATGTAAAATCAATTTTGTGAGCCATAACTAAAAACTTTCAAGGAATGAAATAGAAGAGCATAGAAGAGAATAGAAGGGGGGAGGGACTCAGTGTATATGACACAGTGAAATATTGTTTCCTAGTCTGTGTCCCAGGTCATGATGTAATTCATATTTCTGACTCTGCAGCTCAATCCAGATGAGTTTGGGAAACACTGTGCTCATGGCTAAAGGCGTGGCTTCCAGAGCTGGGCTGCCTGAGTTTGAGTTCAGTTCTATCACTAGACATGCATATCGAAGTAGTTTCCTGATTTGATTCGTTTGGCATTATAAGAAGCAAGCTGATGCTGAGTATTTTTAAATGGTTATGTAAGCAAAGATGAGCTGTAAATCTTCATTCAGGAATGTGTGTGAGGATTACAGAAAGGATGCAAGATAATTGGGAGGGGAAGAAAGTGGGTATGACTAACTGGAGCTTTCATGGTCCCATGAGCCGTCCTTTCTTGGAAATTTTTTGAGGAAAAAAATGGGAAGATCATTTCGTTGCATTCCTCCATTCTTATTTTTAAAAGAACAAGCCCCAAGCCCTGCAAATGGCTTATATTGAAATTTCATATTTGAATTAAAGGTTGTAAAACATGGTGGGGGTGGGGGGAGTGCTGATTGTACTCATGCCTCATGGGGCTATTGGAAGGATGAAATGATAGATGCACAGAAGAGTGTACGTAGCCCAGGGACTGACACACAAAGCTACCAAATTGCTTCCCCAGCAAAATAATAATAATAATAATAAATGTGTGGTTAGGATCCCCTTGCTCAGAACCTCCCATGCCTCCTTATTGTCTACTAGATAAAGCATTGGCATCTGATTCTAGAATTCAGGCCCACCTCAGTCTGATCCTAAACTACCTTGGCAGCTTTGTTGCCCATGTACTAGGAAAGGCTCACCTTTCCCTACAGCCCCACGGGTGAAGTACTTCAGAATATGGGCTCCGTAAGATGGGCCTAGGGCAGCATGGTGCCAAATGCTCTACAAACTCAGGATTCAAATCTGGCCCCCTTTTTTTGGAAGTTAATCTCTGTTTTAATAGCAGAATGTTCTGTATCATTCTTTTAAAACGTCTCCCCACATACACACAGAACTCCAGAATTTACTGAGTAGAGAAAGAGTTAACTCCTCTTCCACGGGCCACCGCAACTCCATGGGGATCAGTTTACCACTGACATTGCTTCTCAGGAACACACGGGGGCGCTGTTGAGGGCTGGTTCCGCACCGCGACTGGTGGTTGGCCGTTGATAACTGGGTTGTCCTAACTGGTCCATGCACCTGCTGAGGTGCACTGAACCCTTGTGTTGGGCTTTAATGTTAACAGTTTTTTTCCATTAACAGGCTCACAATCAGCCATTTTTGACCAAAGCACGACCACTGTGCTAAGATGGCGGGATCCAAGGGACATCAACCAACCACTATGCCAAAACCAACCCACCTCCGTGGATTTTCAACACTTTGAGTTGAACTTAAAGATGATTGTCCTCGAGGTAACTATTTTAGGGACTCCGTTGTCCTGTCCCACCATTGGTAGGGGCCATCCAGAACATACTAGATCTCTCTAAAAGAGATTGAGAGCCATTTACACAAAACTGGCCAGTTCTCTCCAGGCACAGGAGAGAATGTATGTAATTACAGAATAAAGGAGAGAAGCAGCTTTTGGTAAACCACTCAAAAGAACAAAAAGGTGGTCTTTATTCCTTTTTCCAAGACAATGGAAGTCCATTTAGGCTCTTCATTTGCACATTAAGAGGGGCTTTTCAAGAGCCCTTATCCTGACCCAGCTGACCTGCTCCAGAGACTCTGAGCCAGAGCCGCTACCCCATTTAATTTTTGCTTTGTCAAGCACGCAACCCACCTTCAGTTTGCGTCTCTAACGTCAATCTGCCCTGAGTGGGTCATAACGACAATTTAGTGGATTGCAACTCTACTCTTTTTTTTACTGAATTAAAGTGGAAAGTAAAGGAGTATTTTACATGTGTTAAAGAAAGAACTGATGCATGGAACTTTTATTTTCCCATGTCTATACTGGTTCAAAATTTTAAATGCATTCAAGTGGGGAGCAAAGTCAAAAGATTTGAGTCCACTTCTCTCTGCAAAAGATCTAATTTGTTACTCAAACATCCCCCCCCCCTTTTTTTTTTTTGGTGTTCTCTTCATTCTTTTGCCTAAACTGTTGGAAGCCTATTTTGGTCCCCTCTTCTTTAAGACACTGGCCTCCAAGCTCCCAGAAGATCCTTGCCAGTGTTGTTTTGCAGTTATCTAAGTACTCCGAGACCTCTCCTCCTTCACTATCCACCCTCTGTAGACCTTGAGCTCCTTGAGGGCAGATTGTGTCTTAATCCCTACTGCGCCCCCAGCGTTGACAGACAGTATTGGCACAGTAAATACCAGCTGAACGTCCCCACAGGACCTCATGAATTGTTGTCTTTGGCACCTTTCAGATACTTTACGTCATAGTTGCTAGAAACTCTTCCCCAACCTTGGTAACTTGGTGTACATTTCTATAGCTCATCCCTTTCTCTTAGAATATAAACCCCCTGAGGGCAGAGAACATCTCTTATTCTTTGGATCCAGAGTCCTCAGAGAAAACTGAATGTAAAGGCGTGTGCGTTATAAATCCCAGTTGATGGATGGAAGGTTCTGCTGAGCAGAGTACAGGAGATTAGGCAAGTCTGCTTTCTTTAATTAACTCAGTGTGTTCCAGAAAGTAAGGGTGTTCAACAGGATATATTAAATAAAGCAAGATAACATAGATTAGAAGCCAATGAGAACTTCTGAGAATTTTAACTGAAAGATCAATATATATGCATAAAGATTCAGCTCTTCGAGTGTTTACTAAAAATCTTTTTTTATAAAAAGGGAAAAAAAGTTTTAGCAAGAGGGCAAAATTCAACAATCCTATATTGGTTGAATAAATTATGGGACACCTACAAGACCAAAGATGTGCATAATATAAGGTAAGAAGTGGTATTGCAGAGGACGGTTCTAAAATACTACATATGGTATTGATTTCATTTTGTAAAAGATATGTGTAGACCAATGGAGGCTGGGGGAAGAAGAAAATACACCAGAACATGAATGTGGTTCTCTCCAGGTGTGACTAAGTGATTTTTACCAATTTTGTGTTTGTCTCCTGTGTTTTCTACATTTTCTAAAAATGAATTTATATTACTTTTGCAAAAGGACAGTGTAAGAAATTCTGTTCATTTGTTTGTTTTTGTTTTTGTTTTGTTTTGTTTTGTTTTGTCTTTCTTAAGTAGGTAGACCAAAAGAAAGGAAAGTAAGAGCAGGGAGCTAAGAATGAGGCTTCTCTCCAAAAATGAATCCGTAAACGCTCAAACAGGCAACTCACAAGTTTGGCTCTGAGCTTTCCAGCAACACACACAAAAAGGGAAGTGGGATCAGCTGCATAACTCGAATTGTCCAGGGAAAAACTGTACTCTTCCTGATTACATAGGTATCTATCAGTTTCTCCTCTGAAGCCCTCTGAGGATGTTGTGCAATGTAATTAATAACATCCTCTACAGATCCTATCATCCAGAGTTTCCTAAAGTTGGCCCGAAATAGAGCAGTCTCTAAATTAGACTACCGCGCTCCCTGCCCTCATTCCAAGGATGGCCTTGGGGCAAGGGATTTAATTCCTCACTGAGTACCTCTACTTAGTACTGGTGATTAATTACTTCATATCTAAATAACTGGCGGTTATTAACAGCCACAATGAGCAAAAATAGTTATTAATCCGTCCTAGCCTCTGGCTGGCTTCTCTGAATGAGTTGACTCCCTCCCCCCAAATTGCCAGGAGCCCCTTTCCAGGGGTGTGGTCTCCTCAGACCTGCACAGCCCCAAGGCCCTCGGGTGACTCAGTGACTCATCCACTCTCCCACCTTGACCTCACCCTGGAGTACAGAGGCAAGAAGCCAGAAAGACTTAATTGTTAAATATCTCCTATCTAAAGCCCAGAGTACCCAATAAGACCAAACTAGTGGCCATTTTCTTCACAGCTAGAGCTCTTGGAATAGACATGTGGAGAAAAGAGAGAAAGGCTGCAGAAGGGGAATGTAGACTCCAAGGAAGTTCCCCAGTCTGGGATCCCAGGGCCTTCTCCATGGAACGCACTGGGGCTCAGGGTCTTTGACTTTTTACAACACCCGCTCATAAAGGTGCTAAGGCTCACAAGTGAATGTGGGCAGGTGAGAGGGCTTCTGAATTGGGGAGCAGATCATCTCAGTAGCATAGATTAGAGAGGGCACAAGCAACGAGGGGATGTAAAGAGATCCTTATCCACCCCTAAGCCTCAGGGAAGGCCTCCTGGCAGAGGTGATATCTGAACTGGGACTTGAAGCATTAGTATGGCTTTGCAGAACTGAGGAAAAGGTCAAGGGCATTCCAAGGAAGACAAGGCACGCTGTCCTCCTCTGGGAACTTCCCATCATCTCCTATTGCCAGGGCATAAAATTCAGAATGGGATGGAGACAAGGCTAGGGGAAGCCAGGTCACGGAGGGCCAGGGATGTAGCACCAAAGAAACAGGCCTGGGTTTATGTACACGAATGCCAAGACCAGGCAGGTGATGTGAATCGGTGCATTGGCCTGGAGACAAGAGAGGATGGTGGACAGTGTAGCAAATCGGAGTGCTCTTGAGTCACCCAAAGAGGCTAGTCAATACTTCAGCCGGTTGTTACCGTGGGAGAATACAGAACTAGCATTGCTAGATGTCCCCATTGTTTAAGAGACGACAAATCCAGATCCCTAGGTACTAGTCTCCCCATTTGTAAATGTTGGTGACTAATTCAAAGTTAAAACACAGTTGGGATGCCTGGGTGGCTCAGTCAGTTAAGCGTCTGCCTTCGGCTCAGGTCATGATCCCAGAGTCCTGGGATCAAGTCCCACATCGGGCTCCCTGCTTGGCGGGAAGCCTGCTTCTCCCTCTCCCTCTCCCACTCCCCCTGCTTGTGTTCCCTCTCTTGCTGTCTCTCTCTCTCTGTCAAATAAATAAATAAATAAATAAATAAAAATTTAAAAATAAATTAAAATTATTAATTAGAATAATTAATTGAAATAAATAAATAAAAATAAATAATTAAAATAAATAATTTAAAATAAATTTTAAAAAAAACAGAAATACACATGGGGCGCCTGGGTGGCTCAGATGGTTAAGCGTCTGCCTTCGGCTCAGGTCATGATTCCAGGGTCCTGGGATCGAGTCCCGCATTGGGCTCTCTGCTCCTTGGGAGCCTGCTTCTCCCTCTGCCTCTCTCTCTCTCATGAATAAATAAATAAAATCTTTAAAAAAAAAAAAAAAAAAACAGAAATACACATAAAACAAAGTTATGTGCTGACTGCTTAACAAAATGTTATGGCCAAGCCTCACAGGAACATAAGCCTGTATTTCCCTTCAGAAGTTTGCTGTTTGCTAATTCAGAGTGTTGTGACTTTAGAGAACCCAACAGATAGTGAGAATTGGCTCTATATACGTATGCACTCACCTTAAGGTTGCTCTTTTTTTAGTTCTACCAAATCTGATTAACTGTGTTTTCAAATTAAATATTTTGAAAAAGATCTCTTTTTTAATTGCAGTGGGGGAGGCGGAGAATGCGCTGAGCCCTTGGCGAGGAGTAGGAGTTTAAAAATATATGTATCAGATTTTGTTTTCTCTGCTCCAATCAGTTCAGGATAAACTTTTCCACTGAAGCGAATCTTGATAGTGCTGCCTCGTCCGAGGCAAGCTGGCTTTGGGGAAGAGCTTCAGATCTGCTCCCAATTTAATGTTACTCAGTACTGAAGTATTTATAACTTTGTTTGCTGAATCATTATAAAGTATCCGAGTAAAAGAAAATTAATCAAGTCCTGAAGTTTTTATGCCCCCAGGGTTTTGGGGGGATTAAATGAACAGAACTTTGTTTCATTATAATTTGTTTTCAACCTTCATCGGTGTCTGTAGCCCTTAATGTAAGTAATTTCATATTGATCCTGGAAAGTCGGGTTCCATTTGAGACTTTCCAATATTCTTTCATTCCTATTGCTAAGGGTTGATGAAAAAAATGAAGTGAAATGAGATGAAATGAAAAAAATCTATTTTACACACACACCCCCCCAAACAAAACCACCCTAAGCTTTTCAGTTTGTTTGAAAACCATTAGTAAATTCTGTCAAGTTGGCTGCCCAAGGTCGTTTCAACCTTACACCATCTATTTTTAAACTTTCAGTTGTATGTGGAAGATTCAGAACTTTCAGCTAGAAAACAGTGCTTGGGCTAAAGCGGGTGCAAGTGTGACTTCTCTGGGTTTTAAAGAACTGTTCTTCAGATCATGGTTTTCATCAAAGTCATTCTCTACGTTTTTGTAAACATTTTTAATAAGAAAAAAATTTAAAAAGCAGAAACAATCTGAAAGGTTGCTCTAAATATGGAAACATTGGGATGAATGTTATGTTTTTAAGGCTCTTACTTAGGAAAACGCTAATTAAAAAGTCCACACCGTATATCTTAGGGAAGGGAGACACTTGTTTACTGCTTTCTAAAAAAAAAAAAAAATTTTTTCACCATCCTTCAGCCGTAAGAATGCAAGAAGATAGATTTTCTTTTGTTCTTACTTTGGCTTGCTACAACTCTACTCTTCTTTTTTTTTTTTTTTTTAAGATTTTATTTATTTATTTGACAGAGAGAGAGAGCACGTGTGGGGAGCGGCAGAGGCAGAGGGAGAAACAGACTCCCTGCAGAGCAAGGAGCCCAATGGGGGACTCGACCCCAGAACCCTGAGATCATGACCTGAGCCGAAGGCAGATGCTTAACCAACTGAGCCACCTCAGGCGTCCCTCTACTTTTCATTTTTTAAAGTGATTTGAAAACAAGAAAGGGGGATGGATCTAGCTCTCTGAGTGCAGAGCTTAGCCCCTTCCCTTACTGGCTGTGCAATTTGGGCACGTCACTGGGCTTCTGTGGCTGTTCTTCTGGGACACGGAGCCCTGACACCTGCCGTGCAGCCTTCATCCACGTCCAGCCGTTGACCAGATCACCCAGAACATAACAAGTGCTCAGTACAAGTTGGTTGTTGTCCTTAAAACTTGCACCCTCCAATAATCATATTTATAATTGGGGCGCTGTTCTCACATTAGGACAAAATGGCCAATGATACTTTAACCAGTGTGTATTTTTAAAGACCCAAGGCATGTTCCTGAGGAACAAATACAGGAATTTTCCACCCAGAGTCCTTGTTTACCAAATATCTGTGGGCAAATACAGGTTTGTCTTTTTTTAAAAGGGAGGTGGGGCAAGAAGAAGAGAGGAATGCCTCCATAGAAAGGCAGTTTGGTGTAGATTTTCTTTTTTTTTTTTTCTTTTTTTTTTTTTAAGATTTTATTTATTTATTTGAGAGAGAGAATGAGAGAGAGAGAGCACATGAGAGGGGAGAGGGTCAGAGGGAGAAGCAGACCCCCTGCTAAGCAAGGAGCCCAATATGGGATCGATCCCGGGACTCCAGGATCATGACCTGAGCCGAAGGCAGTCGCTTAACCAACTGAGCCACCCAGGCGCCCCGGTGTAGATTTTCTGAATAAAAAGAAGACCAGCTGCCCTGACTCCTGATTGTTTTCCTGTGGTCACCAAAACTAGATTAGATATCACTGGAACTCCATTTCTATGACCTGCCCCATGAATGCTTTCTTGGATGCAGGAAGAGAGAAAATCTCCTTCTCAATTCTCCCTTTGGACTTCCAATAAGAGCATTTTTTTTTTATTTTTTTTTTTCATTTTTTTATTCTTATGTTAATCCCCATACATTACAACATTAGTTTTAGATGAAGTGTTCCATGATTCATTGTTTGTGCATAACACCCAGTGCTCCATGCAGAATGTGCCCTCCTCAATACCCACCACCAGGCTAACCCATCCTCCCACCCCCCTCCCCTCTAGAACCCTGTTTGTTTTTCAGAGTCCATCGTCTCTCATGGTTCGTCTACCCCTCCTATTTCCCCCGCTTCATTCTTCCCCTCCCGCTACCTTCTTCTTCTTCTTTTTTTTTTTCCTTAACATATATTGCATTATTTGTTTCAGAGGTACAGATCTGAGATTCAACAGTCTTGCACAATTCACAGCGCTTACCAGAGCACATACCCTCCCCAGTGTCTATCACCCAGTCCCCCCATCCCCCCCCCCCCAACCCCCACTCCAACAACACTCAGTTTGTTTCCTGCGATTAAGAATTCCTCATATCAGTGAGATCATATGATACATGTCTTTCTCTGTTTGACTTATTTCACTCAACATAATACCCTCCAGTTCCATCCACGTCGTTGCAAATGGCAAGATCTCATTCCTTTTGATGGCTGCATAATATTCCATTGTGTATATATACCACATCTTAAGAGCATTTTTTTAACAACAAAAAAGCAACATGGGGAATGATTGCTAAACCCATGGCCACTTCTCTCTTGAAATAGAATTTTTTTCAGGCAGCAGTGTGCACAGCCTAGGGAGATGATCCATGATTGGTCTAAGCCAGCCAGGACTAGCCCATTTCTCTTTGCCAGTCATTCGTCTAGGACAGTGGTTCTCAACCCCATCAGTTTTACCTACACACACACACACACACACACACACACACACACACCCATAGGACATTGACAGTTTCTGTAGACATTTTCATGTTGTCATACCTGGAAATATGTTATTGGCATTTGGTGGGCAGAGGTCAGAGATGCTGATAAGCATCCTTCAATGCCCAGGAGAGCCCATCACAAAAGAGAATTATCTGGCACAAAATGTCGGTAAGGCTGAGCTTCAGAAACACTGGTCTAGGAGTTGATACTTGACACAGTTCTGACAATGAAATGTGATAGGAAGGAAGTGGGGGAACTTCTAGGAAATAATTTTCCTGCATAAGAGGAGGAAATTTTTTTTTTTTTTTTTTTTTTTTTTTTGCCCCATCTCCTTTTCTTGTTGGAATGCTGGGGCATGAAGATGTGATGCTTGGAACAGCTGCAACTATCTTGGGACCATGAAGGGAGATATCACCAACATGCTGAGGATCTTTGAACCACTATCCCCAGACTTCTTGTTGTATGAGAAAATTAATTGCCTTTATTTTTAGTTGGTATTTTTGTTCCTTGTAATCAAAAGCATCATAGTTATTACATTTACGATGGCATATAATTTTTCCCTAAAAGGTTCACATTAGGTTAACTAGAAAACAGCAGAACTTTTCTAAGATTCAGATATTGCTCAATGAGTTGGGCTCAGTCACTAGCTAAGTGTCTTGCTTCTTGCACAAAGCCCCTCAGAGCAAGTGAATTTCATTGCATGCTTCTGAAGGATGACACATGACTTTATACTGTGTATCTGTGTATCTGCAGAGTGACTCCTGGACCCTGAAAATTGTGAAGCCTTCCTGTCATACTTCAAATTCAAGCTTTGCCACCCGGCAGGTGTCTGATCTAGGTAAGTTTACTTCTCTGCTACTTTGTCTGTAAGATGGAGATAATAGCCCTCAGAGGTTAAACGAGTTATCACATGAGAAATATTGCTTAGGATAGTGTCTGGCACTGTGTTCATATCATTATTATTATTAAATATTACATCTGAGAATACTAAGGGTCTGCTAAACCATTTTCACATCTGTATCTTACCTGATCACGTGACCATCCTTCAAACTTGAAATTGACAGCCAAGGGGGCCTTTTGTATGGGCTACTCAAAGGGAAATGGATTAGCAATACTCTATCCAGTCTTCCCAAATTCCACCATTGGGTAAGGGCACAGCCAGGAGGCTTGTGCAAACTCTTCCCAAGACAACTGGAACATGATGCTAGAGGACCCACTGCAGGTGTGTCTCTCGTTGGCAGAAGAGCTAATTCCAGGAAGCATGTCTCCTTATCTTCCAGGATGAATGACTCCCTCACTCTTTTAGGTGTGGACCCAGGTGGTTGGTCTAGCATCGTACACAGTTCTGTTCACATTCATTCTTAATCCAGTTAAACCAATACCAGGACAGATGCCATTCAATTCTGTTTCCACATACTCCTGGCTGGAGTAGCCTTCCTCAGAGCATCACTGTCTTCTTCTCTGTCTTTAAAACCCTACGTGTTGTCTGAACAGCTGCACCATGGAACTTTGGCATGAAGCATGCTGGGATTTGCCTTGAGGTCTGCATCTAAGTTGCCATATGACGGCAGACAAGTTACTTTACCTCGCTGTATTTCGTCATCCTTAAAACGGAGCTAATGAGACGCCCTTTCATAGAGTCGCTGTGCATAAGCTAACAGTAAAAGTCTCTACCACTGCTCATGGGATAAGGTAGGTGCTTGAGAAATGCTTGCTACTGGTGTAATTCTGTTTGGTTCTCTCCAATCCCTGCTCAATTGTTTAATTACAAAATCAGTATTGTAGCCTATTTGAGGGCTTGGTGCAAGTTAATTGCACTGAACTCTGCTGCACCCCAGCCACATTTGATGCTCCCTTTCCATAAATACTTGAGTAATACTTTAACCCAAGAAGGCAAAGAAAATGCAATAGGACCCAGGAGGATTCCGCCAAGAATCCACATGAATTGTGTACTTGAAGTGGCGCTCTTACAGTTTGGAGCATAAATCCTCAACCTTGCAGGTCTGTTCTTTTTTGTAGACTCCAAGCCCTACAGCTTGACAACCACTTTAACTGGTTGCCAGGTCTCCCTAGGCAAAAGTCGTCCTGTGCACGATGAGGTTTCCTGTCTTGTGTAAATGTTCCAGAGCTTGGCACCAGTGTGTCTATTTTCAGCCTTCCTGACCCTTTCTTCATCTGCCCCCTCTGTGCCCTAGGCCCCAGGTTACATATTCACCCCAGCCTTGAGACCAAAGTGTCAGCAAGGGACATGATCCTAAAATTATTCCTTCACATCCTTGTGTCCCCCTTCCAATGATTCTCCAAGTAAGGTGTACTTGTAGCCCTGGGGAACCCACAGGGTGACTGTGGACGGTACACACAGATAATCTTTTTGCATAGGGGCCATGCTAATCTTCTCTGTATCTTTCCAATTTTAGTCTATGTACTGCAGAAGTAACCACAATAACCTTTTAGATATGGAATTTCTTTTAAACTAAATTTTGATTGTTAAAGGTAAAAATAATCAAAAGTAATGCAAATGGATTTTTTTTTTTATGGTGAGTTAATTTTAAGGACAATGTAACTTTGAGAACCTTTTTTAGTAGCTAACGCTGATGGAGTGTTCGATACATTCCAGATAGAGCTTGCTGGGCTCTGCAGGCATCATGCCCCTACTTTCCGTAGAAGACGCTATTTTTCACTCTACACGTGAGAAAAGTGCAGCTCGGAGAGGTTTTCTAATTTACCCGGTTATTGCACTGGAGCTGCCTGAACCTCAATGCTCTTCTGCCCCACTGATACATTCACTTTAAGCTGGAAATGAGGCTCCAAAGCAACAGAATTAGGGGCTCGGTGGTTCTGGCCCTGGCCCAGGAATCTGTAGATTTACCCCAGCAGATGCTGATGCAGCTTTCTGGAGACGACCTCATAGATCCTCAAAGTTGGATGATGCCTACAACCCTGTCTGGCTGGAAAAGGTAGTAACAAATGTCATTTATTGAGCAAAACATGTGCTGGACGCTAACCTAGGCATGTCTATTGGTAATTTTATCCAATCCTCTCTCCCGGTGGTGTTATTTTCTCCACCGGAGAGCTGGGGAAACCTAGGCTGACTCTTTTTTTTTTTTTAAAGATTTTATTTATTTATTTGAGACAGAGAGAATGAGAGACAGAGAGCATGAGAGGGAGGAGGGTCAGAGGGAGAAGCAGACTCCCCGCCGAGCAGGGAACCCGATGCGGGACTCAATCCCGGGACTCCAGGATCATGACCTGAGCCGAAGGCAGTTGCTTAACCAACTGAGCCACCCAGGCGCCCCCCTAGGCTGACTCTTGCACAAAGTCCTGGCCCTTACATAGCTGTGTCGGGATGCAAACCCAGGTATGTTTATCTCCAGAGCCTATGCTGCTAATTTCTGTAATGTAATCCTTTGAAAACATGACTAATAATTCCTGTTCTGCCTACCTCTTAAGTTCATTATGAAGATCAAATATAATAATGTATGTTAAAGTCGTTTGTAGTGTGTACAGTGCCATATTTCATCATTCAATCAGTATTTAGTCTGATCATGGAATTCCTCTACCTGAAACCTTCCAATGGCTTTTGTCTCACTCAGAGTTAAAGTCAAAGTCCTCACAGTGAATGATCCAGCAGCCCCATCACCTGTTAGATCTCACTTTTTACTACCCTCCTCTCACTCACTCTTTAGCAACCACTTCAGCCTCCTTGACATCCTTAAACACACAAGGCATGTTCCTGCCTCAGGGCCTTTGCACTTGCTGTTCCCTCTGCCTAGAAGGCTTTTCCCTCACATATCCACATGGCATATCCTCTCATCGTCTTTGAGTCTTTGCTCAAACTTTCAGTAAGTCCTTCCTCAACCTCCCCAGGTAAAACTGCAACACTTCTCCACCCTCCAACCTGCTATTCTTTTTCTCTGATTTATTTTTTCTGAAAAAACTTACCACAACAGAACATACTATATATCCAATGAATTGGTTGATCTCCCTCCATTTAGACTATAAACTCCTTGAGGTAAGGGACTTCTAGTTGTCTCAACTACTTAAGAATGGTACCTAACCTAAAGTAAGTACTCAATAAATAGATGTTGAATGAATCAATGAATCAATGAATCAAGGAAGTTAGTGAGTATTCTTATGTGCCAGGTCTGGTGCCAGGTGCTGGGGATTCAAAGATAAAGCTCCTGTATGCAGTAGTGGCCTTTCTGTAGCTTATTAAAGGGTTCATTTTTGGTTCCCCTTTGACATTCGATGTATTTCTGGATTCTTAAAATGCAAGAGCACAAATTGTAAATAAATGTGACCTGAATAAATCTCTCAGCTTCAGCTTTCCCACACTGACAAAAAGCTTGAGAGTGTAGCTCCCAAAACATCTACAATGCTGGTCCTTCCCTGTCCTTACCTCAGTCATAGAACCTCCCCTTATTCCTTCCAGGAAAAGCCTCTTGGCCTTCACCCAGATCTCCTTCCCCAGAGAAGCCAGGATTCAACTGGATTTCAGCAGCGGTGGGCACTTGACTTTTTCCCCGGGGATATGGTGTCTTAATCACCCTATAAACCTTTAATTTTATTTAGCCATATTTTATAAGCTGCTACATTATCAGAGTTATCTCTCCCTATGCCCTCAAGTGCCTTTGAATGTACCCATAATGCCTCTTAATTTTATGTCACTCTTTGCATCTAGTAAAATGTGGAAATACCCAAGAGAAACTAGAAAAAACAGACGCTGGATGGGTTAGCCAGGAGTGCCTGCTGAAGCCCCTTGGAGGAATAAATATGTGCTCTTTCAAGTGCAGTGCCTTTCGGGAAGGGGAAGTCATGTGACCACCTGCACTGGTAGTACCTGGGGACTCCCAACCCATGCCCCTCCCATGCAAGACAGTGATTCTATCAGGCTGTGGGGGGAGCTCTGGAATTAACACGTTAGCTTTCCATTGAGATGGTAAAGGACAGAAAAGTAGAAATGATGTCCAGCTCGGTGAATTTTTCACGTGCTCAAGCAACCGGGAATATGGCCTACACCGCAGAAGTGCAGGTACCCCCTTTTGTCACTGCCTCTCTCCAACAGTAGTCCTGATGTTATCCTGACTTATAACCCAGAGATTAACTTTGGCCAGTTTCTGTATTTATATAAAAGGAAACATATACTACATCCTCTTAGGTGTCCAGCTTCCTTTGTTCAACATTATATTGGTGAGACTCACACACATTTTTGCATGAAGTTGCAGTACATTCATTTTCATTGCTGTGCAGATTTTTATTGGGAATGCATGTTTTTTATTTATTCTGATACTGATGATGGATAATTGGATAGACTTGTATATGCAGCTATTATGAATTGAGCTGCTATGAACATTCTAGTACATGTTTTTTGATGGATATAGGTATACATTTCTGCTGGGTAGATACCTTGAAGAGAAATGATAAGGCGAATCATCATGTTTAACAAGCAGCTCAGGCAATGCTGACTCATGCTGAAATTTAAGAGCCATATTGGGACATCTGGGTGGCTCAGTGGGTTAAGCATCTGCCTTTGGCTCAGGTCATGATCCCAGAGTCCTGGAATCGAGTCCTGTGTTGGGCTTCTTGCTCAGCAGGGAGCTTGCTTTTCCCTCTACCTGCCTCTCCCTCTGCTTGTGCACTCTCGCTTGCTCTCTCTGACAAATAAATAAATAATCTTTAAAAAAAAAAAAAAAACAAGAAATTTAAGAGCTATAGGAACAGACTAACAAGCAAGTACCGTTTACCAAGATGATTAATCCAGTTTGGATTACACTTCAGCACAGAAGATGTGAACTAGATGTGAACGGCCCACAAGAACATTAGAGTCATGTTAAGGAGGGTTAAAAAAAAAAAAAGAAAAGAAAAAAACCCATACCATAGACCCACAAAGCACATAGTGAAGAAAAACGATGAAGAGAAAATAACTCAGGGATCCAATCCAGATGTCTGTTCTAGTTTAAAGCAATATACGCATATAGAGAGCAGAGCTGCAAACTGGCTCGCTGTAAGAAAGGTTCTGGTTGTATTTGGCATAGTCAACGTTTCAAAAATCAAGAAATGTCATAAAAAGGCTTTATTTCTGATTTCTCTTTGAAGATTAAACTCCAGCAGCACTGCATCCTCATTCCTATGTAGCTGCAGTTGGCTGAAGCTGAGCAACAACTGTCCCTTCAGTTGGGACCTGTGGCCCCTAAAGGCAGTAGTCCCCACCAGCCCTATAGCCTCACCCTGGCCCCCCCTCATTCCCATGAGCTGTGACTCCTGTAGGCACTCAGCTTCCCAGTAACAGATTCGGAAAATTACAATAAACATTTTCCCAGGCAATGTCTGCGTGAATCCATGCAAGAACCCTACCAGCCATCAAGGGCTTGATAAGATCATGTCCATTTTGGCAGGGGGAGATGAGCAACTTGAGGCTCCGACAGCGATTTCACAAAATTGCACAACTAGCAAGTGGTAGCCTTCTGTGTCCTAACCCACGGGGCTGTTTTGAGTAGTATTTAAAAATTGTATGTCTGCTTTTTTATGTTAAGTAGTAACAAGTAAATCAAGATATGTATAATCAGATACTTATAATAAAGTTCAGAGAAGTTTTTTTAAAGGCATCAGCAGAGGGAAAGGGTTGTGTGGAATGAAGTGGTCACAGACATGTTTCCCACCCCAGGACATGGGTTCTCCTCTGAGCCTTGACCACTGACTGAGGAAAGGGGGAGTGAGGGCTTTCTGAGCCAGGGCTCAGCTGGAGCAAAGCCAAGGAGTCTGCAATAGGCAGATGGGGGTAAGGTGGGAGTGGACAAGAGAGAGGCCCGGAGGTGTATTGGGAAGTGAGCCTCCTTACACAGCCAGCTGTGGTTAGTTTGCCCTGGGCCAAGGGCTTCACCTTGCCATGTCTCTGGCCCCAGTCAAGTTCTCTAGCTCACGAGGTTCGGGGGGACTAAAGGAAATTCTGTACGCTGTTCATGGAGGTTGATTCATCCTCATGAGGATGAATAGCACAGCACTGACACTGGAAACCACAAGAAAGACTAGGGATGTGGATGGCTAGGGTGCTGGAGTGGAGAACTGAGGGACTCCCCAAGGGATCGGAGGTAGCAGCAAGCAAGATCTCCATGATCACGCCATGCCCGCCTCGTCCCAACCCCACCACACCTCCCTTCTCCTCACTGCAGGGGCAGAGCTCATTCTATTTGAACTATCGTCTTCCACCTTCCTTTTTACTTTGTTCTTTAAGTCACTGCCAAGAAGCGTCATCCACTTGGCAACAAATATCAAGACATGGTCTTCCCTTAGACGCACCCAACTTTAAACTGGCCTTGTGGTCCGCGTAGCACACTCTGATGCTGAGGAAGGGAGGCCGTGTGGAGTGGTAGAATTAGCGTGAGCTCTAGTATCTGACATGGATTTGACTCCACGGCCATCTTACTGTGTGGCCTTGGGCAAGCCAGCCACCCACTCCAGGCATCAATTTCCATTATGTGCCGAATGGGAAAAATAGTACCAACCCCCTTGGGGTGATTGCGAAGGTTCAAGATAAGTATATGAAGTGACTGGCGCACAATTGCTCCATGTCATTACTGTTGTTCGTGCGAGATCAGATTATCAGAAGAGCCTATGAATTAACTTACATTTAATGTTGGGGGCAGACACAGAGCACAACATCGTGAACACATTAGGAGTCAGTCATCTCCGTTGACGTTCTAATCTCTTTCTGAGGGTGACGGACATCACCTCCGGCAAACACAGAGGTGAGCACGTGATTCTTTTTTTTTTTTTAAGATTTTATTTATTTATTTGAGAGAGAGAATGAGATAGAGAGCATGAGAGGGGGGAGGGTCAGAGAGAGAGAGGCAGACTCCCCACTGAGCAGGGAGCCCGACGCGGGACTCGATCCCGGGACTCCAGGATCATGACCTGAGCCGAAGGCAGTCGCTTAACCAACTGAGCCACCCAGGCGCCCAAGCACGTGATTCTTATGTCACCTGCCTGACTGATGACTGGCCCATGAGGTGGGAGTGTAATTCAATTAGGCCAATCAGAGTTCTTCCCTAGGGTTTTTATAACAAAAGCAAAAAGGGTGAGAGAGACAGACAGATGCTGTTGGCTCATTAAGCTAACATTTTATAAAACTGAAAAGGTCTTTGGCCGTGCTCTGTGCCTTGAGGAGAAAACCCTTCTGCTCTATGAGATACAGAGGTGACATTCAGAGACAGAGCTGAGGGGCGGTGGGAGCAGGGAGCAGTCAGATGAACATCTCTGAGGTCGGCACCTGAGGCTCCAAACTCAGCCCTTCCTGAGGTCAGCTCCTCCCCTACTCTTCCAGGTGATGGGCCCAATACCCTCCTTCTGTGCTGAAGTTACACGAAGTGGGCTTGTCGCTGTAACTCAAAGAACTCTTATACTCTGTCACAATCACGTACAAAGACGTATCTAAAATCGAAAGAGTAACCAAGGATCACACTCCAGGCACATCCTAGAGTCTGAAAGTCTTTTCTTTGCCCTACTGACTCTGTCCCCCATCATGCCCTCCAAACAGGATTGAGAGCACTCAGTCCTGACCCTTCTGAAAGAACGAGTACAAGTGCTCCTGAGGTCTTTTCCAGACTGTAGTATACGGGCTTTGAAAGCTAACTGTTACACTCTGGGGTTCAGCTTGCTGGAATCACTACAAAATGCTGCGAGAGAGAGACAGCTGCTAGTTATAACACCTCCGTTAGCATCCAACCTGATAAAGAGAATGTGCAAAAAATGCTGTTGAGGCTGGGTTGGCAGGTAAGGGAGTCGGGGCGGCAGTGGCAGCATGTTCTCCCCGGGTCCTGGGCTCAGGGACAGGAAGAGAGGCTGCCCAGCATGTGGGATGCTCTTTCTTCAGACTTCTCTTCAGAGCAAAGAATTATCCACCAGAAAGGGCTGGTGATGGGTTCAAGGCCATGTAGAGGGGTATATCCATGAGGCTGGGTTCGGCTACCAATAACAGAACAATAACTAAGAGTGCATTTTAAAATGACATTATCTCACCGGTAAGAAGTCAGGAGTATCGGGGATGTTTCAGGTTGTTTCCAAGACTCATCAGGCACTGAGGATGTAGATGCCGTTTCCATCTTATCTCTGCCATCCTTTTTGTATTGAGGATCCAAAGCCACCGCAGTTCCCATCACCACCTCTTCCCCTGAGAATCGTCAGGGACCCACAGGAAGGTCAGTGTCTCCTCCTGCATTATTTTATCAGGGATAAAAGTGATTTTCTCCTCAGCTCTCTCCTTTTTTAAATCATCTTTATTTGGGTATAATGGACATACCACACTATATTAGGGTCAGGTGTATGGCATAGGATTTGGGGTTTGTATATATTGCATAATGATCACCACAGGAAGTCTAGTTAACATCTTCCATTATGCAGAGTAACAGATTTTTTTTCTTGGGATGGGAACTCTTAAGATCTACTCTCTTAGCAACTTTCAAATACGCAATATAGTATTAGAAACTACAGTCACCATGCTCTACATGATATCCCCATACTCATTTTTCTCATAACTGAAACTTTGTACCTTTTGACTCCCTTCACCCATTTTGCCCCCTCTCCCACCACCTGCTTCTGGCAACTACCAATCTGTTCTCTGTATCTGTGAGCCTGGTTGGGGTTCTTTTTAGATTCCACATATTAGTGAGATCATTGGTATTTGTCTTTCTCCGTCTGACTTGTTTCGTTTAGCTGAATGCCCTCATGGCCCATCCGTGTTATTGCAAATTGCAAGATTTCATTCTTTTTTAAACCTGAATAATATTGCAATATGCATACATATATATACACTAACATGAATATTGTGAACACATTGTTATGTATATATATATAGTGTGTGTGTGCATGTATATGTATATATATAAAACACATTTTCTTTATCCATTCATTCATCAATGGACAGTGAGGCTGTTTCCATGTCTTGGCTATTATAAACAATGCTGAGTGAACATGGAAGGGCAGATAGCTCTTTGAGTTAGTGTTTTCGTTCTCTTCAAATAAATACCCAGAAGTGGAATTGCTGGATCACCAATCTGCCTCTGAAGTTCACAAGCCATAGTTTTATCACCTCGCAAAGGAAATGGAATTACTGTGGTTCATTTCGACCAAGATTTCTCCACCATGGCACTATCGACATTTTGGGGGAGAAATGTCTTTGTCAGGGAGCCTGTCTTACACAGTATACAAAGTTTAGACACATCTCTGGCCCCTACCCACTAGATGCCTCTGGCAGCCCCTTTGTCATGATAACAATGTCTTTGGCGTTGCCACAGGTCCCTTACAGGGCAAAATGCCTCCTGGTGAAAAACCAATGAATTGTACTAATCAGCACTCAGTCCTCCCCGGAGACGGGGAAGGATCACCTTCCCCAAAACACATAGCAAAGTCACTATCTGGCACCACCAGGGTTCTGTCAGCCAGGAATAAAGCAGAGGGCTTGAGAGGGGCAGAGAAGGTGCCCCTTGGGTCTGAAATGGGCTGGGAATTGGTAGAAGAGCTAGACGTATCCACTCCGGAAGTAAGAAGGCCTCGGAAGCAAGACCGGGAGCTGTTCCTGTGTTGGTAACATTGGCCTGTAGACGGGAAGAAGGGTGGAAGGAGCATTACAGAGGACCTCCAGTTGCCAACCCTATAGAGGCCTCTGCGTGGACTTTGATTTTAATCCTATCAGGGCTGCAGTGAAGACACTGAATTTAGGCCATTTAACCCCAAGAGGGTTACAACAGGATCTGTGGTGTAGACCACAGATTAGACTAACTTTTTCTTGTTCCATGGACCCCTTTGGCAGCCTGGAGAAGACTAACGGATCCCTTGTCAGGATACTGTTTGAACTGCATAAAACAGATATCAGTACTTGTAGTTGTTTTGGGACTGTGAAAGGATACGAGTTCCTTCTCTCTGAGGACTTAGACCGGGGAAGTGGTTAAAGGGATCCCAGGGGCAATTTCTGCTCCATATGAGTTTGGGCTTTTTTTTTTTTTTTTAAGATTTTATTTATGTATTTGACACAGAGAGAGAGCACAAGCAGAGGGAGGGGCAGGCAGAGAGAGAGAGGGAGAAGCAGGCTCCCCACTGATCAAAGAGCCCGATGTGGGGGGGGGGGGGGCTCAAACCCAGGACCCTGGGATCATGACCTGAGCTGAAAGCAGACACTTAACCAACTGAGCCACCCAGGCACCCCAAGTTTGGGCTTTTAAACCCTGCTCAGATTGATTCTTTTTTAATTCTTATTTTTCTCATTATTAAATGAATGCGTACTAACTGGGAAAAAATGAGAAATTGTAGAAAATATAAAGAAAAAAATATTGTTCACATTCCCATCACCCAGAAATAATCACTGTTAACATTTTTGTTGGCCCTTCAGACTTGTGTATTTATATACATATATATATGGACAAAGACAAGCATAGAGATACACTTTTTTCACCAAAGTGGGACGCTGCATAATTATTTATCAAATAAATTTTTTTTTCATTTAGCAGTTTTAGGAGCATTTTTCTGTTTGAAAATAATACTCTAGACTGGGGACAGCAAACTGTGTTTCACAAGCGAAATCAGGCCCTCGGCCTGTTTGAGTAAATAAAGTTTTACTGGAACACAACCACACCTATTCATTTACATATTGCCTTCTCACTACAGTGGCAGAATTGAGTAAAGTTGACCCTTGAACAACATGAGTTTGAACTGCACAGTCCCCTTATATGTGGATTTTTTTTTTGTAAATACAGTACAATACTGTAAATGTATTTTTTCTTCCTTACGATTTTCTTAATAACCTTTTCTTTTCTCTCACTTACTATATTTTAAGAACACAGTACATGACACAGATAACTTACAAAATAGGTGTTAAGCAACTGTTTGTTATCAGTAAGGCTTCCAGTCAACAGCTATTAGTAGTTACGTTTTGGGCAAATCAGAAGTTATATGCAGAGGGCACCTGGCTGGCTCCGTTAGTAGAACATGCACTCTTGATCTCAGGGTTGTGAGTTTGAGACCCATGTTGGGTGTAGAGATTACCTAAAAATAAAATCTTAAAAAAAAAAGTTATATGCAGATTTTTGACTTCAGACGGGTTCGGCACCCCTGTTCCCCACACTGTTCAAGGGTCAACTGTAGTTGTGACCAAGAAAGTATGGCGCATACACCTACGATATTTATTATCTGAACCTTTATAGAAAATGTTTAGGGACCCATGAGCTAGACCATGGATTTTAAACCTCAGGGCTTATGAGCTTGGGTGGAGAACAAGATTATATCTTTATTTTCACTGACTGTAACTGACATTTGACATCTCTTCCAATTATTGATAGAGGTGACAGATCACAGTCATGTTAGCAGTACCTGTGAATCAGTCTCGAGCTTGTCACGCATATCCTGGTGTATTTATGTTTCCCGGTACTTCACAATTATAACAGACCTAGAGATCTTAGTTTGTGCATATAAAAAGAAGAATCACATTTATTAATATATTACAATTTTTAAATGGCTGATAACTTTATTTCCACATTTTTTCTTCGCAATCCTGTGTATTCTGTTTTATACAGTTAAAAACATTATTTGAGAAAGGATCCATTAGGTTTCTCCAGACTGCCAAAGGGACCCATAGGACAAGAAAAGGTTAAGAATTCCTGATGTAGGTAATTCTTCTTCTTTTTCTTCTTCTTTTTTTTTTTTTTTTTTTTTTGAGTAGGATCCATGCCCAACATGGGGCTTGAGCTCACAACCCCAAGTTTGAGAGTTGCGTGCTCTACCAACTGAACCAGCCAGGCTCCCCTGATGTAGGTAATTCCTAATGAGGCTGCATATTACTCCATTGCCATTTAACCAACATGCAGCCTATTTCAAAATTTTCACTCCTTTTCTTAAAAAATATTTTTAATCCCAGGTTGTACACAAATCTTTATGTCCTTGTCCAGTTGTTTACTTAGAACAGATTTCTTAAAGTGAATTGTTGGATCAATCGTGACCCAACACGTTTTTTACAAGTCCCCGATACCTGTTGCCAAATATTTAACAATAACAAAGGTGGTAGTGGTGGTGGTGGTGGTGATCTGAACATAGTGCTTACTTCGTGGCAGACATTACACTAAGCATCCTTCACGTTAGAGCTCATTTAATTCTCTGAGAACACCATTACCATCCCTTGTACAGAAGAACAAACTGAAACAGAGAAGGAAACTCTCCCAAAGTCACACAGCTGCCAGGTAACAGAGCTTTGATTTACTTATTTTTTAAAAAAGATTTTATTTATTTGACAGAGAGAGACAGGGAGAGAGAGCGAGAGAGCACAAGCAGGGGGAGAAGGAAAAGCAGGCTCCCCACTGAGCAAGGATCCCAATGCAGGACTCGATCCCAGAACCCTGGGATCATGACCTGAGCCGAAGGCAGATGCTTAACTGACTGAGCCATCCATGTGCCCCCAGAGCTTGGACTTAAACTCAGGCAGGGTGGCTTTGCAGTTTTCAGTTTCCAGAAGACACTCAGTAAACCCACAGCAAAGGAAGCTGAACTACAATGACAACTCCTTGTCAGCCCGGGCAAGACCAGGAGGGGAGAGTATCGCAGGAAGAAGGAAGAAGGGAACAAGCAGGAGGGACAGTGGAGGGACAATGTGGCCAGAGCAGAGAGTGGACAGAGATGAGGTCAGAGGGAAGGGAAAAGCCCAGATAGATATATGTTTCAGATTTTCCAGTTACTCTGTGTGTGTGTGTGTATACATACATATACATGTGTAAATCTGTAAAGACTTCAGATAGGTTAGTGGTTGCCTGGAGCCAGCTGATGGGGGAATTGAGGTGTGCCTCCTAAAAGGGTGAAAGTGTTCTAAAATTAATTGTGGTGATGGTTACACAACTCTGTGGATATACTAACACACAGTGAATTGTACACTTTAAATGGATGAATTATATGGTTTGTGAATTATATCTCAATGATGCTTTTCTCCCAAAAGAAAACATATTTACCTAATCATCTAAGACAAGAATGTGAGTCATGAAGACTGTCATGTCTGATGACGGAAAGAGTATATAGGACAAGAAGTCAGAACGCCCATGTGAACATCTGGTCCCTCATCTAGTAATGGTACCTACACTACCTACTTAACCACATGGTTCATTGAGATGGTAACATGACAACTTACTCTTCCATGTCACAATTTACTGATCACCTACTATGTGCCAGGTATTGTTCTAGATGCTGGGATATAGTAGTGCAAAAACAGATGCAATTGGCTCTCAGGAAGCCTTTTCTAGTGGAGGGACAGGCAATAACTAACTAAACAAATAAATATAGTGGATGATGCTAACCGTGAAAAAGAAAAATAAAGCCAGGTAATGAGTTGGAGAGCAATGGCCCCATTACATATGCCCAAGAGCACATGATACCTGGAGGTGCTATTCAGAGAAGGCCTCAATGATGAGTGGCATTGGAGTGATCTGAGAAATAATATAAATGAGCAAGTTTTATGAACTGCAAAGTATTAAAGGATATTTTTTATTCTTACTGATGACAAAATTACATATATGTACTCTGCACAACGTAACTATAAATTTGAGATTTCTCTTTTTAACCACAATTCCATCTGTTATGTACTGAATTGTGCCTCCCCCAAATCCAGGTATTGAAGCTCTAACCCCCAATGTGACTGAATTTGGAAACTGGGCCCTTACGTGATTAAGGTTAAATGAGGTCATGAGAGTGGGGCCCTAATCTGATAGGACTGGTGTCCTGGTAAGAAGAGAAAGAGAAGCCAGGAGTGTGGCGTACTGAGAAAAGTCCAGGGGAGGACACGGTAAGGAGGTGGCTTTGTGTAAGCCAAGGAGCAAGGCCTCAGGAGAAACCAACAGTGCTGACACCTTGACCTTGGACTCCCAGCCTCCACAACTGTGAGAAAATAACTTTCCATTGTTGAAGCCATTCAGTCTATAGTATTTTGTTATGACAGCTGTGGCATGTCTTACTCTGGAAGAATGTGTGCATTAAACATAGGAATTTAGCGCAAGTGGGTGGCTCAGTCAGTTAAGCGTCCAACTCTCAATTTCAGCTCAGGTCATGATCTCAGGGTCGTGAGATGGAGCTCCACGTTAGGCTCTGTGCTGGGCATGAAGACTGCTTATGATTCTCTCTCTCTCTCCCCCTCTGCCCCTCCCCACCCAGCCTCAAAGCACACGGGCACATGCTCTCTCTCTCTCTCTCTCTCTCAAAACAAAACAAAAACCATAGGAATTATCTATTTCTTCAATGTTTGAAAACTTTGTTTGGCCTCAGAGTTTACTTTAGAGGTAATTTTCTGATAAATAGTTCAATTTTCTTCCATGACTATTTGGTGATTTTATATTCTCTCAGAAAAGCATTCATTTCTTTGAAAGTTGCAAACATGTTAATAAAAAGGGCATCTCTTTTTCCTTTGTTCTTTTTCATTTGAAATTTTATTTATTGTATTTTCTCTTTTTTTCTAGGTAAAAATTTCCCAAGATTTGTCTATTTTGCCTTTTCTTTTTTAGTTCATAGAATTATTTATCAATTGTATGGCTATTCTTTTCCAAGTCCACTAATTTTTGCTCTAATATTTATTACTTTTTTCTTCTGTTTTCAATATGGATGTTTTGTCATTTTGATAAGTTTTTGTGTTGAACACTCACCTCATTTACTTTTATTCTTTCTTATTTAATAATGAACATATTTAAGCCAACAATTTTGCTAATGCTTTGAGTTTGCTGGTTTTCTGGAGATATTCTCTTTTCATTAATTTCCAAATTGTCAGTAAGTGTACTTTCTGTTTCTTTTTTACCTCAGTATTTTGGGGGAAAGTCTTCTTACTTATTTCTAAGATTTATAACATACTTTTATTATTTATCTCTAATTTTATTGCGCTATGTTCAAGATACTCTGTGTATTACATTTAGGGAAGTTTTTTCTCAATGTGCTAACACATGGTCAATTTTTATACACATTAATGGATACTCAAGAGGAGGAAATAGTTTCTATATATAAAATACATACTGAATCTTACTAAATGTATTGTTCAAATTCCCTCATCTATTTATATTTTCTAAATACCAGATTTGTGAAAGTATATGGAGAATGTTTTTACATCTCCCACAACAACCACCTCCTATCCATTTCTCCTTCTTTCTGGATCTGTGATAAATGGCATGTTTAGGTTGTCGACTGTTCTACCTTTGCTATGGATTCTAACTGTCGTCAGTATAAAATTACCTCTTTTGTCCTATTAATGCTCTTTGTCTGAGATTTTAAATTGTCGGACAACAATTTTGCCACCTCTGTGCCTTTTCGTGCGCATTGGCCAGAAAAATTTTCCTTGCCCTTTAATTTCTCAACTTTTCTCTCAAATTCCTTGTGGGTGTCTATTTTCCTTTTGCTCTTTTAACTTCTGTCAATTCATTGTGAAGAAAGTGTTCTTTCCTTTCTTTGGAGGTAGCAGGCAGCACTGTTTCATGAGAACTGTGAGTCATTTTCCTAATACTGCACCATTCGATTTACAGTTGATGAAAATCCCTCTAATATTCTGCACCTGATCGTCTATCAGACCAGTTTCTATCTTTTTCTTAGTTTCTATGTTTAAGGGGGAGTTGGCACATACTGTGTTAGGTCCTGCAGGCAAATGCCATTTTAAATTAGGCTCTGGACAGCCAAACGTTCCTTCTTCATAGCAACTTCATAACTGAACTTCGTAACTTAACACAAGAATCCCGTCCCTGCTGGAGAGTGAACTGTAATCAGACACTCACCTTCGTGTCACTCACTCAAGATTCAAATCACCCCCAAGCAAGCCTGATAGAAAGCTATTACTAATTCAGGGCAGCTTAACAAGTTGTCACTGGCCTGCCACACATCGGGCTTGTTTTCATTTATGTATTCCCTTAACAAAAGGCTATCAGGCACTCACTTTGTGTCAGGGACTATTCTGGACCCTGGGGATAAAGTGGGGAACGAGACAGAATGTCTGCATCCTCATGGAGAATACATTTTAGTAGGACAAAAATAAACAACCAGGAATGTAACAATAAATATATAAGGCTAGGTAGTGATGGTCACATATAGAAAAATGGACTTAGAGAAGGCAGATGAAGGTAGTTATTTTAGAGGAGGTGGTCAGGGAGGTGACATTTGAGCAGAGACCTGACAGTCAAGGAGGAGCTAGGGGAGGGCTGGGAACAGAAGGAGGCAAACAGAGGATGCTGATTAGCACCACGGCCCTAAGACACCAACAGACTGCTTTGAATGAACATTAGATTCCTCCTGTGACACCCAGCCACGATTCAAAGCCCAGTGGCTGCCACGGGCCACACGCTCTCATTCTGGGATCCAGAGGGAGGAAAGGGGGACACTCTGTCATCTCTCTCTGACTTCTATTATAGGAGGTGGAGTGCATGCCATTGGCAATTCTCCAAATTAGAGAGCAGAGAACTGCTGAACAATTGTCTACTAGAGTTCACTCCTTTTGCTGTCCAACATGCCTTTTCATACTTACATTTTTCAAAAGTATTTCCAGCTAACATGCAACCGGATTCCAGAGAGCCACAAGCATGTTTACCCACTTACCACGGGAAGGCAGCAGAAAGTCTCTTCATTTCCAGCATCCCCATCTCGAAGTCCAGGGTTTGTGCATGAGGGTGATTCCTCTAGATCTTTTGGATCTTATTATGCAATGTCTGCACTCAATTGCAAAGTTAACAGTCATAAAACATCCTATATAAAAATGGTACAGGAAAGAAAGAAGACAGAGGAGGGAAATTAATAAACATGAGCATATGTAAATATGCACACATTTAATTGCAAAAGGATATTAAAGTAAATATAAAATATTGAAATATTTACAATTGGTTTCTATTCCAAAATGTTTTTAAAAATCTGTTACATATAAGAGACAAAGTATAAATTAAAATTAACAAACATCAACACTTTAAATCAAATTTATTTAAATAAAGCTGAATTTTAAAATTAACTGCTCATAGTTTGGGGGTATGAATCGATGCTTGTGATAAATAAGATTAACAGGGGTGCCTGGGTGGCTCAGTCAGTTAAGCATCTGCCTTCAGCTCAGGTCATGATCCCAGGGTCCTGGGATCAAGCCCTGCATCAGGCTCCCTGCTCAGTGGGGAGCCTGCTTCTCCTTCTTCCTCTGTCTCTCCCCCCAACTCATGTTCTCTCTCTCTCTCTCTCACTCTCGCTCTCACTCTATCTCAAATAAATAAATAAAATATTTTTTAAAAAAATAAATAAGATTAACAGAAGTTGCAACAACAACAAAAATCTAAGTTCAGTTATTTCATTTTTTAGAGGATTTAATTTTTTTAATTTAATTCCAATATAGTTAGCATTATATTATATTAGTTTCAGGTGTACAATATGGTGATTCAACAATTCTGTACATTCCTTGGTGCCCATCATGATGAGTGTACTCTTAATCCCCATCACCTATTTTACCCTTCCCCCACCTACCTCCCCTCTGGTAACCACCAGTTTGTTCTCTGTAGTTACTAGTGTGTTTTCTGGTTTGTCTCTTTTTTCTTTGTTCCCTTGTTTTGTTTCTTAAATTCTACATATGAGTGAAATCATATGGTATTTGTCTTTCTCTGGGCTGACTTATTTCCAGCATTATACTCTCTAGATCCATCCAACCTGTTGCAAGTGGCAAGATTTTAATGGCTGAGGGCACCTGGGTGGCTCAGTTGGTTAAGCGACTGCCTTCGGCTCAGGTCATGATCCTGGACTCCCAGGATCGAGTCCCTCATCGGGCTCCCTGCTCGGCAGGGAGTCTGCTTCTCCCTCTGACCCTCCCTCCTCTCATGCTCTCTCTCTCTCTCTCTCATTCTCTCTCTCAAATAAATAAATAAAATCTTTAAAAAAATTTAAAAATTTAAAAAAAAGATTTTAATGGCTGAGTAATATTCCATTTACATAGATACCACACATCTTCTTTATCCATTTATCTGTTGATGGACACTTCGGCTGCTTCCATAATTTGGCTATTATAAATTAAAGGATTTTAAATATTTTTGATTAAAAATTTGTTTTACATCAAAAGAAACAGCATGTTGGGGTGCCTGGGTGGCTCAGTCAGTTGAGTGCTAGACTCTTGGTTTCAACTCAGGTCCTGATCTCGGGGTATGGGATCAAGTCCTGTATCAGGCTCCATGCTGGGCATGGAGACTTCTTGGAATTCTCTCTCTCTCCTTCTCCCTCTGCCCCTCCGCCCCTAAAAAAAAAAAAGAAGATAAAAGACAGCATGTGAAATTTACCATCAAAATGGCATTTCAATATATAAGGATAATAGAACAAAAGACAAAAACCTTTGCACTACAGAAATCGTTCTGCAAAATAATTGAACCATTTTACATTCACACCAGCAATGTATCAAAGTTTCTCCACCCTCTTGTCAATACTTATCATTGTCTGTATTTTTTTTTTATTACAGCCATCCTGCTGAGTGTGATTTAGCATCCCATTGTGGCTCTACCCAGATTTGCTGAACCAGAATCTGCATTTTCACAAGGTGTCCAGATAATTTGTGTGCACTTTACAGTTTGGAGGGCCCTAGAATCTTCCTAGCTGGGGGGGAAGGGTGAACACCCTGACGGTCTCCTTCTTGTCCTTGGACTCTACCCACCGCTTGGCTGCTAAACAATCCTCCCTTCATTTAACAGGTGCTCCTCGAGGAGATCATGGTTTGGCTATGGGTCTTTTTTTTTTTTTCTTTTTCTTTTTTTTTAACCTCAGTAAAGGAGGTTAGGGAGAGTCCTGTCTTATCTTAGGGGCACCATTACAGCTAATCAGGATTTCTGTCAGGAGGGGGTTTGCTGCACCCTTTCAAAGAAAAAGATAACAGACAATTAGCATAGACAAGATATGGACAGATAAGTAGAAGTAGTACATTAGTTTTCTTCTCCTCAGGAGTGAATTAACAGGCTGATGAAACCAGCTATCAAAACTCTCAGTTAATCTTTTAAAGAGTCATCATCTGCCTAAACTGTTTAAATGTGAAGTGTGGCCTTTCAGACGGATATTTGTGGATTGGGGCTCCTTCCAAAATCACAGGCTCTTTACAAGAAAAAGTCATCTTTTCCAGTATAAATTAATAGAAAAGATAAGACTTGGACCTCACTTAACTGCCAGACTCATCTGTCCCCAAATCCTTAAAAAGCAGTGCCTCCAACAGGAAAACAGAGTCCCTTCTCTCGTTTATTTATTTATTTATTTATTTATTTAGAAGCCCCAGAGAAAAGTGTGGGAAAAATCACACCAGAAAATCACACATTTGGGATTGCATTTTGCTGAAACCAAAACTAGGATTTGCCCAGAAATTTCTCAGGTAAAGGGTGGGGAGGAAGAGAAAGGGAGGGAAAGAGTTAAATGGTGAATTCCACAAACAAGGTCTCCCAAGGGTTTTCTTTTTTTTTTTCTTAACCTTCTCCCCCGATGTAAACCCGGTAATTAAAACACAGCAGGATGAGCTATAGTGACTAAAGGCAAGGCATGTGAAGGCTTTGGAGGCAACTACCCATCTAAACTGAATCTTGCAAGACAAATAGGAGTTAGATACAAGGAGAGGAAATGTGGCCCAGAGGGCAATTTTTTAAAAAAATGAGATGTAATTAAACAAAAACAGAACAAAGCAAAACACCAGACTCTCAATACAGAGAACAAACTGGTGGCTGCCAGAGGGGTGGGGGTGGGGGTGGGGGTGGGGGATGGGCAAAAGAGATAAAGGGATTAAGAGGTACAAACTGCCAGTTATAAAACAGGTTAAGTCACAGAGATGAAGCGCCCAGCACAGGGAACATAGTCGATAATATCGCAATTACATTGTATGGTGACAGATGGTGACTACCCTCGTCGTGGTGAGCACTGCGTAAGGTATAGAATTGTCGAATCAGTGTGTTGTACACCTGAAGCCAATATAATATGTGTGTTGATTATATGTCAATTAAAAAATGAAGTAGATGGGGCGCCTGGGTGGCTCAGTTGTTTAAGCGACTGCCTTCGGCTCAGGTCATGATCCTGGGGTCCTGGGATCGAGCCCCGCATCGGGCTCCCTGCTCAGCCGGAAGCCTGCTTCTCCCTCTCCCACTCCCCCTACTTGTGTTCCCCCTCACGCTGTCTCTCTCTCTCTGTGTCAGTTAAATAAATAAATAAAATCTGTAAAAAAAAAAAAAAATGAAGTAGAGCTTTAAAAAATGAGCTGTAATTCACATACTACAAAAGTAACCCTTTAAAGATATACAGTTTTTTAGTATATTTACAAAGTGGTGCGACCATCACTACTGTCTCATTCCATGACATTCATCACCCCAAAAAGAATCCAGTAGGGACACCTGGGTGGCTCAGTTGGTTAAGCAGCTGCCTTTGTCTCAGGTCATGATCCCGGGACCCTGCGACCGAGCTGAGGTATCAGGCGCACGCTCTCTCTCTCTCAGTCTCTCTCTCTCAAAATAAATTTTAAAAATCTTAAAAAAAAAAAAAAAAGAATCCCTTGACCCATTAGCCTTCACTCCCATTCCCTCCTTCCCCCATCCTCTAGATACCAATCTACTTTGTGTAAGAGGACAATTTTTAAGACAGAGGAGGAGCCAGCCCACGGGATGATGAACTAAAAATCCTTCAAAACTAGTAGGACTAGACCAAAGGAATCCTTTTACCATGTTGTAGAGTGTGCTGGGATTTTGTTTTTATTCCAGTATGGTGAGGCCAACAGATCAGGAGACAATTGTTACTGAAAAGATAGTTTGTTACTCACGGTTCCCTAGGGGAGGAGGCCTGCCACACCATGCAAGGCTCAAGGGGTACACTAGGGTGGGCAGGAGGCAGAGAATGAGGGGAAAGCGTGTGCCAGAGCCTTTACTGTATTCTTTGGAAAGAAAGGGCAAGTCAGGGTGGACAAGCTGATCAGGTTTAGGATTGGATAGTTTGAGTAATTACAGTAGGTTCTGGGCTATAAGGTGGTCCCTAGTTGTCGGGTACAGGGCCTGGGGGTGATTTAGGGCTGGGGAGCAATGTCTGGGACTGCAGGAGACTAATAAAAGGAGGTGAATAGGGGTGTTGGACTCAGAATGAATTGGTTTGCATATGAAAGGTGTGCATTCAGGCAAGTTGTTTGCTATCCCTAGGAATTAGCTAACCTGGAGTTGGGGGGGGTCCCTCCCTGGCTCCACAAGGCCCCAAGATGTCAAAACATCACAGCATGTAGAAAATGACATGATTGATACACTTTAGTCAAGCTCATCAGCTGGGATACACATCTTAGGAAATCAGACCAGTGTCTGATATAAAATACATTTTTGCTTCTTCTTTCTAAACTTATATATGTTTAGCCTTGTTTTAAGCAATAGCATCCATGAAATGGTGGGTCTGATAGGCTTAGTATATTTTCCAAGCAAATATTAAAGTACATACATAACAAAACTACCTAAACCATGTCACATACCACCAGTGTTTTGTGTGTATTGGAGTGGGAAGTGCTGATCGAGCTCACCTTCTTCATGTTACAGAGGAGCAATTTGAAGGTCATGAAGGGCAAGTGACTTGTCCAAGATCATATAACTATTTGTGGCAAAGTGAGAGTTCAAACTCATCCCAATGCATTTCCTTCTCTGTATGATGGTGCTAACAGAACGCAAGGCAATTTGCTTGGAGTCACTTGACCAGCGACCCCTTGGGTTATTCTAACGATTTCCTGGCCCAGTTATCTGTTTAGAACTACCAATATCATGAGCCTGGAAACAAAAGCACTTCCCCTGGTATATAACTGTATTCTTCATTGTCTATCTCAGGTCACTATGGAATGGGGAGGAAGATCTTCCAATGACTAACACATCCCTTGCTTTGAAAACTGGGACAGGAGTGCTTAGTGTAATCCTGTCCTCAAAAAAGTCTGATTGAATGAAAAAATTCCAAGGATCAGAATTTAAAGAAGGAAAGGACACGAAAGCCAAACACTCCAATTCCAAAAAGGTAATTCAGAGCCTAGATGCAGGGTTCAAGATTTTACGTGGAAATGCCCTAGTATTTTATAAAGTAGGCAAGGAATTTGATTAATATGATGCATGGCAAGAAACACACTGGTCCACTTGGCAGGTTTTCCTTGAGGTGTCTGTGCTTTTGTTAACGATAGTGAGAGCTGACCTGGAGTCCTTACTCCCCAGCAGGCATCGGTCTAAACCCGGAGAACGTGAAGAAGGCACTCTAATTCTCATTTTACAGAAGAGGCTGCTGAAGTTGAGAGAGGGTAAGTACTTTGCCTGCTGTCAGACCCATAGTAAGTGACAGAGCTGGGACGTAGGCCCAGAGATGTCTGATCCCAGAACCCACGACCTTAGCCATGCTGTTCCATTGCCCTATGCAAGGGCTTCTCCCCCAGCAACATACTGTCTCATTTTCTAGAAATTCACATGCTTTGTGCCAGGATGCCTAACTCAAATTGTACTGCCTTGAAAATATTGAAATGTTCAGATTTAGAATTTTTTTCCTGGCACAGCGACTCAACCCAAAACGGCTCCTGGGTCATCAAATAGACTGCAACTGAGGCAGACCTGTTGTCAATAGTCATTGGTTTCCTTATTGCCTTTTTTTTTTTTTTTTTTTGCTCTTTGTTATTCAACAGGAAGGTCGTTAAGAATTCCTAGGAGGTCCTTGGCCCCTGCTCCCTCCACAAAGTTAGGATGGAGTTTTGTGTGTCATTTCCTAATGAAATGAATACAAGTATAATAACATATTATCACATTAAGATTTGGTTCCCTGTTGTTTGGTCCAGCAGTGCAGGCCAGGGGTTGGGGGAGAGATTGATCTTTTTTTTTAAGGCTTAGAAAACTTTTTTTCCCCCCTTCACCTTCTTTCCACCTTCTTAGCTGCAACTAATTCAGGCCACTCTTCATTTCCTAAAACTGTTTGACTTCAGTACTAGGAAGAACATGACCAACATCCAAATCAGCATTCCCACTACAATTAGTATGTGGCACTGGTTATAGTGATTCATTGCTGATATTTATAATATGTGATGTATGTCTCGTCGTGCTTTATAATAATAAAATTCTGTGCCTCCTTTATAAAATTAGAACATAAATCCATAGATTTTCAAGCCCTGCATCTAAGCTCAATAAATTGGAATACATAGAAAGTTACCCCATCAAGACATCCCTTATATTCTGAGATGACTTCTTGATGGGGAGAGGAAAGAATGCCATCGTTAGAACAGCAGTAATTTCCCCCAAACCTAGATTATACCCACTGAGGCTCTGCACACGGGCGCATTCTCCATAGAGCATGTCATGGTAAAAAATACAATGTTTAGAGCCACCATTCTCATTGAGTCCCCCCAGGTAACAGATGAGGAAACTAAAGCTCGGGGAGATTAGGTAACTTGATCAAGGTCCCCCTGGGGGACAGAGACCATTCTGAGACAAAAAGTCAGTGTTTTCCTGTAGCAGGAAAATAGCACCACAGCCTAAAGGGAGATGAAGCTCATGAGAATCCGTTGACTCCTAACTTCCGATGCCCCGTGCAGTGGTGCTCCCAAAATATCACTCATTCATGGAAATCTGTACTCGTTTTCTATTGCTGCCGTAACAAATTGCTGCAAATGTAGACAAGTTCATTATCTTACAGTTCTGAAGGTCAGAAGTCTGACACAGGTCTCACCAGGCTAGAATCGAGGCGTTGGCAGGGCTGTGTTCCTTTCTGTAGGTTCTACAGGAGGAACCATCTGCTTGCTTTTCTGGGTTGTTGGCAAAATTGAGATCTTTGCAGGTGTAGGACTAACGTTCGAGATTTTTTTGCTGACTGTAGACTGAGGGCCCTTCCCAGCCTGTTAGGCAGCTGCATTCCTTGGCTCCCAGACCCCTTCCTCTAACTTCAAAGCAATGGCAGTTTCAGTCTTGGTCACGTCCACCTCTCTGACTCTTCTTACATGTTCACAGCTCTCTCTGACCACATCTGGGAAATGATCTCCATTGTAAGGATGCGTGTGAAGTAAAGTGGGCCCATCTGGATAATACAGATGACCTTTCCATCTCCGAGTCCTTACCATTGATCACATCTGCAAAGTCCCCTTTGCCACACAGAAGTTAGCGTGTTCACAGGTCCAGGGATTAGGACCTGGATATTTCTGGGGGCCATTCTTCTGCCAGCTAGGCCAGTTCTTCCTGTATCCCACTCCTACCCAGGAGAGAAGTCAGGATGAATCTCCCACTCTCCAACTGCTGGACCTTCTATAACTGGCTTGTTTCTTCCGTTAACTCCCATTTTCAATCCCACTGGTTTAATTTCTTCCAAGGCACTGGATGAACATTCCTTCCCTGTTCAAAATAGTGGATGGCTCCTCCTTTTCCACTTAAGTGGATCTAACTCCTCAGCATTCAAGGCCTTCGGTGCTTTGTTATTTGGTTCAAGCTTCTGTTGTGTTCATATCTCTCCTGCAACCCATTTTCTTTGCCAAAACAGACTCCTCCATCTTCCCCACATGCACCAGGGACTCTCTTACCTCTGAGCCTTTACCTGCATTATTTTCTCTGCCTAGACTCTCCTTACTCCATCATGTCTGAATCTCCTAATCCTGAAGTTTTCCAAACTCAACTCAAATGTGACCACTTTCTGGAAAACTTCGCTGTTTCTTCCTACCATCATTAAGGCTAGAAATAAAGTTTTCTTCTGATTTCTTATGGCTGTCATGTGCCCCTTTTTCTTGACACTAAGCAGGTTCTAGTTATCTATTGCTACAGGACAAAGTATGCCAAAATTTAGTGGCTTAAATCTACCATCTATTATTATTATATTTCATGATTCTCTGGGTCAAAAGTTTGGTCAAGGCATAGCAGGGATGACATAGCTTCATTCCATGATTTCTGGAACCTGGCTGAGTTGACTTAGGTGTTTCTCTTGCTCATTTTCTCCACAGAATTTTTCTTTTCTTTCTTTTTTTTTTAAGATTGTATCTATTTATTTGAGACACAGAGAGAACACAAGCGGGGAGGAGGATCAGAGGCAGAAGGAGAAGCAGGCTCCCCACTGAGCAGAGAGCCCAATGTGGGGTTTGATCCCAGGCCCCCAAGATCATGACCTGAGCCGAAGGCAGACGCTTAACCGACTGAGCCACCCAGGCACCCCTCCACAGAGTTTTTCCACGTGCTTAGCTCAGGCTCCCTCACTGCATGGTGGTCTCGGGGTATCTGGAATATTTACAAGGCAGCTCAGGGCTCCAGTATACCCAAATGGAAGCTGCCAGTCCATGCAAAGGCAGGCCTGGACCTGGCATAGCATCACTTTGCCTTACTTCATCACCCAAAGCTGTTACACACCAGATTCAAGGGAAGGAGAAGTGGACCCCCACTATCCCATGGGAAGAGCATCAAAGAATTTGACAACATCTTTGAAATAACATAAATCATTTTCTAGGTACTTTGGTACACACCTGATCTTTTCTCTAAGACTATGAGTTCTGAGTGTAATTCATTTAGGAGCTGCCATGGTGCCTAGTACAGTGCTTTGCCCATAACAGGAACTCAGTAAATTCTGTTGTATTAATGAATAAATGTGTTTAGCAGGTTCTTGCTGAAGGTAACTACAACTAATTTTACATCCTATAGAGTGAAAAAAGATGGGGGTTCGGGGGCTACAGTTCTTTTTTTAAAGGCCACCTAAAAGATTTTGAAAATATACTTATATGAAATAGATGACGATGTTCTTTAGAGGGCAGACCATGGGCATGACTGTTTAGTATGTGTGACGTGAATTATGGATAATCAATTCGGGGTTGTATGAAACAATCTTTCTAATTGGATTCCAATGAAGCACCTGCTTTCTGTCAAACTCCAGCTCCTGAGTGGGCAAGTCACATAGAAACCCATTTCACATCGATTTTCAATACTGCTTAATAGTTTGTTTTGCTGATTCAATCAAAATTTAAATCTATAATAACCATAGTTAAAGTGCTTGCCATAACATTGTTCTTATCAGCTCTCTGCTCCAAGACTGCATGGTGTCAGCTTTTAGAAATTAAAAACCTTTTTTTAATAAAATTGGGGGGGCGCCTGGTTGGCTCAGTGTGACCCTTGATCTCAGGGTCATGAGTTCGAGCCCTATGTTTGGTGTAGAGATTACTTAAAAATTAAAAGAAAACCAAAACTTAAATATGCAATTTTCCCTCCAAAATGCATTTAGCAGCATCCCTTACAATTTTAACCCCCATTGTATCATGAAAAACTACTACCCTCCTTTTTTTCTAAGAAGAGCATTGAAAAGGTTTTCTAGAAAATGTTTTAAAAATTGAATAATAGTAATAAGATAATCATCATAATAAGGCAGTTTTATAAAGAGAAAATTATTAGAAGGCAATGCGTAGTCTACATCTGAAACTAATATGTACAATAGGTTGGCTAATTGGATTTAAATTTTTAAAAATGTTAAAAATGAAAAAAAGAGGGCAGTGTGAAGAATAAGAAAGCACAGGCTTGAAAAGAAAGCACTCCAACTGCCCGTTGCTCAGAGCTTTTTTCTTCTCATCCACAAACCAGAGCTAATAATCTCTAACTCATGAGGTTGGTTTTTTTTGTTTTTTTTTTTGTTTTTAAGATTTTATTTATTTCACAGGGAGACACAGTGAGAGAGGGAACACAAGCAGGGGGAGTGGGAGAGGGAGAAGCAGGCCTCCCGCCAAGCAGGGAGCCCGATGTGGGGCTCGATCTCAGGACCCTGGGATCATGACCTGAGCCGAAGGCAGACGCTTAGCGACTGAGCCACCCAGGCGCCCCATCATGAGGTTTTTGAAAGAATTTGGTGGACAATGTCTATTTCTGATACCCCTGGACCATCCTTTCTCTGCCTCCCCTTTTCAATATGACACTGAGCAGTTCATAAAGGATAAAGGCATAAAGTGTTAGGCCTCTGAGGGAGCATTTGCAAGTTACTAAGAGATATAGATTTCCTGGCAAAGGAATGAATTTCTAATAGTAAAAATCACAGCTTTCAGGAGTAAAACTACAGGATGGAGTTAGGGAAGAAGATGCTTCAGGGAGGGTCCTTCTAACCAGAGTAAGTAAAGACCTTCATCCTCACCTAAGAGTTAGGCCAGCCCAGGAAGGCACTATCAGAAGGGACTTAGTGGTCAGATATTTGGACTTCAGACAGATCCCCATTTGATCCTCAGCTTAGCCATTTACCTGCTGTGTGAACTAGCATGTTTCTTTAACATCTCTGATCCTTGGTTGCCTTACCTATAAAATGGGGCAAAAAGAGAACCTGCCTCGCTGATTGCCTGTGAGAATCAAATGGGGTAAGACACATATTATGTGCTCGATCAGTGACAGCATCTGATAGCCACTAGGAGTTGCTTACTTGATTTTTTTTTCCAGTGATGATGAAACTTAAGTTTTAAAATCCCCAATTCTGTCAAAATATGTGAGCACACTGTCCAACCCATGGAGGGAACTCCAACATGGTAACACCCGCTGTGTTCATCTTTGTATTCCATTTCCACCCCCTCCCTCCCCATGTCCACCAGCCAGTTGCCTTGTATGGAGTACACACTTCGTAGAAGCTCAATTAAAGCTCCAGGCCCTGAGGAACAAGAAAGTGATCCTCACATCATTGTAATGACTTAAAATTAAGGTGATGAGTGACACATAGTTAATGCTTTGAGAAAAGCAGGGCTCACTGTCAGAGAGGCCCCAGATCTTAACTGTGGAATCTGGGATTTAGACATTGCTGCTTTTGCCCTCATGCCCACAAGGACCCTTTGGGACTTTGTCGTCTGAGATAGACACGAGGAGGACATGGCAACCATCACTCTGCCTCTGGCTTCAAGCCTTGAAGGTAGAACTGTGGCTTCATTTTTCCTTACAAAACTCGCTTTAGCCTGGGAAACCCGTGTGGCCAAGTCTCCACATGGGTCTAGCACCACCTGGATCTGGAGTCCATTCAGGGGATCCATCATGCGTTTACTGTTGGCAGGGCTGCACACCCTGAAATGCTGGAATCTGCTCTCATTGAAACTTCAATCTGCAACAAGGGGGACAAAAGCCTCTCCTGGAGGTCCTCAGTGGAAATGGAAGACAACTGCTTTCTTCGGCATGGCTTAAGGAAGGCTTCCATCGAGGAGATGAGCGTTAGAGTTTGCCCCATCCACGCTGCTTGGCTGACCCTGAGGGCCTTGGGAGAAACTTCTCCTGTGACCGTGGGGCTGGATACCACTGCTCACTGCTCTTATTTATTTATATAAGAGAAAATAATGAGCCCTGGTTGCTTAAGCTTATCATAAGGAAGGGTAGAAACCCTTCATTTAGCCCAAGATGAAATTTTTGCTCTCGGAATAATAAGTACGCCTAACTCCAAGAATTAATGTGCATTACTCACTTGTAGCCATCCTACTTCATAGCCCATCCAAGTCCTTGGTGTTCAGGAAACCCTGTTCTATTCTAGACAAGAAAAATCAGGTTGTTGTTGGCCTGGGTTTCTTCTATGACTTGAAACTCCCACGGGCTGCAGCTGGGTAATATTTTATCTGTGTAGCCCCTGAGCTATATAACGAGAAGTTTGCAAGACCCTAACCTAAGGAAACATGAGGTGTAGTACTGGAGAGTTTTGTCTAGGCCTTTACCCAAGTACTTACCCTATGATGTGCCAGTTACTGTTTAGACATTGAAGACACATCAAAGAACTCAGACAAGCTCCCTGCTCTCCTAGAACTTGTTTAACTTCAGCCGAGGAAGACCCATCCTACAAGTGTAAACTCACATATGAACAAGAAAATCTTAAAATAGTAATAAGTGTGACTGTGTAATTTTAAAAGGTGATGGGAGAGAAATGAACAGGAGGAGGGAGGAACGTTGGCTACAGGCATCAGGAAAGGCCTCTCTGAGAAGCCAAGAGCTGAGTGGGGCATGGGACACGAGAAAGCACTCCCCATTAGGAGACCGAAGGCAGAGGGTGGTAAATAATGGTCCCTCCCCAAATTCCAGCTGATACCATTTTTGGGTGTGGCCTGCAAGCTGAGATGGGGTTTTACTTTTTTTTTTTTTAAGATTTATTTAATTATTTTAGAGTGAGAAAGAGCATGAGCAGGAGGGGCAGAGGGAGAGGGAGAGAGAATCTCAAGCAGACTCCCACTGAGCGCAGAGCCCCTCATGGGGCTCAATCTCACGACCATGAGATCATGACCTGAGCCAAAACCAAGAGTCAGACTCTTAACCGACTGTGGGGCCCGGGGTTTTACATTTGTAAATGGCTCAAAAAAAATCTAAGTAGCAAATACTTTGTGACACATAAAAATGATATAAAATTCAGGGGCACCTGGGGGGCTCAGTTGGTTAAGTGTCCAACTCTTGATCTCAGCTCAGGTCTTGATCTCCGGGTTGTGAGTTTAGGCCCCACATTAGGTTCCATGCTGGGCGCAGAGCCTACTTTTAAAAAAATGATAGAAAATTCAAATTTCAGGGTTCATCAAGGTTTATTGGAACAAAGCCAGGCTTGTTTGCTTACATGCTGTCTCTGGCTGTTTTGGTGGTACAGTGACAAAGCTGAGTAGTTGTAACAGAGATCGCATGGTCCACAAAGCCTAAAATATTTACTATGTAGACTGTTCAGGAGAAAGTGTGCTGACCCCTGATCTAGGAGGGAGCATTCACACAGAGGGAGCCACACATGCTAAATCCCAGCACAAAGACCTGCAGGACAGCAGGGAGGCTGGAATAAGGGGCGGAAATGATGTCTGGTAGACATGCAGAGACCAGGTGTGGGGGACACAGGGTATCTGTGTTATCTAACCATATGCACCCTCAGTTACGGGCCATAGGCTTTTGTCTAATCTCTACCCCAAACGGTTTCAGCTTACTGAAAGCAAGGCCAAAGTTTTATCATTATAATGGACAAAATTCTACCCCATCCTCCTGGACCAGTGCGACCTGGAAACCCATAATCCTTCCTCCTGCCTCCCTTTGGCTCAGAGCTGTAGTTTCCCAACTACAGCAGATAATCAGGATCCCAGCTCTGCTGCTTACTGGCTGTGTGACCTTGAACAAGTTACTTGACTCAACTCGGCTATAGTTTCCTCTTTTGCAACGTGAAGCTACTACTACCTAACTTAAGGAGTTGTGACATTTAAATGAGATAATGCACCTAGTTAAGTGCTGTGATTAGCAGCTGCTATCATTATTATTATTATTATTATTATTATGGAGCAAAAAATGTCACTTGGCAAATGGGGCTCCCGGGCCCCACCCCCAGAGATCCAGATTCAGTTAGTCCAGGGCAGGGCCCAGGAATCTGTCACAAGGAGTGTGAACCACACATTGAGAAATACTGCCCCAGGAAGACAGGTGCACGGCCATCTGGCTGGGCCACGTGACCTGGCCTAAGGCATTGATAAACAGTAACTATGTATCATTGAATGGGTAGAGAGTTTGGGGGCGGGATTTTTTTTTTTTTTTTTTTTTTTTTTTCTCCCTATGCAAGCCCAAGCCTGAGTTTGGACAAAGAAGTGGAGGTGGGGATGGGGTGGGCCTCACAGCAACCCCACTCTGTGTGAATCATACTAAGTACTCTCCCATTGCAGGCAGGGGCCTGTGCACTTAAGTTGTGTATAGACAGAGAGTTCCCCGCCTTACTTTGCGAATCCAGGAATCTCAATGTGTTTATTCCCATTCTCATCCTGTGGTTGATAGGGTTCTTGTATTGCACTTCCTGGGGGAGACAGTACAGAGGGAGACAGGCTTCCTCCTTCTCTCCTCCTCCCCTGTTAGTTGGGGGGGTGGCAGGAAGGTAAATGAGGGAGGCAGAAGCGGTGTGAGGCAACAGAGAGGGGCACGGACTGTGGTCAACCAGAGAGCCCATGTTGCACCTAAGGGGCTAGCTGCCCCTCCTCCTCCAGCCAATTGTGGTCATGCAGGAATGCAGACTGAGAATGGCCAGAAATTCCTTATTTTCTAAAAGAAGCCAACTATCCAGATTTTTATGCAATATATTCCCATTAATAAACATTGGCAAGTAATTAAAAAAAAATGTTTTAAACCCCATAGGGGCCAAACAAAACAAATCCTCTGGCTGGATCCAGCCTGTGGGTGGGCCTCCAATTTGTAAACTCTGGTCTAGACTGAATAATTCAAGCTCTGGGACCTGCACCCCTACTTCCCACCCCACCCTGTGGCCTGGTATAGGGACGGGGACTGTCCTAGGGCAGTGGTTCTCACCTTAGCAACACATTAAAGTCACCTGGGGCGAGAAAAATCATATACTGATGCTAAGGCTCCGTATCCAAAGGGTCCCATCGGTCCCATTGGTCCGGGGGTCGGGGGGTCGTGGGGAGAAGGTCCCCAGGGAATACGCCATCAGAGTTGAGCTCCACTGTGCAAGGCAAGACCAAAGGGACAATTATTGGAGAAGGAAATCCTGGGAACAGGGTGCCCAGCAGTCTGAAAAGCAAGGCCAGGCTAGAAACCCCTGTCAAGGTTTTAACTTTTTGTGCTTCCACCCCTGGTCTCTGGGCAACGGTCACATAGACAGTGGTGAAGGGTTTGACATCATCAAACGGTTTGTCTTGCAGTTTGCATCAGTCAGCAACAGGTGTTGATGAAATCCTCATAGCCTAGTACAGCCTTAGGAGGTAATGGTGGGGGTGTTATGGGTTTGGTCCCGGAAAAAAGGGACAAGGGGAAGGTATGGTGCTCCTCCCACTCCCCTCTACTGATGCCCACGCAGGGAAGCAGCCAAAGCCTGAAAGCACCAGGCGACTGTCAGCAGCCCAGAGGGAAGATTCTTTACCATAGAGGGGCTGTGTCAGGCAGACCACCTCTTTCCCAAACGTTCCGGAAGAAAGTGACCCTCAAAGTTGGGGTGGGAGTGGATGCTTGAGTGAAGAATTCTTTTGCAGTTTTTGATACCTAGCCCCCGTTTGGCCCAAGGTCGGTTGTAAATGCGTGTTGAAGGAACGGAGAGCAAGAATGAAGGCGTCAGTGGCTATTTTTACTGCCTTTTTTGCCTTTTGAGGCAATTCTTACTCTTCTTACTCCTTCCCTATGAGCAAACAAGGGGGGAGGGGTCTGAATGGGAACGGGGTCCACTGAACTTTGTTTTCCATTAGCTGCTGGGCTTTCCAGCAAGTTCACGAGTTGCCAGGGTGGTTTCATACAAAGGCTTCACTCACCTATATTAATTGGCCCTTAACACACAGGAAGACACCAGTGAGTTTTTATAGTGTGTGGAGGGTTTTTGAACCAAGGAACCAGATTCCTCATTTTCCCTGCACCCACTATTTTCCCTTTGAAGTCCACGGGAGCCTTGCTCAGGGTGTCTAGAGAGAAAGGAGGATCTGGTCTAAGTGAATTGTTAGGAAAATGTATTAAAGTGCTAAAGTAAGATTAAGTTACCCAGAGAAAATACACTTTGGCCAGAAGAAACTGCAATCAGAACCATCTGAAGGGGTCCTGTGGTCAGAGAAAAGAAGAAAATGTATTTTAAAAATTCAATTAATGGGCTCGGTTACCTCAGAGGAAATAAAGACTCATTGTCTTTTACATGTTTAAAATATGAATTGCCAATTAATGATGCGATTGGCAAATTGCTCTACAATTAAAAACAGAAATGTTGTTTGAGGCAATTAGAATAATTGTCATATGTTAATTATGGGTTGATGGATTTTGCATGCTGCCAGCAATTACCTTTTGAGTCTGAGCTTTTCTGAACAGAATCCAAATCCATAAAGACATTGATAAAATAAGAACTGTCTTCCCTGCTGGCATGCCTGCCACATTGTTAGTGTCGTTTCAGGTATGTAATTATTTTTAATTAGGTCTCCAGAAGAAATTTTCTTAATACATGTTTTACTAGGTCATCATTAAAGAACCTTGCAACCAATAAGAAAGGAGAGGGGAATAGAAAGAATACAGACATGGAAAGTCAGGCAAGCCTTGGTTTAGATATTTACTAGCTGGGTACTTTGGGCAAGTTGCTTAGCCTTTCTGAACCTCAAAGTAAAATGGGGAAAATATCAACCATCACTAGGAGGTTTGTATGAGGTAATATTTATATATCCCCAAGTACTGTGAATGAGGCATAGCAAATGCTCAATAAAAGTAATTATTGCTTTTCTAGAAATAGTAGGATATACTCTCAGGCTGGGCTTGCCCCTTAACTATTTCAATATAGTAAAGTCCTTGAAGTTACCATTCTTGCAACTAGGACCGTCATATGTAGCCATCCAGATTATGGTCTGCACCACTTCTAGGAGAGTCACTGATTTTGAAGTCTATGTGAATAGTGCTCTTTGAGGTTGTGCAGTGTACAACCTTCACAACTATACATGGCTATTCTGTTTAAGACCAATAATCGTAAACTTAAGTCCTTTTAAATATTTGGTCCTCAGAGAAACATGTCTTATTTTTGTTCATTAGACCTTCTCCTAGTTGGGGTTTTTTCAGCAGCATTTATCAGAGGTTAGCATATTTTTACCTGGAGACCTAATATGGCCTACAGCCTGTTTTTGCAAATAAATTTTTTTTGGAATGCAGTTACACCTGTTCATTTACATATTATCTTCAGCTACTTTTGAGCTACAAGGGCAGAGTGGAGTAGTTGCAACAATGACTCTGTGGCCACAAAAGTGAAAATATTTGCTATCTGGTCCTTTATGGAGAAAGTTTCTTGACCCCTGCTATTAATGACTGTCTAGCCAAATATCTGTTTATATTAATTCCAGGAAAGTTAATGGCTGATGGCTGTGGTTGTTGTTTCTCTTCTCTCGCTCCTCTTATATTACTGAGCCAGGAGGTTTTACCTGATTCCTTGTTGCCACTTCCAGACTCTTCTCCCTTCTCCTTCCCCAAATTCCTACAACTCTGAAATGCCTGATTTTAGATTTTCCCATCCACCACCCCCTCCTTGTGGCAGTCATCTACTGATCCCTGAAACTTTTAGCTCCTGGATCACTGCTACTCTCTCAATAATCTCCCCATCATAATTCATGGTACTTTTCATAACCATATGCATAAATGATCTTTCCATTATGCTGGCCTCTCAGGTCTTGAATCAGATTATCTCCAGTGATTTCGCTTTCATCCAACAGTCGATAACTATTTATTAAGTGCCAGGCCTCCCTCTTGCACACTCTCTCAGCTACTTATTCCCATGGTCAACCCCAACCTAGTCTTTGACAACTAGAACAACCTCTGCCCCATCAAGCCTGGCAGCTCACTTCCTGTACCAGTCTGACTGCAATCACTTCGAACTCCCCTGGGACCAATTCCGTTGATCCCACTACCTTTTCCCCATCCCTCGCCACTTTCTTGCTCCATGGCCTTGTGTTATAATTACTCCCTAGCATGTAACTTCAAGCCCTCTTGCCTCTTCATTGCTTAATCCTGCTCTTCTGGCAAAACGTCAGTCCTAGTTATGTCCAGTACTGGACCATACCTGCACCTGAGCACAAGCCCTTGACTGAAGAGAAACATACAACCCAGCTGATTGATTTCACTTTAATTCATGCCCTCTCCCCTCCAGTAGATATTTATGCTCCCTGGTAATCTTACTCCATTTCCCTCACTCCCACTCTCATAGATGATTATTTCATACCTTCACATGGCTCATTAAATCTCCAACACCTTCATCCTTATTCTCTCTCTCAATGATTTTGCCTCCTTTGTCACTCAGGAAAAGAAGCAATTAGAAGAGAACATCCAAAAACCCCCACCACCATAGCCACCTTCTTCTTTGCCATATACTCTGCCTTCCAGCTTTAAGGTTCTGTACTTCTACCTAAGACCACCCTCTCCACCTGTCCACTAGACTCTGTCCCCTAGACTCTGTCCCCTCTTGCCTATTCAAGAATATTGCTCCCACATTTCTCCCTTTCCCTTAGTGCATTACTGGTCCTTCCATTTTATATAAGAATAGCTCCATCATTACAAATATATTCTTTCTCCCATCTCAGAATAAAATGAAACAAATTCTCTGACTCCATTTCCATCTCCAGCTACCAGCCATTTCTTTGTTCCCTTTTAGAGCACAACTCCTCAGAAGTGCTATCTGTCTTCATTGTGCTCAATATTTATCTTCAGTTCTCTCTTTAACACTCTAACCATGCTTTTGTTCCCTGTATTCCACAGAACGTGCTCTTGTCAAGGTCAAAGATCAAATCTTTTTTGTGAAGTCCAATAGTCAGTTTTCAGTTCTCACCTTGACCTTCCAAAAGTACTTGATACAGTTGACTTTTCCTTCCACTTAACTTCCAGAACACGATGTTCTCCTCAAAGCGGGCAGGGGGATGGGGGGGGGGGGAGTCTGAGTCATGGGAAAGAACCATCTAGAAGACCCCTGGGATTCATTTGGATTGATTATATTGAACATAAGACTCCTTTTGTGGAAGCCTCACCCTTGTAAAACAGACCCTTATCTGACACAAATGGCCCTCTTATTCTCATGATGCCTAGAGAAACCCAGGGCCTAAAGGGGTGGAGGGTGGAGGGGTGGAGGGGTGGAGGGGTGGAGGTAGGGAAGAGTTAGCCTTGGCCAGGTTACCGATACCCTCCAAGATTCAGGTTTTTCATTTACAAAGTGTAGATGATGTGCCTAGGGCACAGGTTTGTTGTAAAGAATAAATGAATTAGTATTAGAGAAAGCCTAGGATCATAATTGAAAACTCAAATGCCTGCCAGGGTAGGCAGGCAGAAACTATAAATTGAGACAGTAAGCAGATGCTTACCTCCTAAAGAAAGGTCAACTTCAAATTTTGAAAATGAACACACTAGGCCAAATAAATCCTACCTGAAAGCCAAGTTATCCCACTTTTTCACCTGGATGGTGGCCGAAACATGGCAGGTATTTGGTTAATATCGGATCCCCTTTCTTTTGAAAACCCAACTCAGTCATTTGGTCAACCTGCTGCTCTGATGCCCACAACATTCGATCGACACATCTGTCCTCAGCCCACCCCATGCCGGCACTGTGCAAGGCAGGGTGGTGGTCCCTTCCCTCACGTTCCATTTCTACCATTAGATATAGTGGGGTACCAAACAGGCTGACAGATTGTGGGAACAGCTGCTAACTGTGAAAATGACCAAAAAAGGTAGAGGAGGAGCTGGGAATCCACTACGATAAATACAAAGTAAAAAGAGTGATGCTTAAAAAAAAAAAAAAAGAGTGATGGTTAAGAGCTCGGGTTCTGGAGTCTCATTTCCTGGCTCCGTGACCTTAGGTACATTACAGTGGTCCCCCTTCCCTCCACCATCCATGGTGTTTTGTTTTCTGCTGTTTGAGTACCACCCCCGCCCCCTGCCAGTCAGCCATGGTCTGGCTCCTCCTTCTTCTTTTTTTTTTTTTTAAGATTTTATTTATTTATTTGACAGAGAGAGACACAGCGAGAGAGGGAATACAAGCAGTGGGAGTCGGAGAGGGAGAAGCAGGCTTCCCGCCTAGCAGGGAGCCTGATGCGGGGCTCGGTCCCAGGACCTGAGATCATGACCTGAGCCAAAGGCAGACACTTAACGACTGAGCCACTCAGGCGCCCCTGGATCCTCTTTCTGATGTATTGTCAGAAGGTCCATAGTAGCCTAGCGCTAAGTCACAATGCCTACGTCATTCCCCTCACTGCATCTTGTCACATAGGCATTTTCTCATCTTACATCATCCCATGAAGAAGAAGGGTGAGGACAGCACAATAAGATATTTTGGGAGAGAGAGGGAGAAACCACATTCCTGTAACTTTTGTTATGGTATACTGTTATAATGTTTCTCTTTTATTATTAGTTGTTGTTGTTAATCTCTTACTGTGCCCAATTTATAAATTAAACCTTATCATAAGTATGCATATGTGGGAAAAAACAGTATATAGAGGGTTTGGTACTCTCTGTGGTTTCTGGCATCCGCTGGGGGTCCTGGAAGGTATTTCCCATGGATAAGGTGGACTACTGTACTTATCCTTTCTGTGCCTCTGTGTTCCGTTTGTAAAAATAAAGATAATAATAGTCCCTGCCTTATAGTCTCTGTTGAGAGGATTAAGTGAGTGAAGACATTGAAAGCACCCAGGTCGTTCCCTGGCACCTCGTTGGTTCTTAACCTAGGTTAGCTATATGTCAGGCAGAGGGTTCTAGATGTGAATTTAGAAACTAGGGTTCTCATTAAGGTGACCAACTTGTCCTGATTTGCCCAGAACTTACGCTGTATTAGCACCAGAAGTCGTGTGACCCGGAAACCCCCTCGATTTGTGGTTGGTCAGCCTGGTTCAACTTCCAGCGACTAACTAGCTGCATTACTTTGAGACCATTCTTATCCTTCCTCCGGATTGAGGAGTTTAGACTAGGTGGGTGGTTCTCAAACTTCATTGTGCCTGAAAATCTCCTGTTGAAAAACATGGACTGCTGGACCCCCACCCTGGAGTTTCTGACCCAGCAGGTCTGGGGTGGTCCTGACCCACTGCTCTAGATGATCACAAAGGTCCCTTTGTCTTCTACTCATCTGTGATTCTATGGCTGCTTCCTGTGACTTGCTTATAGTCTTCATGGGAAAATGAGGTTTGTGTACAGAAAAGCATTCATTCATTTCACCATTTATTCATTCAACAATATTTATTTGTCAGGCACTGTTGGTCAGGCACTGTTCTAGATGCAGGAGATCTAGCAGTCAACAGAATCATAAGATTGTAAACTCCTTGATGGCAGGGGCTCAGCTAACTTACTTTGTGCCCACACTGCCCTGTCCTTCCCCATGCCATGCACAGTGAAGGCTCTTGGCAAATGAGAGCTGGAGAAGAGTGCAAGATAATACATAGGGAAGCAGTAAGCTATGCTTACTTACATATGCTTATGTAAGTATATAATAAGCATATGCTTATGCTTATTACAGACCCTAAAAGCAAGCTGTTGGATAGGCGAGCTAGTCTGTGTTCGAGAGCTACAACCCTTACCACTCTCACCCCCTACCAGTCAGGCCCACCCCCAAAATCCATATTTTAATGTCTGTTTTATGGCCGGGATTCCATTTTTTGAGATTCATGCCTGTGTCTCTTATGAAAAAGAGGGCAAACACGTTAAACCTTATCTGATATTTCTAGGAAGAATGTAATAGGGCTTCAGGTATTTCATCCATTCAACCAGTTACTTTACCTTGCTGCCAGCTATACGTGGGAGAACCGACCTTTTTAAAATAAGCAGATGCTATGTGTTTCTCTCATACCTATTTCCGGGAGAGGAGGAAGGGAACTCATTTTGTAGGCTGCTGAAGAACCAGAATACTTACTATCCATGAAGCTTTGTTCAAGCGTATCCACTGGTTGGCGTGTTACACTCAATCAAGGATCCTGACACACATGTCAGGAAGGTCAACTGATAACACTAATTTTTGTGACACTCCTAATGACAGGTTTATGTGATTAGACTTTATTCCCCTAAAAAATCTACTCCTGTTTTATTGCATGTCCACTTAGCCACACCTGTTGCCTCAGGTTTCTGCGGCTGCATAACAAATCACCCCAGAAATAAGTGGCTTACATGCAGGTCTATTTTTATTGGTCTCCATTTTGTGGGTCTGGAATTGGGGCGAGGCTCGGGGGGATGACTTGTCTCTGCTCTGTGGGTGCGGCTAGGTTCATCCTTGTAGTTGCATTTAGCTGAAGGCTGCGCTGGGCTGACAGGTCCAACAGGGCGTCACTCTGGTGTCTGGGGTTATGGTGCTGGTTGTTGGCTGAGCTGCCCGGTTTTGTTTTCTCCCTCACAGCCTCTCCCTCCTCATGGCCTCTTATCCTCCAGGGCTTTTATGTTTTAGAAGGACAGCCTGGGTTTCTTTCCATGGCAGCTCAAGGTAGGAAGAGCCCAGGAGTTGGAAGCTGTTGGGTTCAGAACTGGCAGTGATACTTCTACCACATTCTGTTGGTCAAAACCACAAGCCCTCCCGGATTCAAGGAGAGAGGGGACATATACTCCACCTCTTGATGGGAGAAATTATTGGTGACCATCTCTGGAGGTAATTAATCTACATGCTTGTCTTTTCTGCATCTTCATGCACTTCAAGTAAGAAAGAATAGTGTTTTTTTTAGGTGGTGAGGGTGGGGATGTCTAGTGACAAGACAAAGACGTTTCTTTCAGGGCACCTGGGTGGCCCAGTCATTAAGCATCTGCCTTCAGCTCGGGCCATGATCCCAAGATCCTGGGATCCAGCCCCACATCGGGCTCCCTGCTCAGCGGGAAGCCTGCTTCTCCCTCTCCCACTCCCCTTGCTTGTGTTCCCTCTCTCGCTGTCTCTTTCTCTCTGTCAAATAAATAAATACATAAAATCTTTAAAATAAATAAATAAAATTTAAAAACAAAAGATGTTTCTTTGATTTACAGCATCTAATTCCCAGAAGAGTGTCAGAACTCCCTCAGGGAAATAAGGATACTTAAATGATTATGTAAACAATGTAGCTGAAGGATAAAAATGATGGTGAGAAGCACATAATATGTGTCAGTCTCTATGTTCGTGATAAATTTGAAATGTGGCAAAAACCCAACTGCCCTTTTGGAAACCAATATAGCAGCCCATAAAATTCTCAAATGCTTCTGATTAGTCTGAATGCATCTCAAAGAACAAGAGAGTTGAATGGCAGGAGAGGACTCTACGGAAGTCTCAAGGGCAGCAGATGTTTCGAATGCTCTCAGTGAAAGGGGCAATAATGCCAACCACGTGCTTGACTATATTTTTGAAATTATCTTATTCAGGGCTCGTGAAAACGCGGAAAATGTAAACATGCACACATGTGCGGAAAAATACACAAAGTGCAAAGAGCCTCTTCTTCTGGCAGTGTTGGGGGAGACAGTCGAAAGGAGAGGTGTATGTGGGGTACCTATGATGACGGGTGCTTCTTAATTTTAAGTGTGCAACCGAGTCACCCAGGAGCCTTGTTAAAAGGCAGATCCTGATCCAGTGGGTCTGGGATGGGGGCTGAGAGTCACGTTTCTGACCAGCTCCCGGGTGACGCTGCTGCTAGTGCGTGCATTTGAAGACAAGCTTGTTGAAGATGTGGAGGGGGGTGCTTGATAAGTGTCCTTCCTTGCAGGGCAGGCAGGGCTCAGGCAGCAAATGCTGCCTCTGTGCCCCCCAGGAGCCAGACATGCTAGATGACAGGGAGACCAAGACAGCACAGACTCAGGCTCTGGACTTCAATGAGCTGCCAGTCTAAGAGAAATAAATGCATAATAATAATAATAATAATAATAATAATAATAATAATAATAATTCAAATAAAGAGTGATAAGGAAGTGGCTGGGTGACTGCTAGATACAGGCTTGGGGGTCCTGATTCAACCCCTAACTAGGATGTGGCTTGGGTAATTGGATTGACCAGAGTCTCGGTATCTCCGATATGAATTGATCTTTATGGTGCCTACCTCATAGAATCCTCATGTGACTTTACTGGAATAAAGCCATCATGTGAAATAATGTCCAGGGCATAGTAAGTGCTCAGTAAATATTAACCATTAGAACTATACAAGAGTTGCTCTGGGTTGGTGTGGGGAGAGGCCAATATATTTATTGAAAGTTTTTTAGGTTATTAATCATACAGTAAATTCTGGAAAGCTATTAGCAAATATGGAAAAGGAAAGAAATCATATCCATCTTCACAAAATCCTTGAGAAACAAGCATCATGATGCATCTCTTAAGATGTGTATTGAGGGGGTGCCTGGGTGGCTCAGTCGTTAAGCGTCTGCCTTCGGCTCAGGTCATGATCCCAGGGTCCTGGGATCGAGCCCCGCATCAGGCTCCCTGCTCTGCGGGAAGCCTGCTTCTCCCTCTCCCACACCCCCTGCTTGTGTTCCCTCTCTTGCTGTGTCTCTCTCTGTCAAATAAATAAAAATTAAAAAAAAAAAAAAAGATGTGTATTGAGTATAAGGCATGTGTGGTGATGGGCGAGATGGAACTTTGATTTAAAAAGTTCTGTTTAGAGGCACCTGGGTGGCTCAGTCAGTTATCTGCCTTTGGCTCAGGTCATGATCCCAGGGTCCTGGTACTGAGTCCCGCATCAGGCTCCTTGCTCAGCGGGGAGCCTGCTTCTCCCTCTGCCCCTCCCCCTGCTTGTGCTCTCTCTCTCTCTCTCTCTGACAAATAAGTAAATAAATCTTAAAAAAAACAAAAATAAAAGGTCCTTTTTAGGGCCACCTGGGTGGCTTAGTCGGTGAAGCATCTGACTCTTTGTTTAGGCTCAGGTCATGATCTCAGGGTCCTGAGATCGAGCCCTGTGTCAGGCTCTGTGCTCAGTGCAGAGTCTGCTTTCCCTCTTCCTCTGCTCCTCCCCCCACATGCTCTCTCTCTCTCTCTATGGAATAAATAAATACAATCTTAAAAAAAAAAGATTCTATTTATTCTTGATCCTGTGTGACCTTGACACAATCATTTAACCTCAGCTTTCTCATCTATAAGATGGGAACAATGACATCTGTCATATTCAAAATGTATGAGGCTCAAATGTCATAATGGATCTTTGGTGTCCACAGAGCTGGCTTGGAATCTTGGCCTTATCACTTATTAGCCTGTGTGGCCTTGAGCATTTTTCTCAACATCAACCCCCATGAAAAAAGTATATAAAACACTCAGCTGAGTGACAGACACGTAATAAATGCTCAGTAAATGGTAGCTGTTGTTATGATGTGAATTGCTTTGAAAAATATAAGGTATATGACTTCATGAGGATTATTATTGTAAGTTATGATAAATGTGCTGTTCTTTATATACATTGAAGTGTTGCTGCTGAGTTGCTGGCAATAACGTATAAACTACGACTTTCCAACCCCTCCCCTTTCATGTGCTTTTCCAAGTGACAGTTGGAAAGGTCTCCAAGGGAGGGTGAGAGGTGCAGTCCCTGATGATGATGTAATTTACACTCCTCTTCATCACTGAAGCTAAGAGACTGCTTCTTATATTGCAGACTCTCAGAATTTTTTTAAAAAGATTTTATTTATTTATTTGACAGAGAGAGACACATGGAGAGAGGGAACACAAGCAGGGGGAGTGGGGGAGGGAGAAGCAGGCTTCCCGCTGAGCAGGTAGCCTGATGTGGGGCTCCATCCCAGGGCCCGGGGATCACGACCTGAGCCAAAGGCAGATGCTTAACCAACTGAGCCACCCAGGCACCCCAGACTCTCAAAATTTTGAAATGCTGACAAGCTTTCATAAACTTTTTCTTTATCCTTTCAGTGGACCAGTTCCAGTCGCAAATTCACAAGGCAAGGACAGGTGTGCGGATTTGTTTATGGTAGAAGGTGGACTCTACTGGTTTGGGCCCTTAGTTGATGCTGCTCTGTAGAAGGGGGCAGGGTTGCAGCCAAGCATTCTTTCTATGGAAATGAAGCAACAACAGCTTGGCACCGTTTGGGCATTAACCAATATTCCAACAGCCAGAGATTGCTCAACGAAACACACTTCTTCCCGCCTCCACCCAAGGAAAATGTTGGAATGGGGGACAGGGAAATCTCAAAACGGACTCTTCTTATAGTCTGTCCCTGGACTCATTAGCTTTCTCTCTTACCTTCTCCACCAATCCATCTCCTTGACAGGATTATTGCGAGGAAGGAGTTAATGAGTACACAGCTTTATTTTCCTTGGAAGAGAGATACAAAACAGGCTCTGAGCCGGCCTGTCATCACCCTGCAGGTCTTCAGGGGTTTTATAGGTAATTATTAACCCTTTGTGGCATTCCTGAGAAAAAAACCTCTATGCTGAAAGCACCTACTAAAATTTTCCATCTATAGTATGTATATGGACTCTTGATTTTTTCCAGTGTCAGGATTCAAAAACACTTTAAAAATCAGCCTTAGATGTATGTAGCCCTGAACAGTTTATACTGCCCCTCGAGTCCTATATCAAAATGGATTCTTCCTTAACTGTCTTAGCACCATTATCTTTGTTTTCCGTTTGAGAAAACTGAGGCTTAAGGAAAGGTTTCATGGGTAATGAGGCCTGGCTAGCAACCAGGTCTTTTGACTGCTGCCCTGGTGCTCTTCTAATGTACTGAACATGATAGAAAGCCTCTTCTAACAGTGAGAAAGCACTTCTGAATCTCAGCATTCTATAAAACCACCAATTATCACCACCCTTGAACTGTAACAAACTGCCATAATTCGGTCCTATGGAATTTGTGTTAAAAAAAGAAATTCCCATGATCATCCTGCTTTCTTGTTATTTTTATCATTTGCTTCTCTTCCCGCTTGGTGATTTTAGGCTATTTAAATTTTTGGGTTCTTCTTTTTCAATGAGTTTAAGATGCTTAACTGCTAGGGCTTCCATATTTAAGAGAGACTTGTAGCAATTCTCACTGGGGATTTGACTCCATGCTGACCCCAGAGTTTGGTCTCTGGTAGATTAAAATGAGCCGGAAATCCTAAAATCCCTGGATGACCCCTTCAAGGGATAGATAAATAACTTCAAAATTGTGAAAATGGCAGTGGAGGAAAATGAGGACCCAGAGTCCCCAAATCCACTGTTGCTCTGTGCGGAGTGTGCCAAGACTTGCTCTTTGATGAGCAGGGACATGGACTCCCTTAGAAATTTGCCACTGTTGTTGTTGTTCAGGTCTCCTTGATCTTAGGTTGTGGCCACAGATGATGAATTCTCTCTCGAGCCCGACATCACTGCTCTCCAAGCCCACACTCTCCTTTCAATCACAAGCAGGTTGCTAGTATGTGGGCAAACTTCCATACATGGTATGGGGAGCAGACATGACTTCATGCTCTGCTGTAGACGAGAGGAACTGCCAAGGCTCAGGCGCCCAGTCCCCCCAAGTGTTCCTTGGTTTTGGAATTCTTTTCTCTGGCTGCGTGGTAACTAGACCACAGGGGATGCTTTAAATTTGTAGGCACACCCTTACCTTGCAGATTCTCAAACCCAACCTCCAGAACCTCAGGGTCCCAAAAGAGCATCACACAGGTACACCCACAAGCATTTGGAAAACATCTGACAATAAATATCCATTTTACAATACTTCTAATGGAACAGACCTGAAAGATAATTTTAGGTCAGCAGCTTAAGAGGGTCAAGGAGTTCAATTTCTTTTTGCTGCATAGATTGTTTCATTTGGGGGTGGAGGTGAGGCCAGGAGGATCTGACTGTTTCCTTTAAGGAAATGTTCATGAGTAGTTTACATTAAATTACTGTTTTGTGTTCCTTGGTCTTGCAAAGTTTAAGAAACATTGACATAGAAGACCTCATAAATTTGGGGGTCCTTCAAATTCCATTCCTTGGCTTATTATTATTTTGCTGAAAGACATTACAACAAAGAGATACATTTCTTCTTGTCCAGATGGAAGGTGTATGTTTATGTGGATTAGAAATGAAACATAAAAGTCCTGGGTAGAATGGGTCAGGTGCAACATTTTTCTGATAATGTTTCTTGGGAATCATATTTGGATTGACTGCTGAGATCATGCAAAGAGAGAGAGAGAAGTGAGGCACCATTATCTGATAGCATACTTAATCAGAAGAAGTGGGGGGTGAAAAAAAAGGGGGAGGAGGGAATAAGAAAAAATGAAACCAGTAACCACCAGACAATCAAGCCCAAACCCAATTTCAGTTAAAGAAAGAGGTGCTCTTCTGGTTGAGGGAAAGTTTAACATCTCAATGAAGACAACCCCCTTAGAAGACATCAATTATGGAACAAAACCCTTTATTTTTCTTTTAAATTTTTAAAAATATTTTATTTATTTGACACAGAGAGAGGCAGAGAGCAAGCACAAGCAAGGGGAACGGCAGGCAGGGGAGAGACAGGCTCCCCGCTGAGTGAGGAGGGCTCCATCCCAGGACCCCAGAACTCAAGCCGAAGGCAGCTGCTCAACCAACTGAGCCACGCAGGCTCCCCAGAACAAAACCCTTTAAAAATGTTTTTGCTTATTCCTTCTGAGAAACATCTCCTCTCCTCCGTTTCCATAAAACACTAGTCAGATTTCATTTGCTGGAGCAAATGTTTTTCGACAGACTTGACTTGCTTAATTTTCCTGACAATGCGTGCAGTTATGTTAGAAACTTGCATACACTTGGAAAGGGACATGAGACACTAGGAAGCCAAAACGCCCAGAGGGGCAGCTATATATTACTGCGCTAATCTTTTCCCTTTCTCACAGTGTGTGTGTTTGTGTGTGTGTGTATGTGTGTGTGTATGTGTGTGTGCGCGCGCTCGCGCGCGCACGCGCTCCCCCTTGGACTTACGGTTTGGTTTGGATGCACAGTCGTAACACATGGCTACTATGTTCCGACTGGTAAGGGCTAAAGTTAGAAGATTTGTAACGATTACTGTTTTTCTTTCTCCTCTGTCTCTTGAAAACTGGCTTAAAAAGACTGATTTAAACAAATGAGCAAACAAAGCAACTCTTCATCGTAGGCTGGAACATTTTCAGAAGTACTGTTTATTTAACTAGGGTGGGAGCGTAGGTGAGAGTGTGTGCACCTTTTGAGACTTGGTTTCTGCAGTACACACTCATTTTGGTAATCGAGGACATACTGCTGGATTTAAGAGGTCAAGACCAAGTCAGGAGCAGAAAGGAGCTCCAAGTTGTGCGAAGAGGAAGGCGGCCACCCCTAGTGAGATAACTAAAGATGCCCCAACTGGTAGGAAATTTGCGGAGTTTTAAATCTGTGTCTTTGCTCCTGCAGGTCACCTGGAAAGTGGGTACAGATTTGCCCTGTATCCCGGCCCTATTTACAGCCAGGGAGAAGAGAAGAAACCTTGTGGCCAGACAACTGCAAAGCGGAGGAGTTACCCTCTTCATCAACTTTCTCTCCTCCCCTAGACCCAGAGGGCACGTCTCGACTCCGCTCCCCAGCCGGCATCCCGCTTCTCCACTAACAGACAGCACGTCCCCTTTAAGAGTCAGAGGACGCCTCTCCCTTTCTCCTCCCAGTGCCCCCGCCCTTCACACCTTGGGTGGGAAAAGAGAGTGGGGCGGGGTGGCCGGAGAGGCGGGAGGGCGGGATCACGGCGGGCGCCCCAATGGCTCTCCGGGCTGGTCGCCCTGGTCTCCGGCAGCCAATGAGCAGTAGGCAGGGGGCGTGGCGGGGCGCTGTTGCAAAGCGTCCAACGTGGGCCGGCCGGAGGCCGCGGGGCGCGGAGCCCGGGGGGTGTGTGAGGGCGAACGGCCGGGGGTGGGGCTTCGGGGACCCGCCAGGGCTGGGCCGCCTAGGGGCCGGCGGCGAGCGGCCGATTGTTCCGCCGCGAGGTCGGCGGGGTTCTCGCCGAGCTGAGGAGCCGAACACAGCCCGGAACTGCGCGCGCGCTCTCTGCCTGCGGCGCTGGGACAGCGAGGCGCACGGGGCCCTCGGAGCTGTGCGGGGTGACCGCGCCGTCCAGCCGCGGGTCTGCTGCTCGGTGCTCGGAGCCGAGAGGAAGATGCATTCGGGCGCACAGGTCAGGCTGCGAGGCTGAGCGCCTTCCGTGCAGCAGCGGCGGCAGCACTGCCCTCGGCCGACGGCGGCGGCACTTGGCGTGCGCGGGGCCTCAAGAGCCGGCCGGGAGCGCGGCGGGAGGACGAGGAGCGTCGGCCGAGCAGCTCTTGCCCGGATCCGTGGGCTTCGCGGCGAGTACAGCCGGCTCGGCCCGGATGGGCGCGGGGCTCGCGGCCCCAGCCGGGCGCTGCGGAGCGGCCCGGGCACCGGGGGCCCGCTGAGCGCCCGAGCCGCGGCGGCGGGGAAAACTTGTGCGGGCGGCCATGCCCCGGCGCGGAGCCTAGTGCCGAGCGCAGTCCCCGCGGACCGGCCAGTGTCTGCGGTTCGTCCGGGACCTCGCAGCCCCCGCGCCCGGAGCTCGCCGCGCGCTCCAGACAAGATGGCGCGGCCGGTCCGGGGAGCGTTCGGGGCCCCGCGCCGCTCACCCTGTTCTGTCCTGTGGCTGCTGCTGCTGCTTCGGCTGGGGCCGGCGACGGCGGCGGCCGACCCGCGACCGCCCTGCGCTGCCGCCTGCACTTGTGCCGGGGACTCGCTGGACTGCGGCGGGCGCGGTTTGGCGGCGCTGCCCGGGGACCTGCCTGCCTGGACGCGGAGCCTGTGAGTGCCGCCCTCCCCCTGAGCCCCGGGCGCTGTCACTTGGAGACGGGCGGCGGGGGTGCTTAGCCGGGATGGGGGTGCGGGCTGAGGGGTGTGCGTGTGTGTGTGAAGTTGTATGGGCTGGAAACTGTTCGCTAGGCTTCGTAGTGGTGAGATCGTACATGGGGCTCCGGAGGAGTGTACATGGGGTGTGGAGGTGAGCGAGCGTGGGTCGTGGGGGTGTGGAGGTGAGAACGTGGGCTGGTGAGGGTCCGGGGGAGAAACGAGTGTGCCTCGTGGGGTGTGGAGGTGAGCGAGCGTGGGTCGTGGGGGTGTGGAGGTGAGAACGTTGGGTGGTGAGGGTCCGGAGGAGGAAAAGAGTGTGCTCGTGGGGTGTGGAGGTGAGAGAGCATAGGTTTTGGGGTGTGGGGGTGAGCGAGAGTGGGTCGTGGAGGTGTGGAGGTGAGAAGTGGTTGCCGAGGGTACGGAAGAGAAAAGATCGTGCCTCGGGGTGTGGAGGTGAGCGAGCATAGGTTTTGGGGTGTGGAGGTGAGCAAGAGTGGGTTGTAAGGGTGTGAGGGTGAATGGGCCCTGGGGTCTAGGAAGATCTGGGAGGTAGTGAGTGGGAGTCTGGAGGTGAGGGAATGTGAATGAAGAGTAGAGGCGAGGGTGTTTGTGTGTAGGTGGAGAGTGGGAAACATCTGGAAGGGAGAGTGTGAGGAAGTCTCTCTGGGGTCTTCGGGTATGTATTTCTTTTTTTCCTCTCCTGTAACCCAACTCTTTGGTGTCTGAGCTCCTTGGCCTTCCAGTGGGTAATGAAGGAAGGTGACTCTTGGCTCCAGTCTTCCATTTACATTATTTATTAGTGAGAGTGCATGCGTAGCAGCCTCCTAGTCCCCCAGGACCCTGGTGGCCTGACTTGGCTCTGGCCAGAGTAGAAGACAGCCTTCCCTGGAGGACTCCCGAGTTTGGGGGCTTTGAAAGTTCTTGGATCTATGACCGCTGAGGGTGTGTGAGTCTCTTTCCACCTGATGGGCGTTAGGGAACTGTGTTCCAGACCCTTCTTGTCTATTCCACAGGGGCCCTGTTGGGCTTGATGATCCAGTGGGGTGGAGCCCACACTTCAGCATTTCTCCTCTGTAAATGTGCAAATTAGTTTTGGAGTACTTCAGGAGAGGGTGCCAGGGACATGGTTGATTTAAGCTGTTTGTTTCACCTGAAAGAGACTCTTTTCTGTGCTGTCAGGATTTTGGCCTATCAGGACTTAGTGGGACCCTACTTACAGGAGATTTGGCAGGAAAAAACTACTTTAGACTTCTATAAACATGGTAGAATATAATAGCCTTTTTTCTACTTCTAAGAAATCTGGTTCCTGAGTCAAAAATCCTATCCAGTTATCAGTAATTAGCATCTCTGCAGGACTATTAGTACTCTCCAGAAAAGACCTAGCTTGAATCTTCTCCTTTTCGGTTGAATAATTAGACATCTTTCCTAGAACATAGAGGGGCACGGAGTAACCTCAGGCATGACATTCACTGTTTAAAAAAGAGAAAACTGGTGATACAAGTTTTAACTGACACCTGTGGCTTCATCTAAGAAAATACGGTCTGGGTATCTGGCTGCTATGAGGGGAAAGAAGAGAAGTGGATTTCTTTCCCAGGTGAAAATCCGGTACCTCTGAAAACAGGGCACACGTCTGGCACTTGGACCCCACTACATGTTGCCTAATGAGCAAGTACTGCAGAGTTCTGAAGCTGGACTTTGGTTGTGGTTAGGTTTTCTCTGCACTTCTCTGCTTCTTCTGTGGAATTCACTGACTTAGTGAAAACCAGTGGTCGTGGGGGGCTGGGGTTAATACAGGCAAGTGGCTGTTCTGTAGTGGGAGACAGAGCCCAGCATTGCCAGTAGGTAGTATTTTATTTACTTGGGGCAGTCTGGGGTATGGTGGTTTTTCCTCTACATAGTCCTAAGATCGTTTTTAAAATAAAAAATCATGTGGGCAGAATCGGAATAACTTCTGAAGTGTTCACCTGTTGGAAGAATGACTATCCGTGCCATATGTCAGTGGCATTGTGGGGAAAGCACTTAGTGCAGGAGTGGTGACTTCGCCCAGAGGACAGTGTGTCCTCTTATTTGTACTTTCGTGTGGTCACAAGATCCACTTTGCCTTGTCCTTTAATTTTTGGAGCAAAACTACTGGCCATTTTTTGGGCTTCCTGTTGCTTAGGAGTGACATTTCACATGACATAAATACCTTTCAAATTGCAGTCTTTTCCCTTTTACTCACACATTTGATGACCAATAAATACCAAACTGGGTATTTTGAGCTTCAGTAGATTTGATCATACTGATTATGGTGTTAACCGATTAGATTTTGAGATGTGAATGGTGATTTTTGATTAGTATGTGGCAATACCATGTTCACTACAAAATGGGTATCTTTTGAAAAATATTTGTGAAATCATTTTTTTTTCTGATTAAAGAAAAATGAAGTGTGTGTGTGTGTATGTTTTAGACCAGATTTCTCCATTTAAGTCATTAGTCTTGTTCTGAGTTTTCCATCGGCATATTTATACGGTTTATACTCGTGGCTATGATTCAGCAAGACTTTAGGGGAGAAAGTCTCTGTATATAATAAAATAAAATATCTTGCAGTTTCACCAAGTTTACACCCTCCGAGTCCATTGTGTCTAGAAAATGCTTTGAGCTCGTTTATAACCCCATGAACTAGATTTACTGCAGCTAGTTCAAACAATTTCAGGCCATGGGTTTGAGATAGAAGGGGACCTGTGGCTTTATGGAACTTTTTTTTTTTTTTTTTGCTTTTGTAAACAGTGCATCTAATTTTGGAATTGCTCCCTAGGCCTAGCGTACGGAGAGTAAAACTTTGTAATAGTGAATGTAAATGCAGTTCAAATAGAAAAAATGGTATGGCAGTGGTAGAAGGGAAAAGACGTTCATTCCTGGGGCCTGAGGATAACTTCTGCAGCACAATAACTTATGGTTGCAGTAGTTGAGCCATAACTGAGTCTGCCATCCCATTGCATAGGTGAGATTGGCATAGTCCAACCAGCACGTTCATGAATAGCACCAAGGATTGCCAAGCCTTATTCCAACTTCCCAGAACCTTAGAAGAAGTTGAACTTCTTAGAACTTAGATGTTTGCTTTCTTTGAAATTATTTTTGAGAGCAGGGCTTGAGAAGCTGTTGAAGCAGTATTAAATAGAATTTACCTTAGACTCTTCCCTGTGGCATAAAGTTGAGCACAGCATGTTGCCAGTGTAAGTGTTCTGGGGCTGAATGGTGGCTCATGGGATTGTGGTAGGAAGGAGGGCAGGCCCTGGAGGAACAAATCCGGATTCTCAGTCGTTCTTACTGTGTGTGGTGGGGGGAGTGGGGGGACGACATAGCTTTGAAAGCAAGGACTTTCATTCAAGGACTCCAAGTGCGGTTATCCTGAGCCACATTGAGTGTATTGATTGGGGTCTCTTTGTATTATGTCTCCTTATGTGTTTGCAGTACCAAACTCAAATCTAACCTTGTCGGTTTTGGGCACGGAAAGTGGTGCTCGAGATTGCATTAGAAAATAAACACCAGCCAGAGGTTGCCATTGTAGTTGTGAAGCAAAGAGGGCCTTTGTCTTTCAAATTTTACAGCTGTGCTGGAAGGGCCAGGTGTGCAGGGTGTTGTGAATTAAGGATTTGGAAAATACTTCCCATCCTGTTTATGCAAATTAGCTTTAAAGTGATGATGACCAAATTGTTCCAGAACCTCAGCTGAGATTCTTTTGTGTGTGTGTGTGTGTGTTTAAGAAGTCATTATTGTCAGGATTGTCCTGATTAAGAAGTTGATTATTGTCTGCCCATTTTTCTCTTTGTGTCCCTATATAACTTAAGAAGAACTCAGCAGACCTTGAACATCTTCTGATTTATGAGGATGGACAAAGGGTGGTTTGGAATAGGGAACCTTTTAAACATGGCTTAATAGCAGAAAATCTGAAAGGTACAAGTACCTTCAGAGTTTTAGGTACATTTAGCTTGGCCTCAGAGTCCTTTTCTTTGCAATAGGTGTCAGAAGCCTGGCCTCCCCTCCCCTCCAAGATGGAGCACTTGTCAGTTACCTGTTTGAGTACGAGAAGTCTGGCAAATAAAATTAGTTGCCTTGAGAGAAAGACATACTATTTAAGTCCCTCTGGTATGAAATTATGGCTATCAAATCCAAGTTTTTGAATACTGTGAAATTAGGAAGTGTATGGAGACTCCCAAGTTCCCATATAAGTGAACTGTGTTGGCACACAGTGTCCCTCTTGCCTTTAGGATATGTCAGAACCGTTCATGCCCCCTTTCTCGGGGACTATTTTAAAAAAGAAAATACCTCTTTCCATAATTACATTTGGTCACTAGATTTCACAAGCTTTGGACTTTGGAATGTATTGTCAGGAATAATTCATCATGTCCAAAAAAACGAAGATGATTCAATGTAATGTAATAAGAGCTGTTTCCTACTGGATGTCCCGACGTCCTGGCACGCCAGGTCTGCTCCTCTGGCTAAAGGTTTCTCTCCCTGCGGTGCTCATTTCTTTGCCTGGGTTCCCCACGCAGCCTGCCCTGAGCACGTCGGGATGGCCTCTGGCTGACCTTTCTCTCCCTCAGACACCGGGCTCACAATGAAAGGGCCTCTCCCCCATTCGCAGAAGTGTCTCCTTGCTGCAAAGGCTGTTCAGCATCCTCCCTTTCAGGGTGGACAGGAATGTGAGAGAGCCACTAGGGTTTTGTGTCACTGAACAATGCACCTGGCCCAGTTTTGTGCACCTGCTAAAGCCCTAAAGGCCTGTTAGCCACGGAAGGGGTGGTTGTTTAACATGGCCTGTGGTTATTTTCAAAGTGACATCCACAGGAGAGAGAAGTCTGGAAAAAGGATTCATTGAATTCAAAGTCTCTATAAGTAATAATGGATGTTGGTTGTACCAGGGTCTTTTCTTTTTCTCCATTTGTTTAAAACTCAAAGGGATTCTTCTGACTTACCCCATAGGTTGAAGGACTTTAAGTTTCCTGAGCAAGCCTAATTTTCAACTCCTTTTGAAAAGAGCTTGGTGACATTTACTCACTGGGGACCTTCCCCCTCCTCAGCAACTGCAATTTGAAACCCTGGGGGTCTTTTAAAAGCCGAAAGGACTCTGGGCTGTGTTAATATTCAGAGCTGTTTACAATGGATGCAGTTTCAAAGGCTGAAGGCATTGTCTTGAGAGAGGAGGGAGGAGGGGTGGAAGAAAAATTCCCAGGCAGAGGAGGGGAAATATCTAGAAATCCCCAATGTTCCTTGGCCTGTGGGAAATTCAGGGACTGTTAGTGGTGTTTTTCTATGACTTAAGCATGACCTTGAGCCTATGAGGTCCCTTCCATCTGCCTCATGGCTTCAGTTCATGTTGTGTGTCAGTAATGTGATTGTCTTCTGCTTTTGTAGCAAGTTAAAGTCTGAGAATCAGCAGGAAGCTCAGATCTGTTCATATCTCCCCATGCAAAGTGGGACTTTAAAGACCAGAGGTTAAAATTTTCACAATAGTTTACCCTCTTGGAACCTGCACTTATTTTTTATATAACTGTAGAGTTTAATAGTACAGACTTACCAGTTTAACCGGCCAGTTCCATTAAGAAAGTTTCGACTGAAAAACTTTATACATGACCATTATTGTCATGAAGCAAAGTGAATAGATAAATCAAGATTGTCGAAAAAAAATGAAAATTGTGGTTCCTCTGTGGTCTAATTGGAAGTTGCCAATTTGTATCCTTGTTTTTGTTTTTGTTTTTGTTTTTTGGAGGGGGTATGCTTACAAAGTTTTCTTATGCAAAGGCTTTTTGTTCTATATGTTTCTGCATTATTACATTTTATATAATCTAATACTTTATATGTGGTTTTTAATCCAAGTATGTTAGGCATACTCTTCCGAAACACAAGCTATAAGCCCAAGTGCTTACAGAAGTCACTCAATTTCTTAAAAAGCTGTTCCTCCATTTTGCTGGGTTTCATGCTTTTTATGTCCTCCCTTCAGTTGTTCGCTTTGTCTTCAAAATGAGCATTCTCTGTCCTGGGTGTTGGCTTGGGTTATTGATGGGGAGAAGACTGGTTGAGGGTGAAGCTTTCTTCACTTCTACTCTGTTACGTATGTGGATGCCCTCATCCCTGGTGATCACACCCAGCACACACCCTTCACTAGGAAATAGCGATGAAGAGATTGAAAGTTATTTCTAGGGGCCATCCCTGGCTCCACTACCCCACAGCTCATGTGTGATTGGGGACGAACCTCCTTCCTTCATCTCTAAAAAGGGGATCATGATATTCTGTGTGGCAGTTGCTGTGAGGACAGAGTTAGATACCCATGTGTTCAGCCCACTTCCTCAATGGGAGTCTGTCAGCTCGCTGATGATTCTGGAGCATAGTTCAGAGGTGAAAGCCTGAGTAACTCAAATTTTGCATCTTCTCATGGCCAGTCCCTCTGTATCAGATTTCCTGGACAGAGGCTTCCTAGGAAAAGCCAACTTTTCTGAAATGAAGGCCTGTTTTGGAGTGGGCAGGTGGCAGGGCTCACATTCCACGCAGCCTTCTCTCGTGAAGGTTTTGGTGATATGTATGAAGTGAAACAAGTAACACTTCATGTGCCCTTGGTAATCTCAGACCAACCTGGCGGGCAGGCGGGAAGCTGTGCAAATTATACAAATTATACAATTAGCAAAAATTATTGAGGTGGTTTATAAATGTATTCCAGTTGTGCAAATACTTCTGTCTCTTTAGCATTATCCTTTGGGAGGTGGGTGTGGGAAGGAGGCAGAGAAGTGAGAGGCCCTTAAACTAATAATTTTATCCTATTATTTCCCTGGTTTCATTGAAACTGAACCCTACTGAGACGCAGGTCATGCCTCTTGGTCAATAGCTTGGAAAAATGCAGGTGCGCTCTTCCAGACGGGGGTTAGGTTACAGACTTTGGGGCCAGCTGAATGCTGCGTTGTACCCATTTCTCTTTGGAAGTATTTAAGGGTGGAGGAGGGGTGAGGAGAGTTGATTGTTGGGCTGTATACAGAGAGCTGGAGAGCTGTAACATTTTTCATTTGTTTTGGTTTGTTGGCCGTCGAATTATACGGGACACGGGTGGTGAGCACAGGGTCATTGGAGGAATCTGGCGAGGATGCCACCTGGAAAGCCCTTTGCTGTCGTTCCTTCTGTACCTGTACTTGCGTCCCTTCCCCAGTGAATGGCCATGATTCACAGCCTTGCCCACAGGAACAGCCACGATTGTTGGCGTCTTTATGACTATTTAATCTGGCATGACCTGTAAAGCCCATTGTGTGAACAACCAATCCGTTCATCTCTGCAAGTCCTAATACATCTTGGTTTCCTTCTGAACCAGGATGCAGGTTCCAAGCACTGCTTGCTCAGTTTGTCTTGGCAGAAAGGTGGCATTCAGAGAGTCTAAAGAAAGCATGGCCTGTCTCTTTTGAAGCACTTTGCATTGATTATTCTTTAAACTTCTGGGGTGCACAGGTCTCTATAATCTTCTGAGGTCTGCAGGGTTTTCTTTTGTTTTGTTTTTTTCTCAAGGCATCATTATTAGGAAGACAATGAATGAAATGAGTGAGGGTCTATCCAGCAAGCAGAATTATCTAGTTGTTGAGAAACAAGGTGGAAATGATGGAGGATTTTTTTTTAAAGCTGATTAAAAAAAAAATTCACAGCATCATCATCTTCTAAGACCCCTTTATGTAGCATTTAACAAGTGTCCCCCCCACCCCTACTTCCTGTCTTTTGCTCCTTCCACCAATTTATAATCTGTCATTCAAGTAACTTGTCACTTATCTTAGAGCATAGGGTGCCCTGATAAATTCTCTCTCTCGCTGGATTACCTACTTGATGATAGCCTGTTAGATACACTGAGAAGGAACGAGCACTTTTGAACTGGGGGACAGATAATCCTGCTTTCATTCCAAACCTTATAGTTGCAGAGCTCTCTGTTTAAAAGCATTTGTGTCTCAGGCATTAGCACTTTGGGCTGGATAGAGAGAACTTGACAGGCCGGGCTCTGCCTGCTCAGAGGCGGCTACCAGCTGATTGTGGGGTACGCTGTTGCGCCTATAACTTTTTTTTTCTTGCGAGAAGATCTAAAGAGTCTGATTTAAAAAAAAAAATCTGCATGTGCAGCCAGGGACTTTAAAGAAACAAACTCATGTCTGTTGGTTTAGTGTGTTTTTTCTTTCCTTTTTATTAAGGAGAGAGCAGACATCTCTAGAAGTGTGCAGGATCAGTAGTGAGTTCTCTGTCCCGTCCATCAGCTTCAGCAGAGATCAACCCATGGCTCCTGTGTGATCGATGCCCCAACACACTTCTCCCCTTTCGTGTTTTTTGGAAGCCAATCCAAACATACCATTTCATGTGTAGATATATCAGGTATTATTATTACGAACAGCTTTATCGAGATATAATTCACGTACCATACAGTTCACTGTAGGGTGGTTTTAAGAAATGTGAATTTGAACAACTTTTGAAAAAAAAATCACTGTTTAAGTGTGTTTTTCCAAAAGGAATTTTGGTTAAGCTATATATTTACAGAATGTTTATTGAGCACATACTGTGTGCGTTCTGAGTTTATGTTCTCAGAATAGGTGTTTTGGTCCTTCTTATGGGAGGTGCTTAGAAAGTTCTTTGGTCCTACAGTCCTTTGCCAGAAGTGTGCAATTCTGATTCCTCTGTCCTCTCGTAGCTCTTCATTGGGATGTTTCTATGATGCTATTAATTGCTGATTAGAAGCCATTAGTGAACAAACATAACTTCGAATGGGTCGTTTAAAAAGTGGTATTTCAGATATTGTTGGTTAATAGAGGGGTAATTAGCCGGGTGTAGTTAGGTCTTGAGTCTGAACTGAGTTAACTGTTGTTTACTTTGCAAGGCCTGACCCTCCGGCTGTGGCTACTTGAGGCTGCTTTAAATAGAGTGAGAGGCTACGTTCCTGGAACCCTCTGTGCTTGATTTAAACTTCACAATCTTGAAAATGCTTTTCTTCAAGTAGCTGCAGAATGGTTTGGTTTGGTTTGGTTTTGTAAAAGTCCACGGTTTAGTTTCTCCACAGCCTGCCCTGCTGTTGTTATTTGAGGGAGACCCTTGGAGATTTTACACTGCCACTTAATTAGGAATCTGAATGGGAGTTCCCTTGTTCCCCAAGTTCTCTTCGCTCATCCTGGTCTGTGGAATGATTTCCGTATTCTCTCTGTGAAAATTGAGTTCCATTTCGATTATGGGGTGTTCAGTGGTTTTAAAAGCTGTCCAGTGTGGTCAAGTGAAACTCATAGACATAGTAAGCTTAATTAAATGTACATGATATTTGATTAGACACCCATCTTACAGTGGATTCTACCTTTGGAAAAGTGGGGAAGCACATGCCAGAGGGTTTAAGGAAAGTTTATGGGGAAAAAGACTTAGAATTGAGAAATTTTGGCTGTGAACTTAATTTCTGTTTTGCACCTTGGGAGAACTATGTTCCTTCATCTGATTTCAGCAGTGTGGTACCCTGGTCCATCACCATGCATCTTGCCTACATTGTAGTTTGCATTTTACTTTTAATTATTATTATTAGTAGTAGTAGTAGTATTTGTCAGTGATTTCCTCCCTCCACCTGGGCTGGTGTGAGTTTCTGGCACACAGGCTCCCAGTGCTTGCAAAACTTATAAACAGCCAGAAGAGCTCATTGCTTCCAGGAAGTTGGTTGTTGATGCAGTGAAGTGATGGCTGCATGCAGAAGCTGCAGCTTGCAGGGGCCGGGGTTTCCTTCTGTCTCTGGAGGAGAGGAGATCCAGAAAGCAAACTGAAATGTTGTGTAGCTATTCAAGCCTTCCTCATCCCAAATTCCCCTGAAGGTTTTCTCAGATTTGGTGTCTGTGGAGGACTCTTGGCCAGGGGTGATTTGACTTCATCAAGGGCTGTGCTTTGCCCAAGAGAAAAATCAGGAACTCTGGAGATTTTTGGGTTCTTTCACAAGTTCATTTGAAACAGTACTTAGAAATGATTAAATTATATTGAATTCCAGACTGTCCTAAAATAACGACTGGCTGACCTCAAATATTATTTGTTGGGGGTGGTCTAGAGAAATTTATTATATCTGAAATCTTGGAATTCAGTACATCTTTCTGGACAGAAAGGAGGCGACATTTTCATGAAGCTTCGTAAAGGGGCTCATGACCAAAGAGGGATAAAAACTATTGAACTAAAAGGAAAAATTAATTTTCTTAAAACTCTGAAGGCAGACATGTGGTAGGATGAAAAAAATAGCCCATGGCTGGCTATCAGGTGACATTGGGGTTTTGTCCCAGCTCTGTCCCTGATGGGCAGTGTGACCTTGGGCTAATGAATTAATTTCCTTTCTGGAGAGGGATGTATGACTTCTAAGACTCCTTATTTTCAGGTTTATGATTCTATCCTAATTGAAGCAAAGAGGGAATAAGCTTACTACTCATTGGATGATAAGAATTAGAAAACTTATCTGTGTGTCTAGGATACCTCGTTAAAAGTGATCTTTGCATGTTTGGCAGGTCTGAGTGGAATCCTCAGATGGACACCCTGGGCAGCAAAGGGAAATAAGGTGTGTGTGGGGACTCTGAATGGGTGGGCCTTTAGGTGTTATTGAAGCGGAGTGAATAGTCCATGGCAGACCTCCTTTAGATCTTTGATTTAGCTTTTTAAGACTTAGGTCAAAAAAGGCAAATAAATTAATGGCATGTTTTTCCAAAGAGTTGCTTATCTCTGCTTTTCTTGGGGCCACTGCAGCATCTCTTTCAAGCAGGCCTTCAGTGCATACTTGGGATGAGTGAAGTCGCGAGTGATGCTGATAAACTGCCTTAGATTTCTAGATGGGCCATCTGGGACGGATTTCAATAGTAATCTCCAGAGGAAGGGCAGCTATACACCACCTAGTCTGTCCTTTCTGAGCTGGTTCTCCATGGTGGAACATGGTGGATATCAGAGTAGCTTTTAACCCTTTTACCAGGAGATGTTTCGTGTGTGTCTTTTAAGGTAGAAACTCAACAGCCTGATACGTACAGTCCAGTGGTGTGGTTTCTCCAATTTCAAAGTCTGTCTCTCGCTCTTTTTTTTTGGTCAGGTTAATACCAAAGCTACCCATCTGCCTGTGTTTTCATTGGTTTGCTCTTGGTCAGATGCTGTTCTTGAAAATTGTGATCCTGTCATCACCAGACTCCTTAAAAGACTTTATTTATCATGCAGAATCTAGACATTTTTATTTTCTGTGTTCTGAATATCTCCCTTTCTTCCACATGGAGTCTGTTAGTGCCTTCAGTGACAATTCTTGGGCTTTTCTCTTCTTTCCACTCATTCTTTGTCATGGAAATTTTCATAAGGTGGAACCTTTGGAATCTTTTCTCTCTTTTTTTCCTCTAGAACAAATGCTTGGAATTTGGAACCCTGTTTGGGGATACAGCTAAAAGGCAGTGAAGTTGGAGACACAATTAGTGGTTTGGAACTTGTTGACAGGAAGTTTAACAGGAATTAGGGACTCCTTTAGGACTGAAGGAAATAGTCCAAAGTACTAGAATTTTTTTTTTTTTAAGCATTCCCCTTTTAAGACCTAACGATGGCCTTTTTTCATGTGCTTTCTGAGATCAAAATAGACCAAATAATGTTCCCATCCTTCTGTGAGCCTCTTTTGTCTGTGTCAGACATTCCCTCTGTTTTTCACTTGACCTCATTCACTCCTTATTTATATCTAGTCCTCTCTCAGTCTTCTTTGTCGACTTTGATTTGAAGGCAGAAGGGATTATTTAGTTTCACGTACCTAGGAATCCCCTGGCCATTATTTGTTTATTGCCCTATGATTTTCCTTCTTGGGGCTAGGTTCATCTTTTCTGGGGAGAAAGGATCCCATGTTTCCATTGTTTCTCAAAGGGCTTCTGAGGTTTACCCCCAAAGTGTGATTACTCTTAATTGACCTGTGTGGAGGACTTAACAGAGGTGTTCTTGGAATTTAGATAAAAGGAGTAAAAGACCATTTTCTTTGTGCTGAGGATGTGTTTTCCCATCCGGCGTTAGCTGCTGAGTGAAGGGGTAGATTTGGAGGTGAGTGCTCCTTGCAGTGTGGACCTTCAGTGAGAAGTCATAGCTTGTGGTTTGTCTGATTTTATATGTCAGGGCGAACTTTTGAAGAGAATATCTGACCTAAAACAAAAATTATGGATGGTCCTCCCTTCCTTTCCCCTTTCTCCTTATTTTCTCCTTTCTGACTGAGAAGCACTTCAAAGAGTCAGATGTGTTGGTGCCAGACGCCATGCAGCTATTGTTAAAAGAATTTGGAAATATAATTGAAAACAAACTTTGTTGAGCAGAGCAGATCCAGGCGAGTTCTTATTTTGAGGGAGAAGGGAATTCCAAGTTTTTCCTCTATTTGGAGCTGATGTCTCCGAACACTTGTTCTGCGAGATGAATCATCTGTGAATTCTACATCTGGGAGTTATATATTGGGAAATGGCATTCTTTTTAAATGCAGAAGAAACACAAAAGCTTAAAGTTACAGTGTAGTTGGAAAATTCTAGTCAGAGTTTAAAAAGAAAAAAAAAAAAAGCACTGAGGTGAAATTGGCAGAATCATTGGACATTGAGATTGTGATACCTAAAATAGACATGCCCGTATATGGAAAACGGCCTCACAGCCACACTTATTTATGGGGACCCCTCCCCTTTGTTTCGAGACACATGACCTTTTAAAAATTTTTGTAAACATCAACTAGTAAGAATCACTAGGTAAGGCCAATGTGACATGGGCCTGAACTTATTTAAGCATTTGTCTTGAACACTTCAAATAAGTTCAAGCCATGTTCACCAGTGAAGAGCCCAGAACAGTGCAGGGTTTCAGGGGCTGCTGGGGAAGATAACGCCATGTCCTCATCCTCCACAAAGGCTCCCCCCTTCATCCCCCACGTGTGGCAGTGGGGATGCAGCAGCCATGTTGTTATAGGTGACACAGGGTCAGAGCGGTGGCTCTGGAGTCCAGGCCACCTGGGTGATCTTAGCCTGTTGACTCAGTTTCCTCTTACGTCACTTGAGGGTCATTGTAATGCCCACCTCACTACTTGTTAGGAGGACAAAATTGAAATAATCTATAATTTTTAGAGGAGGGCCTAACACCTAGCAGAAGCTTGAGAAAGGTTAGCTACTCTTGTTATAACTCTGGCAGTCATAGCACTTGACATTTTGGCAGCCGGAATCCTGTCCTTTAACGTGATCATCATCTTAACTCCATGAAACGTAATACCTCTGCATTATCCGCGAGGCCCGCAGTGGTTGGCTGACCTGCCCAGGGTCTAGCCATTGCCAAAGTCAGAACTCAAACCTGACTCTCCATGCTGGAATTTAGAATGACTATGGTAAAAACTAGTACCGTTTGTTTTCTTGTGTTTGTCTTGCCTCCCTCTCGAGGCTGTGTGTTCCCTGAGGCCAGGAATTGGCCCTTCACCTCCTGGACCTAACGCACGGAGCCTGCCGGGCAGCCCGGGTTCCGTAAATGGTGTCTTGAATGGGATCTTGAAGAGCATGCGTCTTCACGGGTAGACTCGTGTGTCAGAATCCATCTTTGGTGTGCCCCTCTGGTGAAGGGGGTGGTGGCAGACGCATATGTCGCACCATCTGTTGTTTATTGTTTCTCTTAGGTTGTGGTTTGTGTTCCTGTTCCATGTTTCTTTGGTTTCTGGAGCAACTGCGAATATTATATGCTTGGGGATCAAAAAAAAGTAAACTATTTATAAACAGTAAAGTATCCTTGGGTTTGGAAAGTGTTTTTCTCAAATGCGTGTATATTTGGTGGCTTTATTGTAATCTCACTGATGTATCATTAGACAAGTTGTAGACTGAGGCACATTTAAAAGATGGGCGAGTCGTAGGCTGGCCTTGTGTAACCAGCTTACAGACAGCCTCGGTGATAAGGCCCTGGTGTTAACGCTGACCTGAGTGGTGTATTTTTAACTCAAGAACATATAAACAATTTAGCCTGCCGATGGAGTTTATATTCCGCCTGAAATCCTTGGCATGCCATGAGTTCTGCAGCCCTGGGAGATATATGTGGTCCTGGGAGACTGTGGTGGTCACCAGTGATCCACTGGCCCCCACTCTTCACCTTAAAAGAAAAAAAAAAAAGACCCCAGCAGGGAAGATGGAAGGAAGAAAGGGAGGACTCCTCGGTGGTTTTGTAGGATACATTTTATATTCAACTCTTCTACACTATTTCGTTGTGGTATGCAGATTTTAGGGGGTATAGGGAGATTTTCCTCCTGTCTGTTTTGCTCCCCCTGCCAGCCACAGGGTCTCTGCAGAGTCACACATTGGAATACGTGACTCCCACTGCCTAAAGCTCTGGATGTCCACCCACCTCTCCAGCGTTCATTGTTTCTTCCTACGTGGCTCCCTGTGTCCTGGCCACCATGTGGGACTTTTTCCATGCCCTTAGAATACCGCCTGTGTCCCATCCCTCGCATCCTCTTCCCTCTGCCTCTGCCTGGAGAAATGTTCTTCCCTCTTTGCATTGCAAACTCCTCCTCATCCCCCCTTAGCTGCCTCTTCTCTGGGAAACCCTTCCTGACCTTCCCTCTGGGTTAGAATTCTGCCTTGAGAACTCTCTAGTGCTTTATACAGAGTGTTGAGTTGACTACTCTCTGACTCCCCCATTCGTCTGGAAGCTCCCTGAAAGCAGGGACTGACTGGTTTTGTGTCTGACCTACTATTGTATTTCTAGAATCTGGCCCATGTTATATGTTAAGTACAGATATCAATGTAGATAGAGCCATCGGTGTTCATTCTATGTGGTCCTGTAAATCCTATAGAGATATATTTTCCAAGCACTCAGGATAATTTAGGCCTCCCAGGGGCTCATCTGTCTGTACATTTTCTAAATATACCTTGTCTGTTTGATAGCGTCCTCTATTCCCCACCAAATATTAGTGTTGAGAGACTTAGAAGAATGGAAAGGAAGAAGAAACAAAGGGTTGAAGTTGAAAGATGATAGGCAATTTCTGAGCCCCAGTATGAGTCGACTGTGTTTCGTCCCTCTGTTGTGGGAAGGTGGCTTTTAAATCCCATATCCAAGTGTTGTTACTGAAACTCCTGTTCAGTTTGGGCACTGCATTTGACCTCTCCCCAACATGGGGTCCCAGGTTTTGCTTCCCTTCCGGGTCTCCGGTGGCTGTCCTTGGCAGGTGGGCCAGACCCGGCCGCGCTCCCGCACGTTCTGTTTGGCGAGGGAGCCCACACTGTGTTTCCCTACTGTCGACATGGTCTCTCGTCTGCTCCTTTGCTAGAGCTGATGTTTGGAGTCTGTTTTTTGAGAACTGACACTGAGGGGAGGGTTGTTTCTTACCTAGACTGAGGCTGTCTAGACACCCTTCCCTTTGTGGTTATTTTGCTCAGTTTATGCTGAGCCCTGGCCAGGCAGCTGGTCTGGGTTGCTTGGCTCTTCTTGACTTTCCAAAGACCTCTACTTTGACAAAAAGAATGGTCAGGCCAAGGTCGTTTTTCTCCGTCTTTGCTGGCAGAGGAAAAGGCTGCTCTCTTTGACCGGAGCGAGTTGCAAGAACACGAAGGGCAGGTTACCATGCCCTTAGTGGTTTGATCCAAACTAGCAACTTCAGTTTATAGAAGCTTCCATGGCAGGAGACTTGGAGCAGATAGATTTCTAAATCTGGCCCCTTTCTGCATGGACCTCAGGTGTGGGCAAATCTCCTGGAGATGCTAACAAGAGGTCGGGGGGAATGCTATGTTCGGCTCAGTGAGCTCTGCCTCACATGTTTTGTTTGTTCTAATGGTATCGAGATCTTTTTGTAGAAAGGCCCTTGTATACCCAGTAAGTTGTGATAGTCAAGGAGCATGGTTTCATGTTAATGGGGTTTTCTACTATTGACCTACAGTCTAGTTACCATGCTTTTATTTTAATTACTTTTGATTTTCTGGTGACACATGGTAGACATACTTATTGAATAAAGAGGAAACTACAAAGGAAAAAAAACAATTGATCTCATTATCCAGTGATAAACATTATCACTCTGATGTATGAATATGTCCATGGTTGAATGCCTATTTTGAGTTCTGTTTTTTAATACAAAATTAAGGTTACTATACATTTGTAATTCTGCTTTTTTTAAAAAACTCAATGTCATATTTTCTCCAATATTAAACATTTTTTAAAAAATACAGTTTAAGCCATAATTCAACCTTCTCTGATATTAGGCATCTAAGTTTTTTCCTAAACTGAGGCAAACATCCTTACACATATACGTTTATACGTTTCCTATTTCCTTAGACTGAAGTTACTAAATTAATATTGCTCTGGATATACAACTCCTTAAGATTTTTGGTACTGCTGCATTTGCATATGAAATTGTGCCCATTTCCCCCACACCCTCACGAACATTAGATGCTGCTCTATTTTTTCTGTGACCGTACACCAGTTTAATACATGAAAATTGCATTGGATTATTTTAACGTGCATTTCTTTGGATGATGAGGCTGAAGATCTGCACCTATGTTACTCGTAGACATTTCCTTTTTAAATTTCCTTCTTTTTCTGATGCTAAGTTAGCCAGATAAATGAACTTCGTGCCCTCGACTGTGAACTCTGGGCTTGAACACCAATCCGTGTCCCTAATTCTGGAGATGATGTGTTTCTGAGAGTCTGAAAAGCCTCTCTCCCCCCAGGTGTCACCGCAGAGAAAACCATGCTCTGTGTGGCCATGTCACAGATTTTGATTCTGACCTAGGAAATGTTTTCGTGTTCTTCTTAAACCGAAGTTGACTATGTGTTCTGGAGGGGAATGTTGCGGTGGCTTTGCAGCGACCCAGAAGCCGCCCCGGCGCGCTCGAGCCCTGCAGGGCCAGCCTGCCCGTGCCCGAGCCGCCCTGTCTGTGGCTGGCGTGCCTGGTACCTACAGCTGGTAGGAATCAGAGCAGATTAGCGTGGCGGAGAACCCTTCAGGAACAGCTTCCAGCAAATGGAAATTATTTTAAAACAAATTGATGTGGTTTTTCTGTCAAACCTACTTGGAGCATAAACAAGGTTGGACTGTAAGCTGCTTCCCTTCTACAAACGAGGCCATGTTTAGAGTGTGGCTTCCAGCAAAGTAAACATGGTCTTAAAAGTGAGTTGTCATTGTGTGCGTCTGATTTTGAAAAGTAAAAGTAGTGCGCTAACCCACGTTCTCGAAGACTGCCTGACGGCCTGGAAGACTTCCCCTCTCCTTGGTTTGTCTTCTGGCCACGGATGTCACTCCTTCCTGGAAGGATCTTCAAGGTAAGAAGTCATTTGGTGTTGAAAGGATTAAAAGGAACGAAGTGCCAGGTCAATTTCTGTGGTGAGATAAGCTTTTTAATCTTATCCCTTTGCCGTGTAGGAATATCAGAAACATCTTGTGAAATACTTAACTCTGTGTGTTTGTGAGCAGAGATTCACGTACATCCCCTCCAGGTCGTGCATCTTTGGATTCTCTGTCCCCACACTGGGGACAATGTCAGCGTTATTAAATTGGCCACAGACTCCCTAGAAGGTGAGGAAACAATGCTCTTAATGTTCTGATTATATATTAATGAACAACCAGGCCAAGGGGCACTTGCCAAAACAGCTACAAAGTGAGAAAGCCACCAATATCAGAGTGAACTTTGCACTCTGAAAGTGTGAATGATGTTGGGTGAAAGAAGTTCATTGCACAAGGGGGGCGACAGGAATCTCTTTGATCTTGGTTAGAATCCAGGCCCCGGTAGACTCTTGGACTTCCCGGTTAACTACCTCTTTGCTGGCGAGGACAGCACTTCGAGGTCTAGGGGACATGCTCCTGGCCAGGAACGACAGTACATGTGTGGGGAGGTGGGGCGTGTGTGTGTGTTGGGGGGGGGGGCGCGGACATTTACAGCTGCTTTCAGTGATCTTCACCTAATTTTAATCTAAAATTGAAACATACAGTCTCCAACCTTTCCACTGGAGAGACTTTTCCAGAAATAGCATGCTATGATTCTAAAACCAGCCTGGGATTAGATCTTAATCAATGAGATCTTCATCTTAATCTAATTAATTTACTTCTCCCCGTTGTGGGGACATTTTTCTTGCCATCTGGCTTGTTCTTAATTTTTGAATGGCTGGCCATTGGGAACCCTGCTTTCCATGGCCTTGTTAAATACTCAAAAGAACAAAAAAAAAATGCTCTTTCGAAATCCTGAGAATTTGTTTTCAACGGGAGGATATACTCCAAATGAGGTTTTCCACTTGTGATGGATTCATGAGCAGAGCTAGGGTAGTAAGTCTAGTTTAGGAAGCAGAAAGGATTGACTGGGTGGGAGGGACTTTTGAAGGTGGTATCGTCACTTTACCATTCAAAATGCAGGTATTTTGCCTGCTCTCCACTCCATTTATCTACTAGCACTTAGAAAATTATTTTTGCATTTTTGTGGTACAGAAGTGGCTGGTTGGCATTTTCAGATTAGAATTTAGAGAGCCTGATAAGACAGCAAGTTTTTTTTTCTTTAAAAAAAGAGCTTTTTTGAGATGTAATTCAAATTCCATGAAAATCATCCTTTTAAATGATAGGATCCAGGGTGTTTTGTTTTAAGTAGGCTCCATGCCCAGTGCGGGGGCTTTAACTCACCCCCTGAGATCAAGACCTGAGCTGAGATAGGATCCAGGGTTTTTAGTGTATTCACAGAGTTGTACAACCATCCCTACTAATTCCAGAACATTTTCATCACCCCAGAATGAAACCGTGGATCCACTAGCTGTCCCTCCCTACTCTTCCTTCCTCCCTCTCCCCTGGCAACAGCTACTTTCTATCTCTATGGATTTGCCTATTTTGGACATTTCATATAAATGGAATCGCACAATATTGGCCTTTTGGGTCTGGCTTCTTTCCCTTGGCATAATATTTTCAGAGTTCTTCCATGTTATAGCATGTGTTGGCAATTTTTCCTTTTTATGGCTGCATAATATTCCATGGTGTGGATATACCACATTTTGTTTATCTGTTCGTCAGTTAATGCACTGTGGGTTGTTTCCACTTTTTGGCCCTTTTGCATGCTGCTGCTGTGACATTGGTATGTGAGTTTTTGTGTGAATGTACATTTTCATTGGCCTTGGAGTGTGTGTATACCTGGGGTGGAATTGCGGGGTCATAGGGTAAATGTATTCAACTTTTTGAGGAACTGCTAGATTTTCCAGAGACTCTGTGCACTTCACCAGCAGTGTATAAAGTTTCCTCTCTGTCCCCAGTCTCACCAGTAGTAGTTGTGGTCTGTCTTTTTAATGATAGCCATCGTAGTGGGTGTGAAGTGCTATCTCCTTGTGGTTTTGATTTGCATTTTCCTCATGACAGGTGATGCAGAGCATCTTTTCATGGGCTTAATGGCTGTTTGTGTATCTTTTTTGGAGGGATGCCCAGATTCTTTGCCCACTTTTTAATTGGGTCATCTTAAAAAGAGAGAGGTTGTACAGTTTTGAATGGTTTGGGGTTTTTCCCCAGGTAGACATGTTTTTCTCTGTGTTGCTTTCCTTAGGTGAGAGAAATTGCATTTTTAAGATTTTTTAAAGACTTAAGAAAATTCGGGTAGAAATATAATGGACAGTACTTACCTGGTTTATTTGGTTTACTTATCCCCCGGTTTGTAATCCCAGGCAGAGGGGAAAATGTAAGAGAACAAAACGGTGGTTCTTCATGCAGTGAATCTTAAGTGTGGGGCTCTTTGCGGGACCTCATCACACACAGAGTTCTCCACCACGAGAACAGGAGAATTTGCCCACCTGTAACCTAAGGAAACTTGCTGTGTGTGTACATTTATAGCCAAGTCTATTTTCTGTGCATTTCCTCTGCTCCAGGGCAAGCCTGCTTTTGCCGACAGAGCTTTGCAGCTATAAATTAGACAGAAATGCAGTATTGAGGCTGTCCAAAGGCAGGCAGGGTAATTGCTCTGGACGGGTTTACAATAGAGAGGTGTGAAGTGCTTGGTGGCAACCGGAAGCTGGGGGAGGGAAGACAAATTGAACTTGGACGGCTTCGGGGTGGTGGGCTGACACAGCTAATTGAAAACGCTGGCCCTGGTGGCTTTTAATGGGAAAGGAAGCTGGAGGCCTTGCGAGGGTTTCCTTTGCAACAAGAGACGAGAGGGAGAGGGGCTCATTGAGTTATTCAGGGGTTAGTACTGAATCTCTGTAAGCATTTAGAGCCTTTGGCTTGGATGTAGAGGATCAGATTTTCTGTTTTTTTGTTTTTAATTTCCTACTCTTTAGTTCCATTCTAGATGAGCCAAGAGGTTGGAGGCGGGGATTCCAGGTGGTGGTGGGGCCTTGAGAGAAGGCCTACGGGTACAGCTTGGAAAATTTGAAAGAACCACCTTTGGAGATCCACTGACTTAGGTAGACTGGCCAGTCGGCTATCTCTAAACAGGTGAAATAGGGGTACGTGATGGTGCCCTGTTAGTCCTCTAGATAGCCAGTAGGTATTCTCTCACTCCTCCATTGACCTTGGAGTCTGAATTTGTGGTGTGGGGCCTGGCAGTCTGCATTTTAAAGCTGAGAGGGACTTGGCTTTGGAGTCCGAAGTGTGAGAGCCGCTGTTCTGGACGGTGGGCTCCCTGAGGCTCAGCTACAAGCCCCTGTGACTCTCAGCCCCTGTTCCCTTTCCTCCTGCCCTCCTCTGTGCTTGCCTGGGACTGGGGGTTTTCTGGAGCTCCAGCCCAGACAGGACTGGGTAGTTCCTTCCCCAGCAGAGCCTTGTCCTCCCTCGAGGCTTTTGCCTGTGGTCAAGTCGTCCCCCGTGACTCATCTTTATCTTCCGGTCTGAGGTTAAACATTTCCTCAGAGGGCTTTCCTAGAACGCCCAGGCGAGGGTGGCTGCTGTCTTATTCCAGGAGAGCCTTTAGAGCACATCTCTGGTTACCTCCTCAGCGTCTGTCTTCCCCTCCTGATTGTAAACTCTTTGTGGGTAGAGGCACTTATACAGCATGGTCCTAGAGCCCAGCGCCATTCCCGGCGCCCAGCAGGTGCTGAATGAGCGTTTGTGTGTTTGTTAATTTCCAAACCACATGTGAGTGACCACTGGCTTTTCTGCTGTGTGAATTATCCCAGGCACTATTTCCCTGTGTCTTTTAAACATCTGCACACACGCACTTGTAGAAATAACCACAGGTTGGCCAACCTGCACATCTTTTCAGTGTGGTGTTATTTTCTCCCTCCTGGGGGTTCGCTTGACGCCTTTGAAGGATCAGCTGCACCTGCTGAAAGTAGCCCTTTCTTAAAAACTAGAAAATGGACCCATCGGCATTTATCTTAAACTCCGTGGTAGCCATTTCCAGGAAGCCCTTTCAAAGGCGGGATGTGAAAGGTGTGGAGGTGGTGGAGGCGATAGGATCTTCCTTGAGGTGTGTGGTGGTTAATGTGTAAGCTCTTTAACAAGGCTCCTGGGTGTTCACGCGGCCTTGAAGCTATCACGGATTCGTAAACCGTGCTCTGGGTCACATGTCTGTAGTAGGTCCATGGCTGTGCACGGAACGCACACCTCCACGGTTTCATTTCCTGTGGTTGAAAACCTACCGCAGCCAACAACTGGGAACCCTTCTGTCCTGCAGCAGCGTGGAGACACTCAAAAAAGAGGTTGGCAAAGGCTTCTTTAGATTCCTTCTCCCTTCCCCCATTCTCAGCACACATCTGCGTCATTGTAGAGAGGGCGAAGCTAAGTGAGATCAGGAAAGAGAGGTGGATTGTGGGTCAACGCTACTCAAAAAAACAAACAAACAAACAAAAAAGAACGGTATCCTATGGAGAAAAAAACCCAGTAGTAATTAAATATCATATTACAGTATGCTTATATTATAATGTAATACTAGTAGTATATTATTGTGTCAGTATCATTGGAGTTTTCATAATTTATAAGCAAAAAGCACTAGTGTTTTCCATGTCAGAATTTATTACAGACTATAAGAATATCTCATTATTATTGAATAAATAAAAGGTATTATTTCATGACTTCTCAAACTGTTAAATTATGTTTAAAACTGTATTTTCCCAAATCTAGAAAATATGTGCCCACATTTAAGTTTCTCTATTTGTCATATCAATTTCAGCTGGTACTTTCCATGCCTGTAAGAATAGCCTGATAATTTCTCTCTCTCACTCACACAGACACACACACACACACACACACAGACAAAGAAAAAGAAAAGAAAGAGAGGTGGGAAGCATAAAGGGCAGAGGGAATCAGACCTTCCTTTTGGGGGAGGTGCGTCTTCCTCATGTAGAGAAGACTGTCTGGTCTGAGATCCGGGCAGCTTGCCGCCAGGATGAGCGTTGCTCCAGCCATACCTGCTGCCCCTTCTGTGCATTGGCGTCTTTGGGGATAGTCCATTAAGAGGAGCCAGATTAGAAATGTCAGAGCGTGGTTACAGTAAAGTAGCGAACTAGGATAATTTGGTCCCGTATCTTTGCCTTATGAGCATTGTCTAACTGTTCCATCTGAGGGGAAAATAATCACTGGAGTTTGGATAACGTGAAACTCAGAAGCTCAGGAACCTGGGTAGTGTGTATCTGCCTTAACAAATAACATTTTGAAGTAGTACCTGCCCCTGATGGCAACAGAAGCCATCAGTTAAATAAACCAGCTGTTAAGAGCAAGAACGCAAGTGTTTGCACAAACCACCTTTACATTTTCTGATCCTTGATGAATGTCAGTTGTTTTGTGAATTATTAACTTCAGTGTGCATGAGGAAATACTGGCCGCTTAAGTGTCGTGTATATTTTTAAGTAAGAAAAAAATAAAACTGACCACACCCTCAGCTGCTACCATTTTGGGTTCAGTGCTTGCCTGCTTTCACTCAACAGGCATATTTAAAGCGGAGGTAGGAATGTTGGCCCCTCAGAGACCACACATGCATCATATATCATAGCCATCACTTGCCATCATAATTTTGCTTAGGAAGGGGCTGAAGTGATTTGCAACCCCTTGGCAGATAGCAGCACTGTGATGATCTTTATTGGGCTACGTGGAGTATCCAGAGTCCTAGAGAGAGGTTTGGTGGGGGTACCTGTCCTGTTGGGAAGAATTATGTATATTGGGTCAGAAAAGTAGATTTAGTAAATCATGGGTAGCTGGCTTCAGACGTCTGTCACTTCCCAGCAACTTCGCAGGCTTTGAGGCAGGCTCTTTAATTTGTCACTGGAGAGAGAGGTATCTTGGTCTAGTGCCTGGGTTTCCTTGGCATGAAAGCCTGAAGTTGGCCTCCTCCACGAGAGCACAGCAGGGTGTCTCCTTGGAAGAAGCCAAGCACAGCCTGTGGAGGGAGCTGCAATTAGCATCTGTTGCAAACAAGGGATTTAAGGACTTTGATGGGGAGAGATTGGAGGAATCCATCTGTGAACCTGGTTTCTGCAACGCACAGCTATTTTTGGAGGTCTAAAGTTGATATAAATAGACTAGTTACACCTCTGCCTTTTACCTAGGAAGGGGAATTGTGTATAGAGGCCTTTATGTGGAGGTTAAGCGGGGGAAGACTCCGTAAAGGGTAAAGAGAAGGGAGATTGGAACCCACCAGACAGGGTTGTTGAATAAATAGCAGATGTCTTCCTTTGGGCACTGCATACCTTTGGGTATTGGTTGCTGGATTAATCCTGCAGTGTAAGTAAGTCACACTTAGAAATGCCTGGGCGTGGTTCTAGGGGTTCAGTTACTTTACTGCAAGGTCTAGGCTTTGCTCATTTGCAGTGCAGAAAATATGTGTGCCATGGGAAGGGAGAGAGCTGGTGCTTTGTTTCCCTTTTCCCTCTCTTTATTGTCCTCAGGTGCAATGACATTTGATATTGGAATACATTGAGTGCCTTATTCTCATACTGCCGGGATTACTGCTGACATGGACCGCGGCCCTGCAGCCAGCCTCCTACTGTATGGAAATGGAAAAAAAGAAATTCAAGCTGTAAATGCATCTCTGTTTGGGGGCTTTGTAGTGGTAAATTACGTGAATGAGTAAGTTGAAAAAGTGCCTGGTTTATACCATCATGAATGCCTAGGTCTTAGATAAATATTGACACCAGCAGTGTGGCAGGCCTCCCATTGGTCTCATGGCCCTAGGAATAAAAGATCTTTTCTGAGGTGCTTGTGACCTTATAAACCACCCTGACGGGTTTGTGCAGGTGCTTTCTGCAGGAGCTTTCTGGGTTTGAAAGTGGGTGGTTTTTCTCTTTGTGTTTGTGCAAGCTTAAACATAACCGAATCCAAACCCGCTCTGGTTTATCGATCACCGTTGAGGGTGCCCCAGGTAAAAGAAGTCGGCGCTTTTTTTGCAGAGTCATGCTTGTGTGGCCATGTGGACTGGACCTGGGACCCAAGGGTCTTTGATTTGCTTTGACAGTATTTGAGAACTGAGCGTGGGGGAGTGAGGAGGAGGGAAAGCCAGCCTGGAGAGTCTTAGCTGGAAGACAGGTTGGGTGTCACAGCTGAATCTTTGTGGCGCCAACTGTGCCACACCCCGAACCATACTTCGTTTGATCTCCTATATCTTGTGGCACAGAACCAGATTGCCCTCTAACCTGAGCGGGCTTAGCGATGCCGATTTTGTTAGTGTCAAGTATGCAGGAGCATCAACCCCTCCATGTGAGATCCCCCCCCCCCGCCCCCCGCAAAAGAAAAGGTAGTGAGCTTATTAGAAGGAAGCCATGATAGGAGTTACCTGGCTAGGGCAAACTGAACAGAGACTTTAACCAAGTCGGGTCTGATTATATCCTCTTTAAAAAGGAGTGATGGTGGAAGCGGGGGGGTTGTGTGTTCATCATATAACAAGCATTAGGCAGAGACGTCCTAGCTGCCTCAGTGTAGCTGATGTCTGGGTTTGGTGTGGCCCGTGGGCCTTGATTTCCTGCTGAGGTGGGAACTGAATGGCTCTTCTCTCTCGCTGGCACACAGAGAGGATATGGAGTATCTGCCGGGACACGTGGTGTTGCTGAGGCTTCTCCAGCCTGTAGCTGGCGCTCCAAAGGGAGTCCCTGGTGATTGATTATTGGTAGGGCTTTCATCACCATTGGTGGCGATTCACTTTAAAACAGACTCCCATCCCGCAGGTGCCAGGAGTCGTTATTTGATGGAAGTAGAGTTCAGCAAATGGAATTTGCCGCTCGGACCCACCCTTAAGGTGCACCTTTGGGAGTCAAACCTGGAACTGCAGACTTGGGGGGGCGGTTGGGGGTGGGAAGAAGGGCACAGATGTGAGGGCCTCTCCATGGTATGGTGCACAGGGCCCTGCCGAATGTAGATGGACCATGTGGAAGAGGTGAGGCATCTTTTTAGAGGCCTTGGTGAATGATTAAAAAAAACAGCAGCAGCAGACATGGAAGTGTGTGACGGTTCTGTCATTTTCACAGCCGGCTTCCCCTTTGACAGAGTAAAATTTTAGTGTGTTCAAAGATGGAAGTCACACGCATCATCTGATTCTTTGTGCTTGTAATTTCAGTGAAAAGGAAGTGCCATGTTTTTACGCTGCAGTACTGTGTGGTTGGTGCACCTTGAGCTTGGGCTTCTCGGCCGTTCAGCCACCGACCGGGACTGGAGAAGTCATCACGGCCCCAGAAAACCATGGAGACAGGCTCTTAAGTTTACAGCATTTCATGACATCTTAGTATCGTAGAAAGAAAAAACTCTGCCTTTTGGCTTCAGCCAGGCATTTCATGACACACATAAACTTTAAAAAGCCCAACGGAAAAATTGACAGAACGAGATTCCCAAGTCGATAAGCTAGCTAATAAAGTCAGCGACTTAACTGTTAGCCAGGAGGCTGACCTTTTAAAACTGCGTTTTCTTTAAAATACTTAGCTAGAGATGCTCTCGTGCCTCCCTGTAATACAGCAGGATGTATTCTTGAAAAGTTGTAGGTAAATTCAATTTTTGACTTTGGCTGACTTAATTCTAGGGATCTGTTCTCTGTGTCTGGGGGATCTTCATTTTTAAGTTTAAGGTAGCCAGGAAAGGACGGGAGGATAAACCTAGAAGATAATATTTGAATATTTTGAAATCTAGAAGATGATGTTGAAAACTTAGTAGAGAATATTATATTGATAATATTTGAAGGAACCTTGCACTTAATCTGTTTATAATATAGAGTATCGTGGTAAGTGCAAGTACACCTAGATTTTTTATTTGCTTTATCAATTTTGGGTGCTTGGGCTTCACACAGGCACAAAGAGACGTCAAAGACATTAGTGAGTAGTGGGTGTGATTTCAGTTGGAAAAATGAAAGATGTATGTACGTTCCATTGGAAGCTGATCAAGGACTCCAGCGCACACCCTTGGGAAGTTCTGGCTTCCCAGAAGGATTTTCCTTATGAGCGGCTCTAGCCTGGGAAGGTAGTTACACCCACTTATGTCATTTGTCCCTTAAATTTTGTGTGTGTGTGTGTTTGTGGGCAGGGGAGGAAAGAGATGCTGATAACACTAAGGTAAGCTGTTGTTTGTACAGATGTATTTGCTTAAGAAAGAAAGCTTTCATTTCCTTCTTCCTCCCTTTTAAAGGAGACAGTTAGGCAACTTACTATATATTGCTGTTTTGTAACCCAAAAGTATATTTGCCTAAAATCACCCTTCTAAATACAGTTGACCCTTGAACAGTGGAGGAGGCGGTTAAGGGTGCTGACCCCCTGCACGGTCGAAAATCTGTGTATAAGTTTTGACTCCTCAAAAAACTTAACTACTAATAGCCTACGGTTGACCAGAACCCCTACCGGTGACATAAACAGTCGGTTAACACATATTTTGTGTGTTAGGTATATCATCTACTGTATTCTTACAATAAGGTTAGCTAGAGAAAAGAAAATGTTATTAAGAAAATCAGAAGGAAGGGAAACTTCATTGTCAGTATAGTACCATAAAAAGATCTGTAAGTGGACCCACACAGTTCAAATCCATGTTGTTCAAGGGTCAGCTGTACTTTTCTTTAACAACAACAAATCCCGATCGTTACATGTCCAGAGGTGAGTTACTGCAAAGTTTTTTTTGTTTTATTTTGTTTTGTTTTGTTTTAATCTCTTGGCGTACATTTCTCTAACAAGAGGCTTGTGTACTATCCTTTTCGTTGGCTGACCTTGTGTTAGTGCATTGTCAGAAATGAGGGTTCAGAAAACCTTACCAGATGCCTTGACCCTTTCCTGCTTTTGGGAAGCTTCTAGACAAGAGGGTTGAGGATAGTGTGGAATGACTCAGAGGGAGGGAAGGAGAGGTTTTTGTTTGTTTTGTAGATTTTAATATGTGTCTGTCGTGCTCGGGAAGTAATAATATTATTGGAGTATTGGAGGTTTCGTTTCTGAAGAATCCGGAGTCACTGGTATAGAATTCCCTTATCCCTTTATCCCAGTGAAATCCTCGGCTGTAGCTTCTGCCAGAAAGACAGGCTTGGAATATGACCACCCTGTTCTTGTGACCCAGGAGTACTTTTTATGGGGCTGTGTTAAAACAGTTATTTTCCTCTCCGCGAGCCCTTCGGTGAAGGCACGGGGTGTGTGAAACCCCTCGGTGTTAAGTGGAGAATTATTTCAGTGTGTTGGGACAGGAAATTGATCACAGTGTCACTTGGGGTTGATGTTTGGGCCAACATTTACATAATTTTGTTGCATGATGCATTCACTCAAAAGAAACATTTATAGGCTGTTGCCAGTTTGCATCTTTCATACGTGAAACCACGGTGAATGAATTTTAAAGCTGCATCATGCTTTTAACAAACACCCTAAATTTTGCAGTCGTGGTTCTACAAGAAGCTCATCTTCCTGCAGACGTTTGTAGGGGCCGAGGGGTCCAGTGGACGTGTTAGGATAGGAAAATAATAATACGTGACCCAGGGTGGACTTCACAGAGCACTTGGTGAAGCAGGGAATCCGAATGTATCCACCAGATTAATATGTCCCTCACTTCCTGTCCCTCTTGACCGACTTGTTTTTAACTACTATGGAAGCCAAAGTCTCTGTTTCCTGCCTTTGTAGAGCATGGTTTTCATTTAGGAGAATCCCCCTCCATCCTTTCAGTGAGGGAACTCCAGCCCCTAAGTGTGATGCCAGAGGTGAGCACGCCTCCTTGCTGCACTTCTGTCTCCTCTCTGTCATGATCGATGGGCCTCCTGCTCCCACCGGCGTGCCTGGTGCCTCAGGACAGGAGGGCCACGTTGGACAAGAGGTTCATGGGGCAGGGAATGCCTGGCTCAGAGGCACCAACCACCCTCTGTTCTGCAGAATGGCTGGGCTTTCTGGAGGTGAAGATTAAGCTGCTGTGCTGGATGGTGTCTGGCAAGGGTGAACCTGTCCTGTGGTGGGCGTGATGAGTTTGGAAAGTTCTGTAGAGCTTGGGGACTCTCTGAAAGGGTGGATTTGTGATCCCTTTTCAGAGATGATAAAGCAGAGAGTAGGAGACCAGACTCCTGACTCCTCTCCTCCCCTCCCCATTTCCAAGTCTGTGCAGTGCCACTTCTGTAACAGCAAAACCAAATGGTGGCTGTAGGCCTCTCTTCCCTGCTGGGGTGGTCAGGGCTGGTGCTCCCTAGGCGACAGGTTTGTGGGAAGGTCGGCCTGTGGCCAGCAGCTATTTCCTGCTCAGATTCCCTTTGTGAAATACCCACCAACTGCAGAGCTGCTGAGGCCAGAGTGCCTCCTCTTAATTAAATTAATTAATCCTTAGGGGTTAATGATGCATGTACCATATTTCCCGAGGGAGTGTTATGGGATATTTATGGACTTCCCTCCGGGACCACCCCCACAACCAAGCATGAGACACAGCACACCCAATGACTTCTTTGCCAAACTAAGATTTGGGTAGGAAAAACAGGTCTTCGGATTTCCTGCTTTAAGAGATGTTAGAGAAAGCAAATGCTGCTTACTGGCAGTGGAGGAGGGCTCTTGACTCTTTTGGCCATAATTTTAAGTAGATGAACAAGGGGCTGTTCTCTTCCTCTGGAAATCAACTTTAAATGGCCCCGTAGATTAAGCATCACGAGGGACCTGGCACTGGGATTTGTTTAGGTTTATATAACCCTTTATATAACTTAACTGCCCAGTGGGTTGTGGTCTGACATTGTGGACTACTCTTCTTGACTTTGCCCTAAAACTGTTCATGTCTTGCCCTTCTCCTTTCTAGGAGGTCCTGACTTCTTGGCTTTTTGTTTATTTGTCTAGTTTCATACTTTCCACACCTTATTTTACTTTTCTGGCCTTATTTTCCGGTTTTCTTCCTTAAAGACCATGCTCCTTTTCTGTTCTTCGTCTAGGGTTCACTAAGGTGTTGCATTTTCTGATTAACCTTTCTCATCACAACTAATCTTCCGTGCTCTGAACGCCGTCTGGACACAGTGGTATCCATACCAAGGATGACAAATACAGGGGCCAGGCAGAGAGTGCGCATGAGTAAGGAGGTCCTGGGAGAGATGATAGGAACAGTGAGGTCTGTGGTCAATTGCAGTACTTGCTAAATAAGTGTAGCTGGTGGCTGCTATCAGGAATGCTGGCCCAAGGATTATTTTCAAGAGAAGCTGCAACTGTAATTTTTTTTTGGTGAAAACTTTTTCTCCACACACTCTCCAGTCACAAACAAATTTCCCTGTAGTTCAGTCATGGCCCAAGAACCACCGATTTACAACTCCTGGTCTATCATTCAGAAGATGCTTGCCATATCAGAGCCTTTGGCTGTAATTATTTGGTTCAGAGTTTTTTCTGACCAGTAGGTTATAAACTCCATTAGGTCACAGATTAGATCTTACCCTAATTTGTATCAAAATTTATCACAGCATAGTATACATTGTAGACAGTCAGTGAATATTTGTTGAACTTGACATCTGTTTGGTACTAAAGGACAAAGACTTAGACCTGCATTCAAATTATCCATGGGCTGGGGGGTAAGATGTGTGAAGCATTAAGATAGAGAAGCACATATAAGACCTATGGGATGATGGAAACAGGCACGGGTGACTTCTGTCAGATAATGTGTTAAGCATTAGAATTCAGAGGCCGATGCTGATTTCTATAGCGGATTTTAAGGAGTAAAAGCAGGCACTCACTGCGAGGTCCTTATATGGCTAGAGCATATTATCTCTTCTTTTGAGTTGCTTACGGGCCTTATGTGCATAGAGATTTATCAATGTAACACTTTCAGAAATTGAAGTAACTGTGATTCATTCCTGACTTTCTTAAATCTGCCCAAAAGCTTACAAAATGAGCTGTATGTAGTGAGTTGATATCTGAGTGATTTTGCATTTAATTGTTTGCAGAATGTGTTTCTTTTTCCAAGACTCAGTTTAGGGAATACGGGGCTCTTTAGCTTCCTGACGAAAGATGGCTGCAAGTACAGAGCCGTCTCCCGAGTGGGAATTCTTGGGTGAGGATGCCAAAGGAACGATTCCAATTTAAGATGCAGTTTTATTATTATTCTCAGCATAAGCCTTTAATGCATATTATCAGCCTATTCAGTTGTGGCTTTTGGTCAATGAGGGGGAAGCATCACAACAGAAAAAAAGATAAGAGCATTCAGTATTGTAGGTTTAAAAAGAAATCCCTTATTCTCATAAAACCTATAATGTGGGTCTAGGGAGCATAATGTGGTGATTTCATTGGAACTCGATGTGTACCACATGTAATTTCTCAGAAGCTAAGAATGCAGCAGAAATGGCCTTAAAAGCTTAAGGGATTAAATAACTTTAACAAGTTGTATGTTCTTCTTCACTCACACTCCTTGAAATTTGGAAGGACCAATCACTTTTTCCCAGGGAGTCCTAAGCAGGTGAGTCCTTTTTTAATGGGTGGCAAGCAGTGCAGTTTTTGAGGTATGAAGAGATGGATGACTGGGGCCCACTTTTCCAAGAAAGAAGGGGCTTCCAGGCTCGTCCTGGGCGCCCCAGTAGTGCTCACCAGATGGGTCATTGGATTGCTTCACACTTCCCTTCCTGCCTGTATTATTCGGTTTAGCAAACATCCGAAGGCTTAAAATATGCAAAGTACTATGATGTTCAGGGGTCCAGACGGGTTTGAGTAATGGGAAATGGGCTGGCCTGGAAACCAAACTGAATAAGGAAACCTCACTCCCCAGAGAATGCTTGTCATGGAGTTAGGACTCCTTCCTTCCACTGGGAATTAGGATTCCTATTAATGTTGAAGAATACAGCCATGCGTTGCACTGCTCTCCTGAGCAGGAGGTTTTGTCTGTGTAAGTCAGTGGTCTGTGAGCAATACCTATATTTGAGGATGAAGTACTAATTATGTCGGTCTAACAATGCTGGGGTTACTTCCTCACCACAGCTTACTCAATAGCAAACGGAACTTTTTATCCCTCAACTTCCAAGGAGTCAATGAATTATTGTTTGCCAGCTTTGAATAGTGTTTGCCAAATTGGTAATATGTGGTTCTTGTTGTAATCCAGGAAGATGCTGGTCAGATTATGTAAATACTGATTAAGCTTATAGAATTACACTCAGAGGGTATTTTTTTTATTGAGTGTCTTCCTAGTGCATTGAATTTTCAAATGCCCTCTCCTCTGTTGGGATGGTTAAGGACTTCATGTGGCTAAAGGATATATGTTAAGATCGGCGTCCCTATCCCACCACATTTTTAACAAAGCTCTTGAATTATCGGGAAATTCAAATTTATGTTTGAGATCCAGGTTTCTTCATTAAGTGCCCATTCACTTGAAATATGTATTAATTCCTGCATGATCTCAGTACAGCACAGTTTAATAGAAATTTCAGCCGTGATGGGAATGTCCTCTGTCTTCATGGTGCCTTACCTTGGGCGCGAGCCTCATGTGGTGGTTGCACACTTGGAATATGGCTAGCAGAACCAAGGAAAACTGAATTCTTACTTTTGTGTGATCTTAATCACTTTCAGTGTGAAAGCAGCATGGCCAGGGGCTACCGAGTTGGACAGCACAGGTTTCCATAGTGGTGGGGATTGCTCAGCTATTTAAAGACTTAGCTCTTCTAATGCAGTGGGGTCAGGGTTGGGGGGTCTTTGTCAGGAAAAATGCTCAGCAAGCAGATTGTTGCCGCGCACTGTTAAGCAGTGTGCTTCTCAGACACAGATACAACTGGGATAAAACTTGAGCCGTTCTCTGCAGAGGTACCTCCTGTGTGTTCTCCAAATGGTGGGCCGGATGGTCATCTTTCAGCGGATTAGCTGAAAGAATATCTACGGCTGGGCCCAATTGTTCCAAGCTCCGTGCACCCTTTATACGGGAACAGGGAAAATTTGTGTTATGACAATGGCTGACAAAATGTTTAGTGAAAGCTGCAATTGGCAGTAACTGAATTCCCGGAGGTTTCTTTCCAGCCCTCTCTGCTACTGAAAGGTGCAGAAATGCTTTTGACAGCATCTGTCCTGTTGACAGATGAATTGTTTTGACAGGAGAATCTGAAACCTTCAACTGAAGACACATTCAGATGTCGGGCCTGGTAAGCGGCGATCGTGTTTGGAGAAATAAGTGAGATGCTTTAGATTTGTGTGCGTTGTCAGCTGCCACCTGGAAAGAAAGACCTCATGAAAGGGTCTTGTTTTTTTTTTTTTTTTCTTTTTTTAACTAATTAACCCTTTGGTTGTTCTTCTGACCCACCAAGAGAATCCACACCCCTCTCTGCACAGTTCTTGGGCTGAATAAACATATTTCTTTAATTGTTGAGAAAGGAGTATCAATTAAACATAACAGTCAAAGGGTTAAAAATAAACCTTATTTAAGAATTACACCGAGGTATCAAATCATTATGTTGTGTACTTGTCAGTTATGCCTCAATACAAAATTATGCTGGGAGAAAAAAAAAACTGCTCGTAACAGCATTCTTGATAATAGCAGAAAGGTAGAACTAAGTCAAATGTCCATTAGCCGTTGAATGGATGAATAAAATATGGGGCATGTGTATACATACACACAAAATGGAATGTTGTTAAACCCTAAAAAGGAGGGAAATTGTGACACAGGCTACAACGTGGACCGACCTTGAGAACATTATGCTAAGTCAAGCCAGACGGAAAGGGACAGATACATGACGTCTGCAGAGAAGCACAATCCACAGAGGCAGAAAGCAGAATGAAGGTTGCCAGGGGCTGGGGGGAGGAGGGGAGGATGGGGCGTCCGTGTTTACGGGGTGCTGAGTTTCGGTTGGAGATGATACAGTTACGGAGCCGGATGGCAGTGGTGGTTGCCCAATAGTATGACCGTACTTACTGCCACTGAGTTGCACACTTGAACATGGTCAAGATGGTAACTTCTTATGTTTTGTGTATTTTACCATAACAGAGAAATACGCCGAGAGTTTGTCTCGCTGAGATGAGCAAACAAGAAAATGTCTCTGAGGATTTCGTTTCAGATTATATTTGTCAAGGAGACTACAGTAAATATTTTTCCCATTTCCTGATACAGCAGTTGAAGATCAACAGCTTGTCCCAGGTTTTAGGACTGGTCGCTGCTCAGACCTCAGAACTAGGCAGCTCTGTGGCCAAAAGTCGAAGCTGTTGCAGGGGACCTGAGCTTCAGCCTCTGTCCTCTCTCTGTAATTGCTGATGGGCACGCTGAGAGGAGAATGACCTTCAGACCAGTCTCTGACACTCATTTTTTGATAACATGGCTGTGCTAGTTCGTTCAGAGTCAAAACATGGCCTCCTCCAGGCGGACCCAGGGAGAGCTTAAATTTAGCACTTAAGGTGTCTGTCTTCATCTTCGTTGCTGTTTCCTGCCATCTCAGCATGAGGTCCTGATACCGGTTGGCTTCTTCATAAGACTAGCTTGCCGAAGACCCTTTTCCAAGGAGCCTTGTCTAAAAAGCAGAAATTATACAAGATTTTTTAAATTTAAGTCAATTTTGTCTGCTCTTTAAGAGAATGACGGACCAAAGGGTTGTCGTGATTTAAAAATGGCTTTATTCTAATACCACTCCTGGAGTGGGGAATAAGGGAAGTAATTTCATTCCAGATAGTTTACCAGTTGACTGCCTGAGGCTGGCTCCATCCCTGGCCACATCTATAAGCCAGAAACAAGACCTGCGTTTTGAACTTAATAGCCTCAAGAGTCAGTGGCCCAGAATGCAAGGTTAAAAACTGGTGGTCCTCAGCCCAGATGTGGCCTGCAGATACGTTATGTTTGATCCATCCAGAGTTACCTTTTTTTTTTTTTTTTAAGAATTGAAAGGATTTCACCTGAGAATTCAGAGTTTGAGCTTCTCTTGAAAATGGGGAAGACTGGTCTGCATTGCCCTTGTTTCTGGAGACAGGAGCAAATGCTCCTTTTGATGGGCAGGCAGGTACTGCTGTGTCGGCCTCTTTGCACCCCTGGCAGGGTGACCGTCCACACTACTTGCTTGCCCTCCAGGCCTCTTGCCTTTGTGACCTCAGTCTTCTCCTGATGTCTCCTCCAGCTCAGTAACTCTCATTACCGATGATAATGATGCAAATGTGGTAGATACTGTAAACTCACGTTATCTCTAGACCCAGAAACAGTATTTCCATCCCTCTCGTTTATGATAATGTGCTCAAAATAGAAGAAAATTTTAGTCTGTCCAGTCCTTTTTCTGATGTGGGAGAATTCTCTCCATTTGTGGATTTTCTTTTTCAAGTCTAACCTGTTGATGTCTGTGTACCCAATCGTAAATACCCCCAAGCACGGACAAGCTCGCGCTTGACTTCAGTATGTGGTTTAAAAAATTACCACCTTCAATTTTTATAGTAACATAATCTCTGGACAAATTGCTTTTAATTCAGGCTGTGCCCTGAGCACAGATGTACCATTAATTTCAAGTGTAGTCTGACTTTTATTTAGATGAATGTCTAGAGCCGACAGTGAAATGGCTATCAGCTGTAGGTTAGTATTGATTGTAATGTCTCTGGAGTAAATTTAAAAGCTAGTTGCCACATATGTGCTGCCTAAATGGTAGACTTGAAACTCATGATTCTCAGTACCGTTAATTGGCATTAATGCCAATGGAATTAATAGCTTAGATCAATAATGTTGACCTCTTCGGCACACGTGGACTGGGTGTGTTTTGGTGGCAGGGAACAAGGCACAGTGTGCACCAAGGTCTCATTTGGACCACGTCTCTGTGGATTTCTGTTCCTGAAAGATCAAGCTGGTCTAGGCTGAGGGCTGATCCAAGAAGCTCGGCTGACTGAACACGGGTCAGCTTGCTCCCTGTGTGTGCCTAAGGGTATAGCTGGGGGATGAAAGGAGAGAGAGGTCATTCTGAATGATCTTGGCAGGTGCCATCTTCTTGAGAAGGCTGCTCACATGTGAGGCTTTCACTGCCTTTGGTTAAGACCAGCCATGAATTCCCCGTAACCACAGCTCCTCTCTCCTGTGTGACTGTCACTCCCAGTATTTATTCATTGATGGGTGCATTGTGTTCAGGGATAGCTTTATGATTAGCGTCTCATAAGGTCTCAACTTTCTAAGCAGTTCCTTCAACTTTGAGTGTGCCTCTTAGCAATTTTTAGTCATCAGATCTTGCTTAGACCAGGGTTTCTCAACTCCTGAATGTTACCATTGACACTTAAGGCTGGATGATTGTTGTTAAGGGCTGTCCTGTGCCATCGTAGGATATTTAGCAGCCTCTTTGGCTTCCACACACTAGATGTGTGTAGCAACCCCCCCATCCCCGCCTTTTCTCTGCAGTTGTAACAACTAAAAATGTCTCTAGATATTGCCAAACGTCATCCCTGGTTGAGAACCACTGATTTGTAGACAGTAAAGGGTCGGTTCCTGACCCCTCTTTTTCTTTACTACTGCATGATATTTGATGTTTTACTAAAATGCTAATTTTTAAAATGCCATTTGGAATAGCCTTGGACCTGATTCGGTGCAAAATATTTGGATCAGCACACTCTAATGTAGGTAGAGGGCTGACTTACCTTTAGAAGTTGCTAAGTGGTGAAATTATATTGGTTGAAATCCATTTGGGTTTAGCCAGTTTCAGTGATTGGAGATTTTCACGGTGACTTGTTTATGGATGCTAGTGGGGAGGAGCTCTATCTGTAAATCTCATTATTAATAAGGTTACTTCAAATAATGTATGGGATAGGGGCAGCTATGAGGGAGAGGGCCTGGTTTGGCAGGCGGAATAGAAGATTCCTGAATTTGGGGTTAAATGTTGCATGTTGATTTAATTAATTAATTATTCTCTCTCTCTCTCTTTTTTTTTTTTTTTGCTTTTCCTTTACCAGAAACCTGAGTTATAATAAACTTTCTGAGATTGACCCTGCTGGTTTTGAGGACTTGCCGAATCTACAGGAAGTGTGAGTGTTTTCTCCTAAACCTCCAGTTGGGAGTGGGGGACTAAGAGCTCCTGGGGAAACCCTCTGCCCTCCATCCCCCCCCAGCAGCAGTCTAAAGGTGCAAGCAGGAACGTGTGCATACTGGCCGCCATGACGGATCATACTGCTTCCTGAGCTCCTTCCCTGCAGCCCCTCCCTCCTTGTGGGCAGGCAGCGACGGGTGCGCTAGAATCCTGGAGAAATCACGGGGATGTGGGGGACGGATAGGAGGTTCCCCTCCCTTGTGGAAACCTCGTGGATCCTTTGTGTTGGCACACCTGACTGGTACTTCCCCTCCGTTGTCCCGGGAGGTAGAGCAGCCTGCTCGGCAGAGGCTCATGCACCAGCCCACCGCTTCTGCTTCCCGGGAAGCACAAGTGTAGAAGAATGGACACAGAGGCTGGCTTTTCCTCTCTCATCTCCAGACAGAGTAAGGCTTTATCACTGCCCGGGGTACTCTCAGCCAGCCCCCTGCTTCATGCAGGGTCCTGTAAATCAGGCCTCCCTCTTTCCTTCTTCTTGACTGTAAATAACTCTGCTTTTAACAGAGATGTCGGGGTTATCAGGAATTTTAGTTTCATAGGGACTTTAGAGAAACTTCTGCATAAGTTGTGCATATAACCACTGCAGGAAATTTAGAGTCTAGAAATATGTGAAGACTAATTCAAATCAGCAGACATAATAACCATTATGAATACTTAGTGAAAAATACATACCTCTACATGTAGAATTTGGGGATCAAACTGTATATGTATCTTATAGTTTTGTATCTTTTCCATACTTAACCCTCACATTTTTGAATACTTTATCATGTAAATTAAAAATTTTTAAATGTGCCACTTAAATTTTTATTTATTTATTTATGTACTTCCATTTGAGAGAGAGAGAGAGAGCATGAGAGGGGGGAGGGTCAGAGGGAGAAGCAGACTCCCCACTGAGCAGGGAGCCTGATGTAGGACTCGATCCTGGGACTCCAGGATCATGACCTGAGCTGAAGGCAGTCACTTAACCAACTAAGCCACCCAGACTCCCCCACTTAAATTTTTATGTAAAACTACCACACATGGATATTCCATAAATTATTCACCCCATGCTTCTATTGTCAGTGATTTTTATTAGATATTGTTAGATAAGTGCTTTACACATTTTGGTCATTATATGTAACTGATAGAAGTCCTTGTTTATTCTTTGATTTCATTGTTGGATGATTTATCTAAAGGAAACTTAATTTCATCCCTTAGTGCAATTGGCAGAATACCTGCATCCCCTAGCCCCATCTCCAAATTCTCCAAATTGTGGTTATGATTTCCATGTCTCTTTAAAAAAGGTTTAAACTTCCAGAGTTAAAAGAACTTCATAGTTGGAAGGAGCCCTTGGGAATATTCTGTCCAGGACCCTAGTTTTCCTGTAAGGTCAACAGCCGGTGGAGGGAGCAAGGAAGTGTGAGGTGGGCTGCTGTGCTAATTTGACCTAATAAAATATCCCCTTCTCCCTCCACCTTGGCTTTTCTCCCTCCTCAGAACTCCTGTTGGATTTGTGAGCTGAATGAGGCCCCTGACCGCATCCTGAGCTCTTTGTTTTGTGTGTGTCTACTCTCCTTCGTCCTGCTAATATTGCACTCATGAAGGTTGACCTTAGCTAGCCATCGTCCTGAGCACTGCTGTACTCCTTATTGTCACTGCCACCTTCTCCAGACGGTGGAAGGAGCCGAGGCATGGGGGCTTGGCTGGGATTGCATGCTAGCAAGTGGTTGGATGGGGCCTGCACCCTCCCGCCCCCCAGTCTAACTCCTGTGCCATGCTTTTCTGTGGCAACACTCCCTTCCCACGTGTGGGAGGCGTGAAGACAGAGATTGCATCTTTTGGTACAATGTGGTGTGGAAAAAACACACACGTTTTGGTAGCAGACAGACCTGGATTTGAGTTCTGGTTTTGCCCTTTGCTGGTCTGTGCCCCTGGACGAGTTACTTAGTGCCTCAGTGCTTTTCCCTCTATGCAACGTGGATGTATGAACACATGACCAATGGTACTAGAGTTATTAATTGGAGGTGATGTCCAGGGCTTTGCACACGGGGAGGCTACTGAGTGTTATTTCCTTCTGCTACATTTGGAACACATAGCCCCCCAAGCTGGGTGCGTTATTGAGAAACAAATCCGTGAGGGCCAGTTGGTTGGGACTTTTACCACCGTGACTGCCTACAGTCCCTAGGATCACCTGGGATGGACAAGACAAATTCCCCGGAGCCCAGAGCAGTGGAACTTCTCACTGATGCAGATCCAGGCCTTTCCTGGAGGGAATTCTAATCCATTGTGGAGGCAGATGGTAAAGGGGCTGTCAGGAGTAAGGGGTGGGAGGTGGGAAAGGATATTGAAGAAAAGAAAAAAATCGTAGTTGACGTACAATTGCTTCTAAATTAAAACTGAGTTCAGGGCTTTCCCGGGAGCTGTCAGCTCTCCTAAATCCGCACAGCCCTCCCTCCGAGTCTGGAAGCCTCGGCGAGAGGAGCACCACAGGCTGGCAAAACAGTAGGTCGTGGTTTAGCAGTGGTTTTATTTTGGAGGCCTGGAACCACAGTCCATCGTGGCTCACTGGAGAGAGAAAGCAAGGCTGATGGAGGCCCCTGGAGGCCATGAAGATGCTTGAGCAGCTGCTGCCAAGCCACACGGTCTGCACTGCCCACAGCTCTGAGGAAAGCCCACCAGGGAGGGCCTCCAGCCAGGGGTCCTGGACGGCCAGGCTCCTCTGTTAATAAGAGGGGCTATTTATACCATCCTCTTTAAGAACTGCGTGCAGGTCACGTGCTTGCCGCCTGGTCCCAGAATGCTCACTGTGGGTGCTGCTGTGTGCTTTCCAGGGCCGTTGACCTAAAATGTTCCTCAAGGTGGCCGGGAAGCCTGAGTGTGCCCTGCCTTTGGGTATTTATGGCTCACCCTCTGGTGTCTCAGGATCACGCTCCCCCCACCCCAGTGTGTGTGTGTGCAGTGTAGTGTGTTGAAGGGAGGGCTGAAAGAACCAGGGGTATCTTTCTGAGGCACTGCCCTTTGGCTGCGAATTCCCACCACCTGTTAAGCATTTACTCTATTTCTGGCTCGATCCTAAGCCACTAGGTTTAATTATTTCAGCCGGGTCCTGCCACAACCCTATGAAGTTGATACTGGTGTTGCTTACATTTTTTTGTGGAGGAAACTAAGGCACAGGAAGGTTAAGTGACATGCTGAAGGCCCTTCAGTTGCTAAAGGGTAGGCTTTGGGTTGAATGAACCCAGAGCTCTCTGATTTGCAGATCCGATCTGTAAAAATGCCCTCCGAGTAACCCCTGCTTGGCTACTCTGTCACAGTGCCTCGGTTTCTCCTTCTAAGGTGGAGCGATACTTGAGTGCCTTCCTCAGAGGCTTGGCATGTGATCCGGTGAGATATGGTGCATGGCAGCATTCAGCAGAGAGCCTAGCGCACAAACTCCACACTTACTATTATTGTTCGTAATTGCTGACTTAAAGTAACTATCCCCTCAATCCCTATCCTAAAGGAAGCACATCTGGCCATCTGGTATAGAAACGATGTTATCAGAAAGTCTTGCCAGAGGAATTATTTAGTATGCCTTATTCTCGAGGAGCTAAAAGCCCTCGTATAGTTATTGATGAAGCGGCTTGGACTCTAAAACCTGCGCTCCTACCTCTTATTGATGACTTTGTCCCTTGTAAGAAGCAGAGCTAACTGAAGTCACAGCCTCCTGCTCAACTTTGTTATGAACGGCAGCTTCCTTGCCTTTGGCACCTCCCGAAATGCCTCCCCAGAGTGGATTGGCTAAATAGATGGTCATTCATTCATGCCGACAGAGGAATACTTTGCAGCTGGTCATGAGAATGAGGGAGATCGTCAAGATATATTACTGAGGGGAAAGTGCGCTCCCGAACAGTCTGTATAATTCACAAGCATCTGTGTAAAAGAGAAACATGCATGCATCTCTCAGAGCTGGCAGCCAGCGCTTCCTCTTGGAGGCCGACCAGGGGACTGAAGTGCAAGGAAGCTTCGTTTTTCACTGTATATTCCTGGTTTTTCTCTTTTGAAACGGTTTGAAAATTTTACTATGTGCTCACATCAGCTATTCAATAAATAATACACAGCAATTAAAAAAAAAATGGACCCCAAAGCCCTGTAACCCAGAATCACGCCTTGGGTTTGTTTTTCGTTGTCTGTGGAAGCCTCATTTCATTGAGATAATAATAATTAAAGTACTCTGAAACACCCTTCCTAACATTTTGCGTCTTACAAAATAGAAGAACTTCCTTTCAGCAAGCTGAGTAACGGAACATTTCAGAGAGAGCCCAGAAGGCCCATGCTCACCTTACAATGGGTGAGCTGGAAAAGGCCCACCTCTAGGTTCTGCCCTGGGGTCAGGCAGTCCATGGAGCCCCATTTCCCTTATTTTACACCTCTTCCAGCTCCAGGGTTGGACTACAATTCGTGGTCTCATGCACCTGAGGGAGGCACTTCTTGGTCCTGAATCATCAGGAAAAGTTAGTTCAAGAAGCAAGACATTTTAGAAGGATTTTTAGGCCCTCGGGTGGGATCACTTGTGGGGAAAGTGTGAAGGGTAGAAAACTGCCCAACCCTAGATACTCAGAAGATTTCATCAAACCCCGTCCTAAATTCCTAGTTTCCTTATTCATGGAGACTGTGCTCAACTTTCCCTCCGAGCTCTGGCCGTGCTATTTTTGACTGGTCTCTATTTCAGGCTGGCAAGCTGGTCGTGTCTCAGAGCGAGTACGGTCTCCACTGCCTTCTGAGGATACTGTTCTCAGGGCCCACAGAAAGAAAGCCAGTAGTGGTAATGCCAACTGACTTACATTTAGCGAGCGGTGCTTTTTACGTAGGAACGATCGAGAGGTACGTGGGCCATGCAGCTCCTCTCCTTTGGATTCCGACACTGTCCCCTGCATAAATCGAGCAGCCCTGTTGGGATCAGAGCCTGTGATCTCTGCCTAAATCTGTTTACTGCCACTCTAGATATAAAATGCCCTGTTCATCTTTAGCACTGGTCCGCTGCCCCTGTGTGCTCCGCTTCCAGCATTTTGGGCAGGATTTAAAATCTTACCGAGGTGCCGCTTTTCCTTGTTCATTTATTTCTGTGCAGTAGGGCCGGCCTGAGGCCGAGGTCGTTCGGCAGAAGTTCCCCTGCAGAGAAGTCCATGCTGTCTGTTTCAGGTTGAGCATCAAGTCTGATCCTAAGCAGCCCGAAGCACAACCACCATGTTAGCTGAGGGTTTAGGAGCCTCCCGGCTTGCTGGCCTTGCTACTCGGGGCTCGCCTCTGTTTGGCAGCCATTCTTGGGTTCAGCTGTTGCTTGTGTCACCCTCTAGTTGTGTGGCCTTAGCCTCGTGATTGCAACTGAAACTTGACTTAGAGCCCCTAGCTGTAGGGTAGGGACCCGCACGAGGACCTGGTACCTGACCCAGAGTGGTAATGACGAAGTTGCATCACACGTGCAGTTGCTGCTGTGATTACAAAGAAACGGAGGGTAGTGAGTGGTTAAGAAGCTAGACTTGGGGGGCGACACTCCCTGGGCCACTACCACTTACTGTGGTGACCGTCAAATTAGTCAACACCTCAGTGTTTCCATTTCTTCCTTGGTACAATGGGAATGTCCATGGGACTTACCCTATAGGGGTCTAAGGATGAGTTAGCACACTGGAAAGCTCCTAGAGCCATGCCTGGCATATAGTAGCCCCTCCGTAGGTGAGCTGCTGCCGACATTATTATTAGCACCGTCATCGTGTTCTAGAACAGATCTCTAGGCACTGAAGTCGTCTTACAGAAGCTCCCTTATTGGCAGCCGGCCCTGACCTTGGTTTTCCTTGCCCTGCAAGGATCTGAGGGTCTCCTCGAGTAATAAGTCCATTGATGGTACCGTGAAAGTGTATTAGGAGAGATTAAAACCCCTGGAGAGTTTTCATCATCCCTGCACCAAGATGGGAAATGGATTGCTGCAGGGTTGGAGGAGCGAAGACGTGAAGCAGAAGCAGGCTGATTCCGGGGGCAGTCAGATAAGAGACTGTTAAAGTAATTAATTGTCTACTTTAACACACAGACAAGGGCCCTTTAAGTGAAGAAGGGATTTGCCACATGATACGGATCTGCTTTCTCTCTGCCAGATGCTTTAGTCATGAAGCTGTTGAAACAGACGTTCTGTGTCCCACGGCCCAAAAATTGCCAAGCCTCATCTCTAACTGGCTCTGGCACTGCCGAAAGCAAATGGAATAATTCAAGGCCTTTTCCTTTTTTTTTTTTTTCTTCTCTTGTTCACGTCTATAGAAGATGGCAGACAACCAGATTATTCGACTCCGGCCAATACTAGCTGTATACTTGCATGAATGCAACTGTCATTTCTGTGGCCTTGTCTTCAAACAGTAACAAGATGGTCCATGTAAGACACACTCTCTTAAGGGGGGAAAAAAAAGGAGTACGATAACCTAGCGTTATCCCTTTGATTCTGCATCTCAGATATGGTTTCCTTCCAGCCTGTCACCCAGCAGAAAGCTGGGTCCCTGTGCTCTGGCTCTGTTAAGGATTTTTGGGCTCACTTCGCAAGTCTGATTTTGGATTCTCTTCCCAGATTTGGAAATTCATGTCCATGTAAGGAGGCTGGATTGCAGAGCCTCTGGGGGCAGACCCAGCAAACTGTGTTTTGGTTTGTGGGCTTCCTCTTTCTTTTTTTTTTTTAAAGATTTTATTCATTTATTTGACAGAGAGAGAGAGAGAACAAGTAGACAGAGAGGCAGGCAGAGGGAGAGGGAGAAGCAGGCTTCCTGCTGAGCAGGGAGCCCGATGCGGGGCTCGATCCCAGGACCCCGGGATCATGACCTGAGCCGAAGGCAGCGGCTTAACCGACTGAGCCACCCAGGTGCTCCAACGGGCTTCCCCTTTCATGAAGAGATAAGAACTCTGGAAATACAGATCTAGAATGCTGGAGCAGGAAGGGGGCTTTGGAGAGCATGTTCGGTCTGGGGAGGATTTTCAAAATGTCTTTGTGCAAATGTGTGTGTCTGTGTGTATGCATTCCTGGAAAACATGCCTGGAGGCTTCATCCGAGTTCAGGGAAGCTGGAATCACACATAGATGAGACTCCCCAAGTCCACCTTCCTCGTTACTTGTTGCATAGCTGAGGCACTGGAATAACTGGCCCACATGTCCCGAGGTCCTCGGAACTCTGGGCACGGGGGAGGCTCCGGCCATGGTATGAGGGCGCTGCCCTTTGGTGACACCAGAGCTGTGATTCATAGAATCCCGTGTCACAGACATGGAAAAGCAACCTGGAAGGGATGGTCTTTCTCCCTATATCCTTTTCTGACTCTTTCAGCCCACAAGGAGCATCCTCGTCAATGGTCTCAGGGCGCTTTTGTTCTGCATCACATGTCTTGACCTTTCATCACTGTTCCCTGTTTGTCAGTGTTGATTTCGGAGCTAGATGACAATCTGGAAGACAGGTAGCGCCCCCCCCCCCCCCCCCGCCGCCAAGTGTCTGTTTCTAAACCATATGTGTGACAAATGGTTCGTTTTCGTGAGCTCATGTGACTTCTCTACCTTTAAAAACTCTCTTTTAAAATTCTTTATCTTTTGGGGCGCCTGGGTGGCTCAGTCAGTTAAGTGTCTGCCTTCGACTCAGGTCATGATTCCAGAGTCCTGGGATGGAGCCCCGAGTCGGGCTCCCTGCTTAGCGGAGAGTCTGCTTCTCCCTCTCCCTCTGTTCATGCTCATGCGCGCTCTCTCTCAAATAAATAAAATCTTAAAAATAAAATAAAATTCTTTATCTTTTATTGAACATTGCAATATCATCTTCCCATGGCCAACTCGGCATTGTTCTTTGATTTACTTTGTATGACATTTTTCAAACTGCTAATTTAAGTGAGAAATTTCTTCTTGTTGTTACAGGTACCTCAATAACAATGAGCTGACAGCCGTGCCATCCCTGGGTGCTGCTTCATCTCACATTATCTCTCTCTTCCTGTAAGTGGTGCCACTCGGGGAACCCTGGGCTGGGTTGTGAGGCCGTGGTATTATCTTGCTGACATTTGGTGGCAGGAAAACTTGTGTCCCTGTGCTCACTGGTGTAGAAGTCTTTTTCCACAGAGCCCTAATGCTTGTGACAACTGCCTTGCTTGCTGTTTTGGGGTTTGTAGGATGAAAACCTGGAAGACTCACCTCACCTAATTTGGGGGGAGGTTGGTCTTTTCCGTGCCAAGAGGTACATAGAATTAATAAGTGTCTTGGTCCTACTGGGTAAATTGCAACTTGAAGTGAATGAACTGCAATTAAAGGAAGCCTTGTGAATTACAAGACAGCAAGCTCCTGTTTGTGGCAATGAATCTGGTCACGTGACCCAGTTCATTTTTACAGCTTTAAAAAAGAAAATAACCCCAGGCCTCTGAAATCAAGCTAAAAGTAAGGAATCCGTTGATGTGGTCAGGTGTTCGACAACATGCTGGAAATGAAAAAGGCTGTAAAGGGGCTTAAATGAAAAAGGAAGGGAGGAGGCAGGGTGTTCTCGTCCGAGCTGGTAAGAGTCTTTGCTCCTGAGTGATGCCCACTTCAGCCCTCAGCGGGAGGTGCTTGCTTGTTTGAAACCCACCCAGAGGTCTTTCTAGATGAACCCATCCTGAGTCCCAACAGTTTTCTCAGCCAGATTCTGTGGACAGCCTCCCCCGCAGAGCACCTCTCTCTTCACACTAAATTTCCTTTTTCCGCGCCAGCCCAGCCTATTTTTATTTGATTTTGATTCTGCCGATGTTAGAACTCGTTGGCTCACCGGCGTGTATCTTTTCTCGACACCGAGGCGTGGCAGGCAGAGCAGAGGTACTTGGTGGGAAGCCGTCATCCATATGATGGCTCTTGTAGCTTGCCCGGTGTCAGGTTTTGGTGGCAACAGGCCCTGTGTTCGGGAGGCACTCCATCCTTACAAGATGGGGTATTGGGCCTAACCCTTTCCAAGCCATTGCAGGATTGAAATAGCACGGGGTTAGAATGGTGGCTCCAGCTCTGTGTCCTGGAGAAACAGCTTTCTCTCTCCCAGCCTCATTGTCCTCATTTACAGAGCATTTCCTTAATCCATTTTACACGTGGGGAAGGTGAGCCACAGGTTTGCGAGAAGTGCATCGTGCGTAACACATAGGAGGTGTTTGACAGACAGAAGCTGCTGCTTCTGGCTTGTGGCGTCCTGTCACGTGGCCCCTGGGGCCCTGGCCTGATCTTACCTGTGGGACCACAGGATCTGGGAGTCAGTCCTTGTTTCTCTGGAGTGCTGGAATGAAGGTTTTAGCCTTTGGTCCCAAGATGGACAGGCAAGGGTCTCACCGTGGCTTTGTGTCCAGCATCTGGAAAGTGTTGAACTGCTGGCTAAATTGAATGAGTTACCCAGACTGGAGGCTAATTAAGGATGTGATGCTCCCTTGTATATTCATAGAGCAAAGCACTAGAAGATGCTTTTAACTTCTTGCTACTTTAAGTATGGTTCCTGGGCCAGCAATGTCCTACCCACACTGAGCTCCTTGGAAATGCAGAATCTCAGGCCTCCGCTCAGCCGTGCTGGATCAGAAGCTGCTTTAGTAAGGTCCCTTGGCCCTTTCACGCTCATTCAAGTGTGAGAAGCACTGCCTTCCCTCCCTTTGCTCTTCCCTCGGGGAGGAAACCAGGGACACAGAGAACATCTTTGTGTCACCAACAGGAAACCAAGGATCCCTGAGTTCCCTGTAAGTTGCCAAGTCGAAAGGAGGAACTGAGACTGGACACAGATACCCATGCGCATGCTCTTTTCCTTTATCTGCCCCCACACACTGGGTGCGGGAGCATGGCAGGTGACTCTGAACCCCCCTGGTGCGAGAGATGGGCAGGGCCCCCAGCTTGTCCTGGGGGCCTGTCGTACTTTGAATCACGCCTTGCTCTGCTGACTAAAAATACATTTCTGTTCCTTGGCCCAAGAGCCTGGAGCTGTGCGGCCAGTTGGCCTTGTTCCTGCTATTCCAATTAGACAGCATTAAACTATGTAAAGCAGGGAGAAGAAATAAAGACTCCCTCCTGGTTTTGAGTGAGTTTGGAAAATGCAGGTTAGTATTGGCAGCCACCTTTTTGGCCTGACACTGGTCTCCATCTGACTTGGTCAGTGATTTCTCTGAAACCACAGAAACTGAAGGGTGTTGATGTTCCTTTTCTCTGAGAGGCCTGTGTTCCCTGGATCCAGTGCCTGCAAAGTCAGGTTAGCAGTGTGACATTTGGGTAGCAGGATTATGGATAATTTTGCTATCATCCTTCATGCCTTTCTGTATTTCCCATGGGGACCATGCAAAGGACAGAGACGAAAGTAGCAGCAGGCAGTGGATGAGCGTGTCCTTCCAGGCTGGCCCAGGAAGCACTCAGCATCTCTGTTCCCAGGATAATTCCCATCCGTCAGGCTTTGAAGAACTTGCTTTTGCTGGTGTGTGTGGCTCTTCAGAACCACTGAATTTTAAAAAGTGTCATATGTTAAACAAATATGTAGTAGGTCCCTTCTGTGCCCCTGTGTTGGGGCCCAGAGGCCATCTGAGAGTGCCCTAGCACAGTGTGTGAAGGCGCGGTAGGTCAGCGAGCTCAATACATGTCTTATTTCATGCCCTAACCCCCAGATTTGCATTTGCATCTCACCTTCCCATTGTGGGGGTGCACCTCTGTGCATCTCCGCCTAGAGGATCCAGAAAATAAGCAAAATGTGCAAAGAGACTCTCTGGCTGAGGCCAGCTGAGGTAGAGGAGCTGGCACAATTTTGGGGGACACGTTTATAGGTGGGGCCTCAGGGAAAGGGCAGCCCAGGTGTGCGTCCAGCTCTGACTGATGTTGTGACCTGGGACAGGTTGCTTTTATTTCATCTGTTGAATGAAGGGGCTGAGTCAGTTTCATATTCCTTCTGTGACCCGGAAACCGAGAGCGCAGGGGCAGTGAGGTCACAAGAGAAATGACAGACCCCGCCGTGCCGTACGCACTCGTGCAGCGTGCTGGCTTCTGAAGGAGCAGGTTTGTGGTCTGCAGCTCCGACACCTGTCAGTACTGATGTTTGCCTCTGAAAATCAGCTCGTCATTGCCATGCTTGCTTTCCAGTGCCCTGAGTCCCCGTCCGTAACCTGGCTCCTTGCTCACAGGACAGTGCTCCAAGGCCCCAGACGTCAGGGCCCTCCTTCGCAGGGGTCACAGTAGGGGCTGCCCAGGGTGGGGGGGGGGGCGGTTTGTTTTGCGTCCGGCTTTACTATCAGGGTCTCAGAACAGACTTTTGCAGAGTTTTGGGAACTGAAGTAATTCAGTAAAATTTCAATTGGTTAATCCTGTCTGATTAAAGGAATCTGATTCAATTAAAGTATTTGTCAGAGAGCAGATTTATTTGCATCATGTTCTGAGGATAATGCCAAAGCCATTTGTCCTTACTAACAAAAAAGCATGAAACTCAAGGAAAGCTTTTAATAGGATCGGGGTGGGGAAAGAGGGAGCTAATTTGATAAAACAGTGCTCAGAAAAAGAAACAAGAGTTTTGTTAAATGGGAGCAGACTCTGCCGGTAGATTTTTACGTTTCCATTTTGTGTGTGTGTGTGTGCATTTAATTTGAAGTCCAGGAAACTCATGTTACGATTCCCACGGCAACAGTAATTTTGTCTGATGCATAAGTGACATTTCTGGTGAAGAAAAATTTCCGCTTTTCCTGTGGTGTTACTGCACTTGTATCATTGAGAAGATCGGTTACAGTGGAAGCGGTTGGATTTTTTTTCAGTGCTGGAGCAAAAAGCTTGCTGTGAAATCAACGTTTGCTTTTGTCTCATGCATGTCAGCTGTAACCTGTTTCCCATCCAGCCCTGGGCTCGGTCCAGGTAACTTCTTTTCCAGTTCAGGGGTGAGTGCATGGGTGTTTTTGTTTGTTTGTTTGAAGTAACCTCCATCCCCAACCTGGGGCTCCAGCTCGCCACCCTGAAACTGAGAGTCGCGTAGTCTGCCAATGGAGCCAGCCAGGCGCCCCACAGTTGGTGTATATTTTAAACCTTGTCCCTTCTCCTCCATGCCTTGTCGTTCACTCTCCATCGCCTTTGGCCTAGATCAGATGGGAGAGCTCGGCGGAGATGACTGGCACACGATTACTTGTGACTCTGTCATAGTCTTATTAAAATTCCTTAGGTTTCTGTCTGATTTGAAAACACATTGAAACACCTTTTACTTCGAGTCATGAAAAAAAAATTTCTTTTGAAAACTTATTCTACTACATCAAAAACTAATGATGTAATGAATGGTGACTAACATAACATAATAAAATTTAAAAAAAGAAAATTATTTGTTCTAAAGATCTTATTTTAAGTAATCTTTACACCCAGTGTGGGGCTCAAACTCACAACCCCAAGATCAAGAGTCGCATGCTCCACGGATAGAGCCATCCGGGTGCCCCTCGAAAACTAATTTTTTTAATTGAGGTAAAATTAACATAACAAAACTCGCTGTTTTAAGCATTTTAGAGTATATCATTCAGCAGCTTTTAGTTCATTCTCGTTGTGCAACCATCATCAGTTCCTAACTCCAGAACATTATCATTACCTCAAAAAAAAAAAAAAAAAAAAAACCCATACCCCATCCCTTTCCTCTCAGACTCCTGGCAACCACTAATCTGAAAATTATTATTTTTTTTTTTGGAGAAAGTATTTTTCTCTCATGTTAGCAAAATGTATTTGGAAGACTTAGAATAATTTAAGTAAAAATATCAGAGGTGGATGTCAGTCTCCATAGTTATCTATTTTGCTGTGACCTCTTGTCTAAAGAAAAATGGATTAAGTAAAAGGGATGGTATATTTAACATCTCTTTATTGTAACTTCCGGAGAATAAAAACCTGGAAAGAATGAAACCTGGTGTCCTGTCTGTGACCCCACTCAGAGCCAGTTAAGTGGAAGGAGCCCTGGGTGGAGTTGAGGGTGCCCGAGGCTGTGAAGGATGGAGCGCTCTTCTTGGCTCTATCTTCTGGGGAAGTAAAATCAATAGCAGTTCTTAACTTTCTCGTGCCTGCCTGGTAAACCCTCTAGAAAAAAGGGGCCAAATCAATCTTCTTTACAGGCTCATTAAAGCAAAGATCAATTCACATTAAAGTGTAATTAAAGAGCAGGCCTTGGAGGGGAGTCAGTGATGATTTAGCCGTGGCCCCTCAGGGTTGAGGGGAGGAATTAGTCTCTAAGAGGGTCCAAAGCCAGAAGCCACGGAGAAGGGGACCCAGAACTCAACTGGCTCATCTTGGGGACTGGAGCTAGGCTGTTAGTGATCAGGCATACAGCACAGGGGAAAGTACACTGAGTAATAAATAGCTGGTTGGGGTTCCTAAAAGTGTGCGTGCGTGCATGCGCACGCGTGTGCGTGTGTGTGTTTCCCCCCTTAGTGAGCTGGGATGAGGCCTCTTGCCTTTCTCTTCACTTAGCTGCCTTTAAAACTTTCTCCATTTTGCCTCACCTGGAGGAAGGTCATCATCTGTAGACATAATATAAAATTGATGTTAAAACCTTTGTTGTTGTTGTTGTTTTTACACACCATGTTTATCCCCAGAAGTATGAAATAACGTGGGAACCTTGAGCAGTCATTTCAGATGGTGAAGCGCCTTGTGTATAGATACGTAGCTGGACCTGGGGGGCCTGTAGGTGTGTGTGGGAGCTGAGGTAGGTGTCGCAGTTCTCCCAAAGGTAAAGGATCATCCGTCCTTCCTGTAGAGGAATTTGCGAAACCATCCACAAATCATGAGGCTAAGAGTGGACATAATCCAGTTTTGTAGAAAATGTGGAACTGGGTAGCCCTTGCCCCATTCTGCTTCAGAGATGCGTCCTCCCCTGAGAAGCCCATGTAGCCATGCTGGTGAAGGAAGGCCGGTCTGTTTTGGCGTTGGTGTGCAAGGATACCCTGTCTGGGCCGTTGGTGGCATTTTATTGCCTTCTCCTCAGGAGTGTGGAGTTAATAGTGACTGAGACACTTTAGGCAGAAACTGAACAAAGTTGTGTTTAAAAAGTCCCAAGTCAAATTTTGAGTGAACGTCTTTGCTCTGTGGCCCGTTCGTTTCCCACACGCTAAATGGAAGCTACGGCCTTAGTCAGAAAACAGCGCATTATGTATAAAAAGGGGGCTCAGGTTCCTCTCCTGTGTCTTCAGAGCCGCGCTCACTTTCTGCCATGTTTGTCTGGAGTGTCGTTGGTGTGAACTGAATCTTTGCTCCAGATGAAACAGCATACCCATTCACTCGGGAGATCGTGATCCCCCCCCCCCCCCCGGTCACCTCTGTGATTCTCAAACTGAGCCACCTGTCAGCATCCCCAGGGAGGCTTGCGGAGACCCAGATGGCCAGGCCTCAGCCGTTTCTGATCCAGCAGGCCTGGAGTGCTACTAAACAATTTGCCTTGCTCCCAAGTTCCCAGGCGCTGCTGCTGGTCTGGGAACCCACCTTTGAGAACCACTGCCTGCGCTTACACAGGGATGGGGGCGGGGCACTCCAAGACTCAGGTGGGGAGTCCTTACAAAGCTGCTTAGCTTTCGGAGCGCAGTAAATTACTTAAAAGACAAGTTCCTGGTGTTGCCGGCTTGGGACAGTGGGGCTCAAAAGCCTGGTGAGGTATTTACTTCTGGGGAAGGTGCTGGGGGCAGAACAGATTGGGCTGTGGCTGTGGGTTTGAGGCTCATGGCTGTTATAAATTGGTCTCTGCTGAATCTGCTGTGCATTGGTGATCACGCAGATCTCCCCAGCAGACCTTCCCCAGTTACTGCAGAGGCAGGGAGCGCTTAGGGAACAGCCTAGCCTGGCAGGCAACCTGTGTGTGTGGGTATGGGAGGCTCTGCGGACCGCCCTGCCCCCCTGGGCAGGAAGAGCCAGTGCCGGGAAGTGCTTTTACACCACTTATCAGTCACTATCAGATAAATCTTTGCCCTCGCCTAAGACATGAATGGTACTGCTTTGTTCCAGGTGCAAGTTAAAGGGAGCATCTGAAAGGTGGGCAGTCATCCCCTGCCCTCTTGGAATCAAAACTCAGGGCCCACACCTGCCCACCCACCCACTTACTCACCCCCTGGTGTCCCTGCCTTCTGCCACTGGGAAGCTGTCGTCCTGGTCATCCGTGAGCAAAAGAGATAAACAGGGAGGAGGCTGAGGTGGGTTCAGGATGGAGACCAGGGGCTCAGAGGCAGGGCTGCTGTAGCTTGCTGTGGGGTGAAGCCACACAGACTGGGGTTTCTGCCCCCAAGGAACTCACAGGCTAGCTGCAGAGCAAGATGGGTAAACAGACCATCGTAATGCAGGCGAGGGAAGGTCTACGGGGTTCCTCACTGCTGTCACTGCTGGGGTGGAAGAGGGGGGAGTTTCCCCATGGAGTGACATTTTAGCTGAGGCTCCCCTGGCCTGGATGTCCTTTCTCTCCCCCCACACGTGAGTCTAAGTTATAGGCACACCTGGCATGCTAGACCATTGACCAACATGTTGGGTACTTGGAGACGTATTCACAGGACATGGCTCGTTCCCTTTTAAGGCCCATGGTCCCGTCCCCGTCTTTTGCTTTGTCAGCAGGCAGGCTGCTGTGAAGAGCCAGCAAGCTTCTGTTGGAAGGCCGAGCAGGACCCCTGGTTCTAAGAACTGCGGCCTCATCAGCCGCTGGATACCGCCAATGAGCCTCAAAATAGAAAATTAAACACCCCGTTTACAAGGAGAGCAGCTCGCTGTCCCGGAAACTTCCCAGGGGTTCTGTCGTGCAGACTGCCTCTTGCCCTGAGTCTAAGGGAGCCTTTTGCTGGGAAAGGAGCTACAGTGGCCCCCACTGCAAGCCTGCCAAATCACACAGTCATGACTTGTCATTTTCCTCTCTTTGTGAGTGGGGGTGGTGAGGCAGCCAGATGAGCGGTACATCTGCAAGTCATTTGCTGAGAAAGTGAAGCGAACACCAGCTGTGGGTCTGGGGAGCCGAGCAAGGGGAGGCCGGGGAAACAGCGTGCTTATGGAGGTCACAGTCTTTTTTGGGAGCTCAGTAGCTTAGGTTCTGTGGTTCAGAGTTGGCTTTCTTTGTGTGTGTGGCTCTTCCCTCTCTTTCTCATTTCTTCTGGTGACCATGTAAGCTTGAAATACAGTCCAAGATCCAGTGAGCACAGGGAGGCCGGTGGGGTGTGGACGTTCTGGGAGGGAAGCGCCTCTTCTTGCAGCCGTGGGTGCTGAAAGCCCTCCGGAGCTCTGTGAGCCCCAGCCTGGAGGTGGAGCGCCTTCTGGGTTGCTCAGTCTCCCGTGTGAAAGGAGCTGGCCCCTGCCCATATCAACAGTCTCCTTCCAAATGGGACCATTTCCTCCTCCTCCTCCCCCTCGCCCACTTCCTGCAGGTGGCTTCTGTAATCCACTTACCACTGGGGAAGCCTCAGGAGCGTGTGTACCTAATCCGAAAATGGCTGGCTCGACTTTGACCCGCGTGGTGACCTTGCAGAGAAGGCAGGGCCTATTATGTCTGCTCACACCTGGGAGCCATTTCCAGCTTTTATAGCCCAAGTGGAAGAAATGTGTTTGCATTTATGCCGGGCCTTCCTTTTGTAAGGTCTGTCATTGTTGGGTGTTAGGGAGGGAATGTGAGATTCACCCTGCTTATTCAAAGGCACGGGTTCTGCAGGATAGAAGAGTTTACTCATTGTATTGAGTCACACAAGATTGCTGTTTCTTTGTAGTTCAGAAGTGATCAACACATCAGCTGTCTCGGGGCACGTGGGTGGCTCTTCGGTTGTGGGTCCAACTCTTGGTTTCGGCTCAGATCATGATCTCAGGGTTGTGGGATCGGGCTCTGTGTTGGGCTCCTTGCTCAGCACCGAGTCTGTGTGAGACTCTCTCTTCCCCTCCCCCTGCTCCCGTGAGCTCTCTCTCTGGAATCAATCAATCTCTTAAAAAAAAAATCAGCCACCTCTTAGGGCTCCACCTTCCGAGATGAAACATGGCAGTAGTCAGTGTATGTGGTTCCTTGACGTTGGAAGGCATTGTCCTACGTGCCTTCATGGACCTCATTTCATTGTAGTGTCTCTGTGGTCCCAGGAGACAGCATAGGGTCTCTTTTAAGTTCCTTTTGCAGATGAGGCACCTGAGGCACAGAGAGGGCCAGAAACCTGTCTGAGGTCATACAGGAAGTGGCAAAGGTGCGTCTCGATTTCTCTCCACCTTTGGGGTTTGTATTCACTGTATAAAAGGAAGTATGTGGCCTGGGAGGGTGTTGTAATCTTAAGTGCTGACATATCAAGTTGTGTAAGGAGGGGAAGCCTGGGGGTGGTGGCCAGAGGGTGTGGATGTAGCTCTGGTAGAGGGTCTCTCAAAGCCGAGGGCGTGCAGGCTCGTGCCTCAGCAGTGTTGCCCTCAGGTGAACCTACTTTGGGCAGCCCTGGGGTGATGACCATCAGCTGATGCAGAGTGACCAGAAGCCCTCCCATCACCCCGAGATCACACCCGCAGGTTAGTTATTCTGAGCTGATGCTGGGCGTTCGAGGGAAACTCCGTTTGTCTTCAGGTTTCTGCAGAGCCAGACACGTGGCACGCTCGTGCCGGCAGCCTCTCGGAGAGTGGAGACCTGCCCTCGAAGACCTCACTTCCAGCCGAAGTCCTGCGGCTCTTCCTCATTGCCTGGACGCCTTTCAAACCCAGACAGCTGAGATAAAGGTGCCAGTTCGTGGTTCGTTCTGTCCAAGTCCTTCAGCCAGGACACAGAAAAGTGTGTGTGAAGGCTGGTAGCAGGCCGCTGTGTGGACACGGGGTGGCCGCCCTTGAGGCTCCTGGTCTCTGCTCAGCTGGATGGATGGAGAGTGTCTTTGGGGGCTAAGAAACATTTTATTGTCGGGGAGGGACCTGAGAGGGCTGCTGGGAGACGAGCTTGTAGAGACCCAAGCTCCCTCCCCAGACAGCTGTAGGAAAAGGCAGGTGCAAACGGGTCTTTCCAGCTTACCTCCATACCTGCCCCGTAGAGCTTTTTACGGGGAGGGCTAGTTCTGCAGAGTGCTTAAGAGAAGGCTCCGGATCGCACGATCTCGGTGTAAGCCTGCCTTCACCCTCGCCCTTGTTGTGTTCTCTTGGCCTCACTTGGCTTACTCCTACAGAGGGACTTGCTCATATTGAACACCACGTGTGCTCAATGCGGTGTGTACTGTATAGTGAACGTGTGCCGAGTGGGAGGCGCTGCTTAGACCGACCACTCTGCACGGAGCACCCTCTGGCGTGGACGGGGCTGGCCTGATTCTGCCGCTGTGTTCTGAGGGGCTTTGGTGGCCGACCGGGGCACAGGCAATATTTGCAGCCCCTAAAAACAGACCTCATTTGCAGATACCCATTATGGGTCAGTCACTCTCTGGTGATCTAGTGGAAGTTTATAGATCATCCCCGTATTTGTGCGTGTGCGGGCCCTTAGCTCGCTCTTAGGCGAATTCCTGGTGGGGGACTTCTGGAGTGAGTAGAGGCATTGATGTCTCTCCTCTCCTTGCCCGTTTCTTTACCTGGGGTGGGTGCAGCAAGCCTCCGAAACATTAAGCAAATATCTAAGCAGGACTCTCATTCTTGGCTGCACGGTAGAATGACCTGAAAAATAAAACAAAACAAACAAAAAAAACAACAAAAAAACCTAGATGCTCAGGCCCCATGCCAGGCAAGTAAATCAAACGCCTGGACGGCGGGGTGGGGGTGGTGGTGACGGGGACCCTGGGCACAGGTCCTGCTGTTTTTTTTTTTTTTGAAAGCTCCCCAGGTCATTTCGATGTGCAGCCCAAGTTTTCATGAGCCCAAGCTGGGTGATTGCAAGTAAAACGTATTGTCCCCCCTCCTCTCCTTCTCTCTCATACCTGTCACTGAAAATACCCAGGCTCCCCTGCCTTCCTGCCCTGTGCCCCCCCTTTTTTTCTTTTCTTTTTCTGCTCCAGGTGGAGGGGAAACATTGTTAAAGGCTGACCTTCAGTTTAGCACTTAGGATTCTGGGAGCCCCGTTAGAGGTTTTCACTACTGATTTAATTGGAAGGCACTGTGAAGTTAGCCACGTCATGACTCGGAAGCTGCGTTGCCTTTGGGGTGCATGGGGGCGGGCCTCGGGTCTGCTTGGACGTGCCCACCTCATTTGGTGATCGCGGAACCTGACTGGATTTGCCACCTAATTTGGGTCATTTGTTTGCTCCGAAAGGCGGCACACTGGACCATCTCTCACCTGCACTCCACCTGTCAGAGAAGTCCTCTTCAGATGGGGGCAGGGGGACCCTCTTCATAGTAAAATGATAGGCAAAACTTATTTCAGTCTCTTTAAAAACCTTGTACTTTGTAATTCCAGAAGTAAGACTTCACTCTTCTTTTTAAAAAAGAAAATCTATGAATAGGAGCTGTAGAAAGGTGGAGTCCCCTCTGATCCCGCCCAAAAGCTGTACTGGGATACAGCAGGATTCTAGCGCTAACGTTGAGTTTCGATGATTGTGTGATGTATATGATGGGGTTTTGTGAGGGTCGTGTTTGGAATTGGCCCTTCCATAAGCCAGAAAGAATAACTAGAATTTTGGAAACGAGGGGGAAGGATTCCCTGAGACTTTTTAGAATGTGGTTTTTGTTCCAAATTGAGTGTGTTCTTTTTTTATAAGGAGAAAAACCGTGGTTATCAGCACACACAGTGAAGTTTTTTTTGGCCCCATAATTTTTATTTGGTTCTGGGAGTCCGAGTGAGGACCAGCCGTCCCAGGGGCCCCCCTCCTCCTGGCCTTGACGGCAATATGATCCACCCTTTTACCCCCAACGGCTCCTCCCAGGCCAGGCTGGCCCTGCTCCTCTCGCTCATCCTCCAGTGTGTGTTAACAGGACTTCTCCAGCAGTTCTGTGGTTCCACTTAAAAGTCCAGTACCTGTCTTCACTTTACCCGTTACCTGAGAAAGCGCTCAAACTCCTGAGAGACTCAATACATTGTCTAGGGAGATGGATTCAGAAAGCAAAGTACTGTTGCTGATTATGTCTGTTGTGGACATAATCAGATGGGTTTCCTGTGTGAGGTCAAGTTTCATCTTCTCCCTGCCTTGGTGGCCTCATGGGTCACCTCTGGGAAGAGAAAGCAGGTTGGTGAGGATCCCCCCTTGCTGCCCCTTTGGCTGCTCCTTTGTGGGCATTTTAGCAGACAACCTTGATCCATTCTCTGCCCACCTCCAGCTGGATGTTGCGGTTTAGGGTAACTCGTCTGCTGGCAGGAGAAGGCCCCTCACCTTCCTCTTGTCAGGACGTCACCCAACCAAGCACATCCTACCTCTTGACCCCAGAACGCATGCCATTCTGCAGGGGGATGGGTGCTGGCCCCCGGGGTTGAGGGATGGGGAGGAAGCATCCTTTCTTTTGGTGCACATGGCCGCCCCCTCATCAGCTCCAGTATTGTTTAGAGAGGAGCCAGTATCCAGCCACTTGACTTCCAGCCCTGACTCTGCCAGAGACCCTGCCGCAGGGTCTTCCACGTGTCCCCTGTCCTTTTTTGGGCTGCTGTTCCCTCATCTGTAAGGAAAGGGTCTGGTTCTCTCTCTGCCACCTTGAACCAGTGTCCAGAATGCACAGGGCCGCTTCCTCTCCTGTCCACCTGTGGGACCTAGCTGTGGGACCCTGGGTTCCTGGGAGAGGCTCAGCTGGTGCTGAGTTCAGTCCAGTGGGCCCACTGAGCACCGTGTTGAGAAGTCTGCTTAAATGATGTGAGGGTTAGCACTCTAGCCGGCTCCTGATGTCCACTACCAAACCCTGGACCTGTAGCCTGTCTCTCCAGGGGGCTCCTCGTGACCTTGGCTCCCAAGATGCCCAGACTCAGCCCTTCTCTTCCCTTTCCCATTCCCTCCCCACGGGACCGCAGGGAACTCCAGCCTCACCCATCCCCACTCCACACCTACCCTGCAGGGAACCGCCTGCCTTATGGTTGCCCTGCAGTCAGTGTTTGGTGAGCAAATGAAGGAAGGATCCCTTTGTGGCTTTCCCATCCAATTGCTAGAGTCTCGGCTCTTGCAGATTTGTCCTGGAGTCCATTTCTTCCTCCTTCCTGCCTTGACCTTTGCATGGAACTGCACAGGGGGAAAGCTCCCACAGACTGTGTCTCTGGATTCCGTGTCTTGTTGTCACTGTGGTCTGAAATGGCTGCTCCTGGCCTAGCCGCCTCCCCCACACTGGTCCCCTCTGTCAGTGCACCCATCACATCTCTGTTTTTTTCCTTGACTCCAGTATGCGGTTTTTGGACATGGGGGTTGGGGTAAGGGGGGTGATGATACTGCAGTCAAATATACCTTTTTTTTTTTAATAGTGGCTGCAACCTGTACATGTTTGAGTGAATAAATAAATGAAGGATTAAATAGGTCAGTCCAAGAATAAGTGATTGTGGGGCATGGGGCAGATACTGGGTAGTTCTAGACATTTATCATCAAGATGAAGGGACCAACTTGGGACAAGTAATAAAAGAAGTGGTCTGTTGGGGGCTCCTGAGGGGTGTGGCTCTTTCCGGCCAAGGGGTAGGACTTTGTTTTCCTGATTTGTTGACAGACTGGGCAGAGTATGACAGGAGAGAAGATGGAACAGAAACTCCTGCGTGGCAGGCAGTGTGCTTTAGAGGGACGAGGGCGGGCCCTGTGGGCCCTGGCCCTTAACCCAGTTCCCCCCCCCCGAGTAGTAACATTTTATAAAACTTTTGCAACTAGGATATTGACATTCGCTTGTCTAGGTTGGAATCTTTATCTTGCTGCTTTCTAGATATGAAATGGCTTCCACCCTGGTGCGTGGGCGTCTGCTCACCTGTGAGGGGCCAACAGGTGGTTTGGGGAAAGGCTTTCTCCAAAGTGAAGCTGGAGAATCATGGCAGGTCCCTCCATGCCTCCAGCCCATCCTGACTACTTGTCTGAGTCAGAAAGTTCAGAAATCCCAGCGTTAGAGATAAGCAGGTTTCTTTGCTACAGGACATGTCAGAGCCTTTAATAATGAGGGGGCGGGGCACAGTACAGTGCAACCCCCCCTGCAGCATGTGTTGTGTGGGGTGAGTTGCATTATGTAAATTTACCAAATGCAGAATCGAGCAGAATGAAAGGTAGCTTTATTGGAGCCCTTGTTGATGCCTTTCCTTTGCTGGACCGCTTTGGGAGTCTGCAAGGGCCCACAAGGGGGGATATGTGCAGATATTCCAGAAGTGTTTCATGGAAGTCCTCCAAAGCTAGTGTTCCAGGGATGGTGCTTTGGGAATCTACTCTGTGGTAGTGCAAGTTTGACCTGTGTCTAGGTGTGGACGCCTTGCGAGCCCTCCTGCTTAGCCAGACAGCGCTGGGGCTCGGCTGCCGTGGGGGGCACTGGACTAAGTGGTCACTGCTGAAGCTCCAGACAGGGGCCACGCTGGTCTTCTAACAGGCTTTATCAACATCCCCCTTCGCACTAGGAGTCCATACCCCTTTGTCCTTTCCTCAGCAGTGGAAAATAATGAAGCAGTTCATGCTTATCCCTGGATTTCAGAAATCCGACAGTGCCCAGCAGTGTTTGGTGCTTGGCTTTCAGAATACAGTCCTACCAGGTACGTTTCTGCTGGTTTGGAGGAAAAGGTGGAGACCAAAAGAGATAGCAGATTGGCTGATTCCACCATGAATTCTTCCGGGGCCTGTATCTGATTCCACAAGGAATGTCATGGCTGTTTTTTGGTGTGTTAAACTTGGTATTTTTGAGATAATTGTAGATTCACATGCAGTTTTAAAAAAAATAATAATAATAATGTAGGAAGATTCTCCTGTATCCTTAACCCAGTTCTCCCCAGTAGTAACATTTTATAAAACTTTTGCAACTAGGATATTGACATTGATACAATCAAGGTATAGAACATCTCCATTCCCCAGAGAGATCCCTCATTTTGCCCTTTGAAGCCTCTGCATTTACCTTCTGCCCCCACACCCTGGGCAATGTCTGATTTGCTCTCCATGTATATAACTTCCATTTAAAGAATGTGATATGAGTGGATTCACACAGCATGCAGCCTTTCGGGACTGGCTTCCTTTTAGGCAGCATAATTCCCTGGAGAGTCATCTAGGTTGTTGGGTGTATCAATAGTTGCCTTCTGTTGCAGAAAAGTATTCCATGATATGGGTGTATCACACCTTGTTGAACCATTCACCTGTGGAAGGACCTCTGGGGTGTTTCCACATTGGGCTGTTAAGAATAAAGCTGGTATGGGGACGCCTGGGTGGCTCAGTCGTTAAGCGTCTGCGTTCGGCTCAGGTCATGGTCCCAGGGTCCTGGGATCGAGCCCCACATCGGGCTCCCTGCTCAGCGGGAGGCCTGCTTCTCCCTCTCCCACTTCCCCTGCTTGTGTTCCCTCTATCGCTGTGTCTTTCTCTGTCAAATAAATAAATAAAACCTTTAAAAAAAAAAGAATAAAGATGGTATGAGCATTCACATGCGGGTTTTTGAGTGAAAGTCAATTTTCATTTCTCTAGGAGGTATGCTGTAGAGTTGCTGCCTCATATGGTGTGTTGAGTTTTCTAAGAAACTGCCATACTTTTCCAGCGTGGCTGAACCATCTTGCATTCGCACCAGCGGTGTATGAATGATTGGGTTCTCCACATGCGGCCAGCATTTGGCAGTGTCGTGTCTCTTGCCCATTTCCTAATTGGAATCTTTGCTTTTTATTGTTGTTTTCAGAGTTTGTTTTACACACACACACACACACACACACACACACACACACACTGGATATATATATACTGGTTCTTTGTACGTGTGGTTTGAAAGTATTTTCTCCTGGTCTATAGCTTGTCTTTTCATCACAACAGGACGTTTCCCAAAGCAAATGTTTCTAATTTTGATGAAGTCCAGTGTATTAATTTTTCCTTTTTTGGTTTGTGTTTTTAGTGTCAAGTCGAAGAACTTTGCCTAACTTTAGATCCCAAAGATTTTCTGCTGTGTTTTCTCTAAAAGTTTGTAGTTTACATCTTATATTTGGATCTATGATGGTAGGTTTGGTTTTGTTTTTGTTTTTTATTCCCTCGAAGCAAAGAAGAAAATCGAAGCCTTGGTTTCAAGAAAGAAACCGAGCAAGTGTTGCCTCCTGCAGGAAGCTACATCGAGCAAGGCAAGGGGATGGTGTGGTTGTGGGTGCAGAGCAGGGCTACTCAGGCGGAGCCACTTTGATGTTATAGCAGGTCTTATCATTTTCAGGGTAGCTAAGAAAGACTGCATCATAAGGCCAGCTCCTTAATCCTACCGTACACATCCTTAACCCTCCCCAAGTACAGTCAGATCCTACATTGAAGGCTTGGGAAATTGTGTGCTAAGAGAGATCCTAAATCATATGACCGGGAGATCAGAAGTCTTCTAGATGGGGCAGGAAGCGGGCCTGGCTTTATTTTTAAAGGCACATCAGTGGTGTCACTCCCCGAGGGGAGAGGGTCTTGTCTTGGAAACTGCAGCCAAGCGCGGAAGTAGCCTCCTCCTCTTCTGGGACCGCAGAGCTGCCCGGAAGCTGGCATGGGAAGCGCCGGGAATGTTTCTACCACCAGCAGAGGGAAGGTTCCTTCTGTGGCCCTTGAGGGGATTTCAGGGGCACCCTGGCACCCACAGACCCGTCTCTGTCCTCGTAACCACAGGCTGTCTGATAAAGCTTCTGGGGCCTCTTCCCTCCAGAGAACAGCACAGCCTGGTGTCAGAGGAAAGCAGGGCTCACTTGCTGGTTGGGCGGCTGACCCCAGTCCAGGACCTTACCTCTCGGAATCTCGCCTAACAGGGGCCTTCTCTGGTGTGGTAGAGAGCAACGGGTGAACAGGTTCCTGCTCGCTGGAGAATGCCCAGTTTTGTCTTGTCCTCCTGAACTGCCTGAGGAACTAAGAGCTACTCTCACCCATTCAGGGACCGCTCCGGTAGAACTAGGGGAGGGCTGGCTGGGCCCTGCAGCAGCTGTGTGCTGACACACTGTGGACTGAGGGTCTGGGAGGCCCGTGTGTGCCTGTGGAGGGGCGCGGGCATGCACAGTGGCCCATCGCAGGATTTATGCCTCCCCCCCCCCCCCCGAGTGTGCAGAGTTGGGTCCACCCCTGATGGAAGCACAGATGGGGGATGTGGCCTGGGGGTGTGCCGACAGGAGGTGGGTGGCACGGGACACTGTCCAGAGAGGTCCTGTTGCCCAGGAATCCTTCTGCCTCCTTCCGTTATGATGCAGGTACCACATACAGAGGAGGAGAGTGGGCTGTCTGGGTTCCGGTCCTTGCTGTACTGCTTCTTGCTGCATTAACCTTCTAACTCCTCAGCATCCCCGTTTGTAAAAGAGGGGTGGTAGCAGCATCCATCTCTTGGGTAGTCCTGAGGATTCGGTGAGCTAGGCAGAGCTGGGCTCCTGGGAGGCACTCACCGAATGTTCCATTTGAGACCCCTCTTCCTGCTACTATGGCCCCTGCTGCTCTGGTTCCATGTCTACTGAGAAAGAAGTGGGGTGTGCCTGCTTGGTGGGTAAACGGGCGAACAGCAAGGGGAGGTTCTGCTGCCCTGTGTAGCCCAGGGAGTGTTGGAACCACTTCTGGGAGGCTGCAGAGGCCCAAGGGCACCATTCCAGCTCCAACTACAAAGGCTCTTTGAAGTTTTTACCACCTGGAGCCGGCTGTGTGCCCTGAGACTGCGAGGATTTGAGGGGTCCGTGAGGAGACTCTGGGACCCTGCAGCATCCCTGCCTGGAGATGAATGTGTGCCTGCTGAGTGGGTGGAGCCCCTGTGGATGGTGGCCCTTGAAGAAAGGCCACCGCCACTCAGGCCGGCCCCTCGGCAGCGTTCACCCCAGAAGGCCCTCTGCCTCCGGGCTGTCACGCAGGCCAGGCGTTTCTGTACTGAAGGAGCAAGTCCCAAAGTTCACACTGAATGCAACTCTAAGGTTGCACTGACAGCTTTGTAAAATAACAATTTAATTTATTTACGTAATAAGCACATGCAAATAATATGCAAAAGAGAGGAGAGGAGAAATTCTGTCATCCTCATACTAGGTCCGGGACAAACGCGTTGTAGGATTTCCTACCTTTTTTCTGCGGGCGTCTTTGGGGGAGTGGCAGTCGTGGGAATCGGTCAGCAGCGCACCCTGCCTTTCTCTCTAGATCGTGGTGTGGACGGGATCCTGAGTGCAAAGTACTGCTCAGTGTCCGAGGCTGAAATGGCAGCCACCGGAACGTTAGCTCTCCTTCGGAAATTTTGAGTAAGGTTCCACTTGCAGGTTTCCCCGGCTATCGGAAAGAGGAGTGTTCCTAGGAAACTTTTGTAAGCCAAAATGGTGTACAGCAAAGACGCAGTTACCATTCTGTTGAAGCAAAGATCATCTCCGGGTTTCTGTAGTGCAGCAGCGACTGGTGCTGATGTAGGTAGGTCTTCCCCCAATACGAAGTGGTGTAACTCCGACTTTGGGACAGTGAGGGAAACCCGTGTTCAGGTCCTGGGTGGTGAGGTCTCCCAGGGGCACAAACCACTGTGGCTAGTGACAAAGCCTACTGGGGTCTTAGATTCACAGGCGACCTCCCCCCGCTGCCGACCAGCACGCACCGTGGAGAGGGGGTGCTTGCTGGGTGCCGTGCAGTAGCTGTATGCTGTCACGTGGCAGGGAGAGGGGGCCGCGTGCACCCTGCCCTCCCGGCGTCGAGTCGGCAGTTTGAGGACCACCCATTGCAGCTTCGTCACACCCTTCTGAGAGGAGCACAGTGGACACCCCTTGTTGAAGGTTTCTGGGCTTGGAGCCTGGCCTTGATCCTCACCACTGCCATCTGTCCACCTTGCCTACCTTGCTCTGCCAGCCCCTCAAGTCTGGGAGGATCTGTGCTACTAGCTCATCGTTAGGCACGCGAGTTCTCTTCCCTGCTCCCCTCGGGGGACCGAGCCCAGGGGGCACAGACGCGTGGAGCTTGCAGACGGCAGCGAGGAGCAGTCAGGCGAGCCCGGTGCGTTCGTGCGGCATCCCCGGGCTCCCCGATAGTGTCGGGGACTGCAATGCCATGGGACGCCGCCTGACAACCTGCCGCTCTGCGGACTTCCCGGCGGGGCCCCTTGTTTGTGAGGGCTCCAGGGTGCCGGAGAAGAACACCAGCTGTGTGCAGGGTGGCAGCCTGCCAGGGCAGGGGAGAAAAGGAGAAGAAAACAAGGATGTATTGATGGATTTAGGGGAAGATAAGGCCGAGGGAGAGAATTGAGCGGCCATGGTAGCCTGGACCAGTAAAGAAACACTTTCGGCTTTCCTGACCCCGGGGGTGCCCTGTGTAGATGGGAACTTCGAGTGGAAGGGGCTCATTGTTCTCGGCTTTCCGAATCTTGGCTCAGCCTGGTGCCGCTCTGCCCTGCTCAGATGCCAGAACAGGTCACCTCGCAGGGTAATGGGACTGACTCTCCAACACGCTGGCCAATCCCTAGAGTCCCGGCCCATGTTAAAACGGCACAGCCTTTCTCCCTGGGGAGCGCAGTCCAGGTGCAGCTTGTAGGTCTTCCTGAGGTCACTGATGTCCGATAGGCACTCCCTGAGTTGAATTCCTCATCACCCCTTCCCCCTGTGGCCAAGGGATGACGGGGATCTTGGGTAGGACTGCTCCTCACTGCTGCCAGGCGCAGGAAGGGCAGACTGTTGGCCGATGCACGGTAACTCCGGCTAATCAGTGAAGGTCTGGGGTTTGGGGTTAAATTGGGGAAAATGCACGATTAACCTAAAAATCCACTTCGTTTGGCATTTTCTTTTCAATATGACTGCTTTTCTACCTAATAAATTCTAGGCTAAACCTTTAATTTCTTTTTAAAAAATTTTTAATTGGATGGTTGGTCTTGCCTCTATTTTTTTTTCTGAATAACGTTCCTTTGTTCAGGTTTGTGGTGGTGAATGGGGGAGACTGAACTTAAAGTTGTAATTCATGTGTTTATTCAACAAATATTTATCGAGCACCATTTATGTTCCAAGCCTGGTTCTGGGTGCGAAGGATATGGCAGTAAAGAAGATTGGCTCAAAATTCTAATTACATTCTAATGATGTAATGACCTCGGGACTACTTAATACCTTAGGAGGCTTTGTTTTGATCTGTTTATAATTAATAGACTATTAGAGCACTTTTAGGTTTACAGAAAAATTGAGCCGAGAGTACAGAGACTTCCCGTATACCGCTTCCTCCAGTTTCCACTATTAACATTTTGCACTAGTGTGGTAAATTTGTTAGAATGGATGGGTTAGTATTGATATATTATTAACTAACCCCACAGTTTATGTTAGGGTTCACTGTTGTGCATTCCTTGGGCTTCCACAAATGTTTAATGACATTTATTCACTATTACAGTATCGTTCAGAATAGTTTCACTGCCCTAAAACCTTTGCTCCACCTGTTCATCCCTCTCTCCCCGGAACCCCTGGCAACTACTGATCTTTTTACCAGCCCCCTTGTTTTGCCTTTTCCAGAATATCCTATATTGGAATCATAGAGGAGGTGGACTTTTCTGATTAGCTTCTTTGACTCAGCCATGTACCCCTCCTTAGGAGGTTTTCTTTTTGTTTGTTTGTCCATCTTGGAATGGAATGCAGAACCCTGGTAATTGGGATGGGGATTCTGACAATTTACAGTCATTCATGTCCTGGGTCACTCTAGACGTCACAGAACTGTGGTGGCTGACGCGACCATGTGTAGCTTCCCTGTTCCCAATCATAGGCTTCCAGCTTGCTGTGTGTAAGGGTGGGGGAAACCAGTGGGCTCTGCTGCATCGAGCTGCCTGGGGCCACCCACTCCCAGGGGATGGGACATCACGTCTCCTTTGCAAGGAGTTAATCAAAACAGTTCGTTGAAGACCCCAAGGGGAGAGTGACCCTAAAGGAAGTGAAGGGGTCATGAGGTTGGTTGACACAGCCCGGTCCTGCCTTCGGAGGGGCTGACCCCGCCTGCTGGAGGCTGTTTATCCCGCCACTGGGCTGCTCTTGTTTTTTATCCGATCTCCACCTGAATAAACAGATCCAGAACGTCATCTGCAGCCAGGCTGAGAATCTGCCAAAATTCCCCAGGGAACTGATGATTCACCAGCAGCAGTGGGGAGGGGTGGGCAGTGAGGAGGAGGAGGAGGAGGAGAGAGAAAGAAACCCTGCGTATTCTGATTCTCATTTCCTGTCCAGCAAACAACCTAGGCTGGGCCGTTTCTGAGGCATCACTGGTTTCTTGGAGCAAATTGTCAATTTATGCAGTAGAACAGATGGTTTTGGTTTTCATTCTTAAGGTGAACGAATGTGAAGCGGGCTCTTGAGGGGGTGAGGTTTCGGACTGTCATTCTGGGAGGCGGAACGTTTCTTCTCAGTGGCCTAGGAGTGCTCAATCCTTCTTTTTGCAGCCTCCTTATCTTCATATTTCAAGCTGCTCATGGTGTTGATCCTGGTACATGAGGTACATTATTTCTTGCCAGTTTGGGACTTGGAATTATTTTTTATCCTTTCCTTTTTTGGTGCTCATTTGGCCCCCATTTAAAATACTCTGTTGGACACCTGAACAAGATTAGACTGAGCTTGGCCATGCTCTGTGGCCCCAGGCTGTATTCCTGATGCTTTTTGTGGAGGGACAGGTGCAGGCCGAGGGACATGGGAGGGTGGTGGCCTCTGACAATGTGGTTGAGTGAAGCAGCAGGGAACATTGCACTTGGATCAAATGGCTTTTCAGACACATTTCACCTCTGGGGAGTTTGGTTTAAAAGAAAACGAGCAGTGTCGTCTGAGGCTGAACAGATGTGTGTCCCGTGATTGCGCATCAGCGCTGCGCCTGGACGTAGATGCTGGCCCCAGGTGCATGCAAATAGGCACCCAAAGATGCACGCACAACATGTGTTCATAGCTGCGGTTGTTGCAGTAACCCAAACTGGAAATGACTCAGTGCCCATCAACAGTAGAATGAACAGTCAGCTGCTGTATGCTGTATACAGTATCATACGGCGATGAAGCGGAATTAATGACAGCTCATGCAACAGCACGCGTTGATCCCATGAGCAGAATGTTGAGTGAAAGTAGCCGGATACTGAAGAGCCTGTCTGAAGCAAGAACATGTGTATAAAGCACAAAAGTAGGCAAGATTAGTCACGGGTGGTAGAACGGAGCTGTTCCCTTTGGGAAGAAGAACCGCTGGGAGAGGGACAGGAAGGAGGCGGCACCGTTCTGAATCGCGATTTGAGCGGTGGGTACGTGGGTGAACAGACGTGGTACAAAGGCATTGAGCTCTGCACTTACAGTGAATGCCCTTCTCCGTAGGCCTGTGATATTGCCATGAAAACATCTGCAAACTAATACAACAGCCGCCTCCACGGGGCCATATGGCCCCTTTGGTAGTGCTGTAGTATTCAGCAAAGGAGAAACGATTTTCTTCATCTGTGTTCTTGAAATGATTAGCATCTTCTGGCGCTTGCCATAATACAGCGAACCCCCTCAGGTAGGCATCAGGACCTCTGCCCTGCACTGAGTTTTACACTACATCAACAATAACGGGGTCGCCTTCTGTGGGTTCCATGTATGGGCTACAAAATTACCCTGTAGCCCCAGGCAGCCCTGAAGGGTGTGTGCGCTCCTTCATTCTGGTTAGACTTTGGAGTGCCTGCTGTGGGGGCTGCAGGTGCTGGGGAGCAGAGCCATAGAACAAATTCTGGGGCAGCACAGGATGGGCCAGGTACGAGGTGCTTCTGGTGCTCTGAGCCGGCAGGGTGTGGAGTGTAAGGATGCTCGGCAGGATCACCGTGGTGAGTGCAGGGCAGAGGCTGTGGGCAGGTGTATGACTCCCGCCCCCCCCCCCCCATCTCAGGGCTAGATTGTTTCTTAGCCAGAGGTTCAAACAAAGCAAGGTCTGGGGAATTTGAATTTTGCTGATTTTGTTAAGTAAGACCTTTTGAAAGTTTAATATTGAGATAATGTGGAAGACACGCTGTTACTAGAGAGAACCAACACTCTGGGAGTTGACAGTGTGGATTTCTGGGAGTCACCATAATTCTCTGGAAGAGCTGCAGGGCGCACCTGCTTTGATGCGAGGACTGTGCATTGGCCGACTTCAGTGTGTTTAGAAGAATTCAAAGGAATAAGGATAAATAGTGAGGAGTCTCTGTAAGATCACCCTGTTTGCCTGTCTTCTCCACTGGCTCTGGTCAGAATCCTGGGTTGTCTTTGAGGGCCATAATAATGATGAAGACTTAGGTCCCACTTCCTGAAGAGGTGGAGAAGACACCGGTGGGAAGGATTCTAAGCAGTGATGCCTGACCTGGGCACTGAAGGACAATGGGAGGGGTCTCTGCTGTAGGAGGCGGGGCGCCGTTTTGCAGGTAGTTAAACCAGATGCAGAAAGTGACTTACAAACAGTTCCAAGGCTGCATCAGAGCTAGAATTAGAATCTGGGTGACTCCCCCCACCAACCCAAACTGGTTGCTGTAGTGTAGACCAGGGGTCAGTAAACTATAGGCAGTGGGTCAGATGTGGCCCACAGCTTATTTTTGTAAATAAAGGTCTACTGGAACTCATTCATTTACGGATTGTCATATTACATTCCATCAGAGTTGAGTACTTGTGACAGAATGCGTGACATACAAAGCCTAAAGTACATACTATCAGGCCTATTATAGAAGACGTTTGTTGACTCCTTATGTAGACAATAGGTGCATAATTTCAGGAACCAGCTGTAATCCATTTGACCCACCTTGACCCTGCTTCCTTTGATCTCCTTTCCCTTTCTTTCTGGCTGTTGTCAGTGACATGAGATCTTTTCCACCACCAACGGGAGTACCTTGTAAATGAGGCTTTCACAGACCCATAGTGGAACAATCACTTACGATAAAAAGTTTTAAATGTTGGTTTCAAATGCCTCTGTCTGTTTTACTGTCCAATTTAACATCGGCTCTGAAAATGTAGCCAAGTGGAGAGAGCTTATCTTGCCTGCCCTCCGCCTTTGAAGACTGATTTTATTTTTGAAGCCTTTAACAGGTGTTGGTTTAATAGACTTGCGCCGTATTAAGTTCTCCTCGCCCCAGAGGACAGCCTGAGGAGTAAACCGACACTGGGCGGAGGCGAGTAGCCGTGATCCACCCTGCACCTTCAACAGCCCCACAGCCACAGAACCATGCTGATTTAGTTCAGTGGCAGAGAGGCTGGGCACCCCTCTGCAGCTCTCCATTCCCTAGGAAGAAAGGTAGCCGTTCCTCCCTCAAATACAGGTCCTTAAAGACATGATCTCAAAGGAACTACTCTTTCCATCCAGAATATCCATGAGTAAGAACTTGAGCTTCCTCTGCCTTGTTGCTGAGGTGGGCCGCACAAAGCCCTCTGCAAATTTGCTGCTCACGCACGCCTCCGGGAAGCTGGTACAAAAGCGAGGCCTAGCTGAGGCCAATTACACAGACCGCTCTGAGGTGACCAGGAAATAGCCAGCTAGCATTCAGACCTAGCCAAGCTATGCTGAAGGTTTATGGATTGAATCCAGGACAGTGTCCTTAAAATTCTGCTGGGAGAGCCTCTCAGAGGGCATGTCGGATAGTCCTGCTCCCCTGATTTTGCTTTCTGGTTCCTCTTCTCAGCTGTGTGACCTCAGAAGAATCCCAGCAGATCTCTAAGCCTCAGTGTCTTCAGCTATCAAGTACAGAGAATAATAGTACCTACCTCTTTAGATTGCTGTACAGTTTCCCTGAGGCTTCGCCCAGGGCCTGCTGCATAAAGGTGTTATTGGTCAGCTGTTGCTAAAAAGAACTTGAACAAGGATCCAGAACTTATAAAGATAAGCGTGGGCCTTCTTGGGAACGGGACAGTTAGTTACGTTAAGGGAGAGACCTGATGACCGCCTCCACGCTGCACGCGGCATTAAAAGCATGGACAGTTTCTTGAAAGTGGACCGCCTGATGGACTCAGAGCAGCAAACATATGTTCACAGCTGTCTACTGTCAAGGGGATAGGAGGGCTTCCCCTGGATGCTGGCTGTGGGCTCTGGCCTTTATGGATGGGTGTCTGGAGGGGGTGTCTTGGATGGACCGACTTCCCCGGATGGGATAGGGCAGAGTGTGGTGGGCTGGGGCCAGGGTGAGTGCACGTAAGCCACGCTCGCTGCGGGAGTGAGGAGGGGAATGTCCTGCGGGTGGTCGGGGACCCAGCAGGTCTCTAGCTGCGGAGTCCCGCAGACGCTTTCGTCTGGAATTTGCTTTGAGGCGCAGCTCCCCACTTCAGCCCAGTCTTCCAGGGGCTGGCTGTGATGCTCTCCAGTTGGAGTACACTTTTTTCCTGCACCAAGAGAAGACTGAGAGCTCCGAGTCAACGCTTTTTTCCTGAGAGAGGAGTCAGGCCTGCCTGCTTGCACTGAAATGTGGCAGAGGGATGGACAGGAACCAGTCATTCATTAATTTTATTCATTCATTCTTTTGCCAGAGCACCTCCCACAAACCAGATCCTGAGCCTGGCTCTGAGGATACAAATATGACTAATAAAAACAAGAACTGGTTTAATGGAGCAACCGCTTTGTGTCGGGTCCCATCACCCATGGGGCAGAGGAACTTCAGACCTCGCTTTATAGATGAGGCTCCTCTTGAGGTTCACACCTGCCAGTTGCATCACTGAGATTTGAACCCCGGCCGGCAGGGCAGTGCTCCCGACATGCTCTTCCGTGCTGTGCCCGGTGTCAGCGCAGGAAGAACCCTGGCCCTGGGGCGGAGTGGCCACGGTCCACAGGGCTGTCTAACACGGGGTGACTCTTGCTGTGTGTCGGGGCTGGGGTGGGTAGAGTCCACGGGCGCACAGAAGCGTGCGGTCCGTTTTCCAGAGTATGGAACTTCAGGAAGAATTGGATCAGGGCTTTGGGCTAGAGTGAAGAGCAGGGAGACCAGTCCAGTGGGGAGATGGCTGTACCCCCCTGGGCAGCTGGGACCAGCAGTGTTGGAGCCCCGAGGACCTGGGGAGCCACTGCAGGCTACGTCTCTTGTGTTTTCTGGGCAGCCCTGCCTCAGGGCCATGGGCACTCTTTCTTTCCCTCACGCTCTCAGACTGAACTCCTTTGCATGATTTTCTTCTGCTTAAATGCTGGCGAGTCCCAAATCTGTGAGATTCAGAAATTTAACCTGTATTCATTTCTTATGAATCATTCAGCACATATTTATTGAGCACCCGTTACATGCTTCACACTGTTCGAGTGCTTGGAGACACATTAGTGGGCAGAACAGACTGGTCTCTCCTTGAGCCACAACCTGGTGGGAGAGAAGGTGTTAGACTAGAAATAAGTTATTACTGGATATACCAGGTGATAATTAGAGCTTTTGAGAAAAATAAAGCAGGTGAAGGAGTGGAAAGTGTGTGTGTGTGTGTGTGTGTGTGTGTGTGTGAAAGAGAGAAAGAGAGAGAGATGGGGAGGAGGAGCCTGTGGGTTCAGAGAAGCTGGCCAGGTGTGCTTATATCTCTTCGAGATCTGCTTTCAGTTCTTTGGGATATACAGCCAGAAGCAGTACAGCTGGATCATGTGATATTTACTTTTTTGAGGAACCACCAGACCATTTTCTTCAGCATGGCGCCGGGGTTCCCATTTCTCCACATTCTTGTCCACCGTTGTTTTGTTTTGTTTTTAACAGTAGCCATTGTATGAGTGTGAGGTTAGTGATGTTGAGCATCTTTCCTTGTACTCACTGGCCATTTGTATGTCTTCTTTGGAGAAACATCTGTTCAAGTTCTTTGCCCTTTTTTTTTTTTAAGATTTTATTTGTTTATTTGACAGAGAGCGAGAGCAGGAACACAAGTGGGGGGGGGTGGGAGAGGGAGAAGCAGGCTTCCTGCTGAGCAGGGAGCCCGACTGGGGGCTCGATCCCAGGACCCTGGGATCATGACCTGAGCTGAAGGCAGACGCTTAACAACTGAGCGACCCAGGCGCCCGCCCATTTTTTAATCGGGTTGTTTGGGGGGGTGGTTTGTTGTTGTTGAGCTTTAGGAGTTCTTTGTATATTCTAGATATTAGTCCCTTATCAGATATGTGATTTACAAATGTTTTCCCCTGTTCCTTGGGATGCCTTAACAGGATCTCTCTGGTTACTGAGTTGGGAGCAGTCCATAAGCCGACGAGGATGGAAGGCGTGGCCACTAGCCTGCTAACCGGGTTACCTCTGCAGACTAGAATCTTCAGCATCACTGTTTGATGTAGTTCCCAGCTGTCCTCTTCAGATCCCATGGGCACCTCTCTTACTCTTCTCTTGTGTCTGTCCCTGTGTGGTGCTCTCCCTCTCCTGGACTGTGGTGACATGGAGTCCCTACTCCCCAGGTTGACCGGGGAGGTGCTCTGCCTGCCCTCCCAGCTCCCGGCCCATGTCTTCTCTGTGTCGGCTTCCTGCCCCTGGCGCTGGCCCCCACAAACTGCTCAGGGCACAGAATTCACTGTTCCTGGCACGATTTGTCCCTTATGCCTCTGTCATCCTCACTCCCACGCTCGGTTGTGGGAGGACTTGCCTCTTTGACCAACTGAGGAAGTCTACAGCACATGAAAGAGCCCCATGCTCATGTCAGCGTCCTTCCTCCAGAGTGGGCCTGGCACACCCAGGGACCCAGAACACGTTTGAGTCCATGAATAAACAAAAGACAAAGAAAGGTAGAAGATGAAAGGCAGAGACAGAGGAGACAGATGAGGCGCCATGGGAGAAGCGGTGGGGGGGGGGGGGCGGCTCGCAGCTGCCCTGTGGCCCCTTCCTCTGTGTCTGGTCCCGTTTTTCATGACTTGGGGCCACCGGTGCTGCTTGCCTGCTTTTCTCAGATCCTCTTTTCCTGGCTCCCCGGTCGTGCATTCACAGTTCCTGGATGAGGCTCAGCACTGCGGCCTTTATTTCTTGTTCTTCTTTTCCCATACTTAACATAATAAAGGTCTTCTTTTTTCCTTTTTCTTTTGGAGTCCCCAAACTGAAGAGACCATCTTTATTAAGAACATAATAAAGAACTCAAAGGAAATCGCTTTGGGGGGGGGTGGGGAGGGGATGTGAAGGGAAAAGTGGCCTTTCATTCTGGGGAGACTTCCCCATGTGTGGAGTTGTGCCTTTGTAAATGGATTTTTGGGTTCAGGGCCTGGGAGAGTTGTGAAGAAAACAAAGGAATGGACAGGCAGCCCCAGAGCTTCTGGGAAAGAGAGCCTTGTTTATGCCTGTTGGAACCGATTTGGTCAAGTGTTTGTTTAAAAGAGATGCCACTTGGTAAGCGACGCCTGGCTTGTGTTGTGTTCAAGAATGCTTTGATTGGCCGGGGACCCTGCCACTGTTGACTCAGAAACTGGCCCAAGTGAGCGCCTGGAACCAGAGGCCCAGCACTGCCACCCAACAGATTCTGAAGTATCTGAATATTGGGATTAGGGCTGCTGTGGTTTGAATCTGCCTGGTGGAGCCAAACCTACAATGGGGGGCGTGGGGGCGGGTGCCCCCCAGCTTCGGTTACCATTTGTCGTCTTTCTCCTGGTTAGTAAATACGGGTTGGTCGGTTAGGCTGGGGGCTTTGCAGAAAGATGACTACAGGTGTAACTAAGGCATGGTGGTAAAACGCCTTTCTCAGACAGGTGTTAAGCCCTCTGAATGCTTAGGTTAACGTCGGCTTTCATGTGGTTTCGGCTGGGTGATCCATGTCCCTGAAGGGCCATCTTCCATACGAGGAAATGAGGAGCAAAGCTATGGGTGGGTGGGGGAGAGTCAGGAGGGTCCAAGGATTTAATTCCAGGCAGACTGAGCACCAAGTTCCTGTTCCCCTTAGGTTGTCAGAAGTGTGTCATTAAAAAAAAAAAAAAAAAATCCCTCGTGCCTGTCTTCATGCCTGGGAAACCATGAGGTGTGTCATGATGCATTAAGTTGGATTAGACCTGAACTCTGGGCTCTGGTGCCTGCAGTCCCATACGTGATGGGGCTGGGCTCTGTTCTGAAGGTTCTAGATGAGAACGGCAGCTGGAACTGGCAGATTCACCGGGCACATTCTTTATGGGAACACGCACTGGTGAGTTCTGAGTTCTGATCTCAGTGTTCTCAGCATGGCATTCATGACCCCTGCATTCTTGTCCTTGGGGAGAGCAGCCTAGGCTTTGAACTTGGGCAGACAAACTAGTGGCTGCCAGAAAATTCAATATTCTCTGTAGCACCCAGCCAGCAAGGTGATAACTCTGCGGAAAGAAGAACGGGAGGCCTCATGTGAAGAGCGCCACCACTTTTGAGAATTGTCTGCATCAGCTAGGGAAGGAGGTGTCTAAAAGAAACGGCGGGGAGAATGTTTCTTGGCAAAAAGACACGTTCGAGTGCCCTGCCTTTGTGTGTTTCAGGCAGCACAATAAGATCCGCAGTGTGGAGGGAAGTCAGCTGCAGACTTACCTTTCCTTGGAGGTGCTGGACCTGAGCTCGAACAACATCACGGAGATCCGGAACACCTGCTTTCCGCACGGGCTGCACCTAAAGGAGCTGTAAGTGCCCTGCGCTGCCGTCGGCCCCCGGTGTGGACGCAGAGTGCGTGTTTCCCTCCCCACGTGCCCGGGCTGAGTCTGGGGGAGTTGGGCATGCGCCTTCGGCTCCCCTCGGCAGGGCAGAGGGCGGGGGGCCCCAGTCCACTGTCTTCTGTTGGCGCATTTGTAGAGCATTTCCTCATCGAGCAGCATTAGTCTGACTGCAGGGGTGGCTGCTGAGGCAGGGAGAGGCAAAGGATTCTCCCAGACCTGCCACTTGAGAGGGGCAGCTAGCCCTCGAGTACAGATGCAGCTTGAGTACGAGGCCTGGGTTCTTCCTCACTTCCTGGGCTGCCTGGCAGGAAAGCCAGGAGAGAAGGTTCAGGGGTACTTAGCAAATGGCCCCGTGGGGAGGCCTCCTTGCCGAGGCTTAACCGGTACGTGCGGATCTTTGTGGCACCACCTTCTAAGCCTGGGATGGGGGTTCTTCAGGAGGCACGGACGCCCTTATGTGGGTTCCCAGGACCTCGTAGATCTCTGTTGGTCTGCGTCCCCTTCACCCATCCTAACAGCCCTTCTCACACCCAATGGGTGGGAGCAGAGAGGAAGAACCATTCAAACCTGTTGAGCTTACTGCTTGTTGGTAGAAAAATGTTGTTTGGGGGAAGAAACTAAAAACCCAGGCTCCAGAGACATCTTCAAATGACATGTGAGTTTTCATTCCCTGCGTCATTACTGATCCTGAGTCATTTTGGGGCTCGTTCATGAGGCTAGTTTAGGGGTTGTTTTGACCCCTCTGTTCAGGGAGGCCAAGGCCTGGCACGTGGATTTTCCAAGACCCCAAAGAGGGGGAGCGATTTCTTTCTTAGGTTGCATCACGACACCAGAATTGGAAACGGGAGGCCCTGGCTTTTGTTATGCCAGGATGACAGTGCTGAGCCCCCACTCAGGGCTTTCCAGAGGTGTCCACTTGCCACCTGGCACTCCCTTGCTTGGGACAAAGAAACCAGCAAGCACTGAACTGAATGGCAGTGACCTCTTCTCTGCATGAAAGCAGGAGGGACTTTCTATTTTGGCGGCTCCTGGCCCGTGTATCTCCATCACACAGACTGTTCTTCTTTAATGCGGAGTGTTAAGAACAAACAGTCCAGGCCCGTTGGCATGGAATCCTCATGTGCCCTGTCCTGGGCCGCTGCCTGACAGGCGAAAAATGCCTCATCCCCTTCCCGTCTCCGTGGAAGCAAACTCTCTCTGGTCTTTTCCCTTTTTGTTTTAGCCACAAAAAGCAGCATTGGTCCAGGGAAGGCGGAAGAAAAGAGGTAGTAGTGGTAACTTCTGATAGGAATAACATATTGTTCTTCCCTTTTCTCTCTGTTTTTTCTTCTTTTTATTAGTTGATAGAATGTCCGTTTTGAGGAGAAGTGCTCTTCACATACGTAATCCTATGAGTGGACATCCCATTAAAGAATTGCTTGTTGTCCAGAGGGACCCTGTGCAGGTCTCCTTAACTAGTGTTTCTTTGATACACTTCAGATGATTAAAATGAATTGGCTTATACACATTTATAGGAGTGTGTGTGTGTGTGCATTTATAGATCTATATATAAAAAGTTGTATAGTGAGATCCACTTTAATATTTAAGGCTGGTGGGGCGCCTGGGTGGCTCAGTCAGTTGAGCATCCGACTCTTGATCAGGTCATGACCTTGGGGTCATGGAATCGAGCCCTGAATTGGGTTCCCTGCTCAGCAGGGAGTCTGCTGGAGATTCTCTCCCTCTGCCCTTCCCCCACCTTGTGCACTCTATCTAAAATTAAATAAATAAATAAATAAATAAATAAATCTTTGAATAAATAAAAATAAATAAAATTTAGGGTTGTTTCCCTAAATTAATAAATCCGTTCTGACTTTGCCTGGAGGTTGACCTTCTGATTCCTAGGGCTTTTCTCACCAACTCTGAACGCTCACTCTTGGTTCGTGGGTGTTGAGGGAATCCTGCAGGTAGCTCTGGAGATGGCCCCTCTGCACGGCCTGGCTGGACTGTGAGGGTGCTGGGGTGGAGGTCAGTGACGTTGACCCCACCCTCCAGTGGAAGGCAGCCACAGTGTGCTCTGAGCTGCAGTGAGCCTTCTATCGAGGCCTGAGGGGATGGTCCTGACACCCAAGTTTCCCGGCTCCCCCATCTAGGACTAAAGATGATAAATGTGTCATCGGAAACCCGTCCCTCTGGGTGTGTTTTAGCTTTTTCCCCCAACTCAGCCAGCGTCTGTAACAGAATGAGGAAAGCCCCCTACTGACCACTACGTTCTCTGTCCTTACCATTCCAGCAACCTGGCAAGCAACCGGATCGGCACCCTGGAGTCGGGAGCATTTGATGGTCTGTCACGGTCGCTGGTAATGCTTCGCCTGAGCAAAAACAGGATCACGCAGCTTCCAATGAAAGCATTCAAGTTACCCAGGCTGACACAACTGTAAGTATAGAAACCTGCACTTTAATTAAGGTTAGCCAAACTTTATGGAGGCCAGATTGCCCCATGGACCTCGTTCCAAGAGCGACCCCTTCCTCACCCCCCCTCGGTGAGGCTCTGCATAAACTATCATTAATGGCCCTATGGTGACACCTAATAAAAGCAAATTAGGAGCTGCGTCTGGTGCCTGTGGGCTGCCTCAGGTTGTGGAGAAATCAAGATCCACTGAGGATCTATACGCTCGTCCTCATTGGCACTTTCCAAAATGAAATGAGGAATCCTGCTGGTTAGCTGATCCTGGCTAATGCTTAGGCTGTGTGGGTTGGGGTATTTATCTTAGGGGTTTCGTGTGTGTGTGTTTTAAAGTTCTCATAAAATCTGTACTGTGGGCATTATCGTGTCCAACACTTTTTGAGCAATCTGAGAGAAAGTTGGTGTAGCCAGAGGTAGAGGTAGTGAGCGAAGAGGGGGGCCATCATCTTCCTGATAATTACTACAAGGTAGTTGGTTTGGTGTTTTGTTTTGTTTTGTTTTTTAAGAAAGGATTTATTTGTTTTGTTTTTTGATATCCAAGGCAGAGTGCACTCTTAGGATGGCACAGAGTTTGGATTTAAGAAAACCTATTTCCTGGAACCCAGTGGATCATTTGCTCCCCGGTTTTTTGTTTTCCTGTGTCCTCATTGTCTCAGAAGAGGAATCTCAGGAAAATAAGCCAGTATGGGAGATTGGGTTTAAACAGAACACAATAATTGTTCAGGGCCAGGTTTGGCAGCAAGACGGGGCGCCCCACACCCCAGCACCCTCACGCCTGTGTGTCCCTCACACACACACACACACTCACACATACACTCATTCTCACATATACACACAATCACACTCACATACTCTTACACATACACACTCACATATACACTCATTTACACTCACTCTTACATACTCACACATACACACACACATACATACACCCATGCAGAAGATCTCTGGTCTCTTCAGCTCTGGAGAAGGTCTCTTGATGCTCAGGAGGTTGTGTGTGGGGCAGTCATGAGACACTACAGAAGTATTTGGGGAAAACCAGGGGCTTTCTGGTCAGCCCTGTGTTCTCCCCTCCCCTTGCCCCAGTGTTACTAATGGACCCAGCCCCCCCCAGATTCCTGAAATCTTTTGGTGCACGGAGGTTTTACCATGCTGGGATTGGAAGCCAGCTGTGTGTGCTTCATGGTGTGTCAGCTCCCCGCCTCCCCAGTATGCACTCACTCCTCTCCATCAGTAGAGACCCCATTAACGCCTCCAGTGAAAAGTATCATTGCTTTCTGCTGCCCAGTGGTCAGGTTTTTCCTGGGTTGAGGCATCTGGTGTGCATTTCTGTTGCTGAGCTAAGAGACACCTCACCTAAGACGTTCGCATCCTGAGTCGCACCCACCTCCTCACTGCAGAGTCATGGATGTTTGGGGAGGAAATGGAGCACTCAGTCATTGGGAGGCCTGGTGGGGCTGGCTTCTGGGGAACCTGCGCCCTCTTGCCTTCACAAGCTGTGGCTCAGTCCGTGTCCCTGCCTGCGTGGCGGGCAGGAGTGGCTGTAAGACAGTGGGCCCCCGCGGTACATCTGGGCTTCGCTGGGACGTCCTCAGCACGATCTTCCCTGCTGGCTCAGAAACCCGGCTGGGCCTGCATGAGAACAGGTGTAGGCAGGGAACGTGCAGCGAGGCCTCTGAACCCACTGTCTTCATCTCTTTAGGGACCTGACTAGGAATCGGATTCGCGTCATCGAGGGCCTGACGTTCCAGGGGCTTGACAGTTTGGAGGTGCTAAAGCTCCAGCGAAACAACATCAGCAAGCTCACGGACGGGGCCTTCTGGGGGCTGTCCAGGATACACGTGCTGTAAGTGCAGTGCTGGGTTCCGAGCGGCACCCCTGCTTGGCTCAGGCGCCCTGGCGGCCCTGCGTGTGCTCCTTCCGCCCCTGCCTTGAAGGATCGTGGAGGACTTCTGCCGGAGCTGGCCGCTGCCTTTGGGTCTCAGAAGGCTGGGCACCGCTCAATAGCTTCAGTGACTTGGCCCGATCGAAGGGTCTTTTTCTTGGGAGTCAGGAAAGTCTCTGGGGGCAGTTTCCATGGGTCTGGTCCGGGAGGCAGCCTGGTGCAGGTGGGAGATGGAGCCCTTCTGCTCAGGCTTCTCTCCCCCTGCCACGTCCTCAGTGAGTAGCAGGGCGCAGAGTGGGCCCCCTCCCACAGACCGCAGGAAGTTCCCTGGCTCCCTATTTGGGACTTGACCATCTGTCTGGATGTGCAGGGGGGCTCCAGTGTCGAGTTCATCCTGGGAGATTTATTTATGTGTCATGAGCTAAGCAGGCCCCTCGGTGCAGATGTCCCAGTTTTACAGGGGAGCACCCCCTCCCGCCAGATGTGCATGGGCACAGAGCGTGCCTATAGGCCGAGTCACGTAAAGCGGCGACAGGAGGGCATGTGGAGAAGGGCAGGAAAGGCGGTTACCGATCTTCTGTTTTTAAACATTTAAATGAGCTTGTTTTCAATGGTCAGTAACGTATACTTATAACTGAGTACAGTCAGAGAGTACAGAAACGTGGCCTTGGCCTCTCTTCCCCCATTCTCTCTTTACCCCCTTCTGCTCCCAAAGGGCAGTCTCTGGTCCTCCTTTCTTGGGTGGTCTTTCCTTTTTCTTTTTCTTTTCCATTATTTTAAGTAATCTCAACACCCACCGTGGGTCTCAAACTCACAGAGCCAAGACCAAGAGTCTTAGGCTCCACCGACTGAGCCAGCCAGGCTCCCCTCCTTGTTGGTTTTCCCCCTGTCTTGGTGGGTCAACTGGAGATTTGTCGTGTCACGGTCAGTGATGTAACTTGCTCAGGAACCCCACACGTGTGCACACACCCACACGCGCACACCCTCTCCGTTCCAGGCTTTACAAGTCATATCACTGTGTTCATGTCCTTTGTTATCTTTGCAATGGAAACAGAAAACTGAAACTCTGTATCCTGTCTCATCGGCTCTGCGCTGTGCTCAGTGTCAGAAGCGTCTCTGATGACCCCTTCTTCCCACCCACCCTGAAACCCACACTCGCTGTGAAGTGGGGGCATCAACATTAGCACTGTGGTCTTGCTTCTCCCTCTCTTCCTGGTCCTGGGATTGGCCGCACGTCTGTTTCTATCGATTCAAAAGCACCTTTACTTGACCTCCTTAAAACTGTCGTTCTGAACTTTGAAATCCAGGTGGTTGTGCGCTGGGTGTGCTGAGAGTCAAAGAGAGTTCTCAGAAGAAAATGGAGTTAGCACATACCCTTTGGTTTTTATGTTGAGCACATTCGTACACGCTGAGGGTGATGAGTTGCCCGAGGGATTATTTATAAATGTGCTCACCTTTTGAGCAGTGGCAGAAAGTGAGAGAGAGAAAAGCAAAACCTGGTTGCCCAAAGGCCTTGCATATGAACGTGGGGCAACATTGGAATTAGAGGCCAGTCCACTGGGGTCGTCCTGGGCTCGGGTGTGCAGGGTCGGGAAGCAGGGTAAGAATGTCCTCACTTGAGCACCTTGGTGGGAGCAAAACCCTCCGCACCATGCTGAAATTCTGGCATTTTCCTGTTTGCTTCTCCTAACAGCCTTGTGAAGTTGCTACCCTTGGGTCTATCTTACCCATGTTTCAGCCCCGTTCAGCCAGTAAAGCGGCAAAACTGGGATTTAAATCCAGGTCGTCTGACCCCAGAGCTAAGGCGTGTCTCTAGACACCATGGTCCTGAGCCCTGACTTGGATAGCCAGACCTGGGTTTGAATTCTGGCTCCTCACTGCTCGCAGAGCTGTGGAATGAATTTTAGACAAGTTATCTACCTTCTCCCAGCCTCCGCTTCCATATCTCTAAGAGCAGGATAAAAGGTACCCCCCACTTTCTCTTCTTTCTCTTCCTTTTATGGGCTCAGCCATTGCCGTGCTCTGTGCTCGGAAGCCCTCTGCCCAGGGTGCCTGGTTCACTTGTATTTGGCGAAACAGGTCACTTCAAGGAAGCTTCCCCTTGCCCTCTGAGCTCCTGAGTCAGCCGGATACTCGCGGCCGGCTGTTGGGTTCACGGGTCCTCCCCGTGTCCTTCCCTGACACACGTGAGCACGCCGCCCCCCCCCCCAGCTCTGAGACCCCCCTTCCTCTCCCGCACCGTTGGCTGCTCCTCAGTGCCGACCCGTGTGGGACGCAGGGAGGCTGCCTGCGTGCAGGGCGGTCGGCGAACAAGAGAGGCCGCTCTCACGCCTGTGCGCTGTCTTTGCAGGCACCTGGAGAACAACGGCCTGGTGGAGGTGAGCAGAGGCTGGCTCTACGGCCTCTCGGCCCTGCACCAGCTGCACCTGAGCAGCAACTCCATCGCTCGCATTAACCGTGAAGGCTGGAGCTTCTGCCCGAAGCTGCATGAGCTGTAAGTGTCCCGCCACCACTCTGGGCAGACAGACTCCTAGACACTGCCCTGGGTGACCCCCCTGGAGCGGGAAGCTCTAGGCCTGATGGGGTCCGTGGCACCGCGGCCTCCGCAAGCTCAGACGGGGCAGGGCGCTCAGAGGCAGGCAGGCCTGCAGCCTGTGTTGGGGGGAAGACGGCCCCAGGCAGCCAGGCCCAGAGTGGGACTCAGGGCTTGCAGCAGGACGCCCTCCTGATCTGCTCTCTGCACCCCTGCTTTCAGATGAGTGGGGGCTGCAGGGGTGGCCCTAGGTCCCCGCAGGCAGCCCGTACCCCTAGGGCCTTCTTGGCCTTGGAGAGGGTTTCAGAAGGAAAGCCTACACAAGTGTTCTCCTTGCAGCTGTTTGGAGAGCTCTTGTACATTGATGGCTACACCCGGTGACGTGCATGTCTTTAGTGACGAGGCTTATTTGGGCTCACACGCAGAAAGGACCGTGACCCTGAGCGATGGTGATGCCCTGACAGTGGGAGAACTGCATGTCCTTGGGGCGTCCACCTTCCTTCCCTTAGACACGTCGTCCAGGCCCTCGGCTCCTTCCCTGTCCCCGCCCGGCACCCCTGTGGCCGGGGGGGGGCGAGGTACCTGTGCTCCTCCCCGAATGATGTGTGGACCCTCCTCCCTTCCAGACAACCCAGACCAGGCTCCAGGCCGGGACTGGGGATCCCAAGACCGACAGTGACCTACCTGCTTGCAGCAGGAGGGCCTGGGCCTGGTCCAGCGTCGGTGCGTCACTGGCCGTGAGAAGGGCACTGCCAGCCCCCCGGGGGGGCACGCCCGCACCCCTGTTTCTGACCCCCGAGCAGAAGGTGGGTGCTTTTGGAGGAAAAAAGTAGCCCCTCACCATGTGGGCTCCTTCCTTGTAATGCACTCCAGTTTAGTCCAGTGTGTTTGTGTAAGAGGGTCTGGGTGGGTTTTCTTCTTTTCTAGGCTTGACTGTAGAAGATTCACCCCTGAAATGAATGGCTCTTAAAAGTGACAGGCCTCTGTCTTGTCTCTCTCGTGACCTCAGTAGGCAAGCAAGGCGATGTTTAAACTCAGTGTTGAGTCTTGAGGTGGTGGTTTTACCTCTTCTTCCATGTTCTCCCCACACCAGGGCACACTGGCCTGGAGTTCATACTTCAGCGAGCCCGTGATTATCTCATGTAAAAATCCATAGCCCTGCCTCTTTCCTCTTACATACCTTCCTTGGGTGTTGTGAGTGTGTGCGTGTTAGTGTTAACCTTGCGGGTTTGGGTTTGTGGCCCTGCACGGCAGTGTGGCTGCCTGATATTCTTATGTGGTACAGCTCTTGGCTCAGGCCGTGGCCCCCAGGGAACCCCCAGGGCTCCTGGTTGGTTGCTGTCCAGGCCTGGGAACCACGAGGAAGCAAGAGAGGCCTCCTCCGTCCCCCGTGCCCGAGCCAGGCCAGTCGCTGGGTGAGGAGCCTGGTTTTTGAGGCGGTGGGCAAGTCGTGTCCCCTGTGCCCCTGTCCGGCAGGCAGAGCATTGTGAGCTGTCGTCTGTCCCCATTACCAGGGGTAGAGGTCACAGAAATGCTTCAACCGCCTATCAGTTTTCCAGACGTCTAGGAACCTCAGAGGCCAAGTTAGGATCGCTTTCCAGCGTTTCCGGCCCCCCCCTCTATGCTAAATTCTGTAATTGCAGGTGAGGGTGTATTTTTGATCACTTGCCAGGTCTTTCCGACTGACAGACACCGTGACTTATTTCTCCAGGAGGGAAAGAATGTTACTCCCTGCCGCCTTTAAAAACTCATTAATCTTCTCAGAATTTATTTTGCTTCTTCCTGCCCCAGCCCAAATTTCCCATTTTTGAACGACAGAGGACTCATAGGCCAAGTGGCCAGCCCAGGGCCGTGTGGTGTCCGAGGTGTGGGAGGGCGTGCTGGGAGGAAGGTTTGATTCCGATGCTCGGGATGATGTGTAATTTGGGGGCATGTTCCCTGTCCTGCTCACAGTAGGATGCCCGGGCCGGCTGGGGTGGGGGCGCAGAGACCGGAGACTGTCGCGCCCGGGAAGGCAGGAAGTTCTGTGAGGCCAGCTTGGTCCACGCGGCGGCTAGTGGTGCCCTCTGCTGGCCGACATCGCAGTCTGACGGGGCTCCCTTGCTCACTGTCCGTGTCCGCTGAGGTCCGGTCCAGGGTCTCAGGCCCCTGTCGTGAGGGGTCTCTGATAGCCTGAGTCAGGACCCCCCACGGACCCCGGCATGAGGGATCGGAGCCTTGAGGGTTCTCGTGTTGGATGACCTGGTGTCGTCCTCACAGCCTAACATGCTCTCTGGTTGCCGTGATCTACGCAAATATTCCAGGAGCCGAACTGTGCGGGTGTGGGTCCCTGGTGGGTTTCTAGCTGCACAAACCCTGTGGCCCTTGGAATTCTGGCGAGCCTGCCAGTGTCCTGTCGTCCCACCGAGACCCTGCTGACCGTGGCTCGATGTTCAGGAGAGGGTCGGGCATGCCCATCTTGCACGGCAGTGACGTGTGCCTTCCTTCCCCAGGGTCTTGTCCTTCAATAATCTCACCCGGCTGGACGAGGAGAGCCTGGCCGACCTGAGTAGCCTGAGCATCCTGCGCCTCAGCCACAATTCCATCAGCCACATCGCGGAAGGCGCCTTCAAGGGACTCAGAAACCTGCGTGTTCTGTACGTCAGTTGCTGTGGGGCTGACAGAAGAAGGGGGTCCCTGACTGGGAAGGCAGGACAGAGCCCCCCAGCTGCCTTGTTGAATTCCCTTCTTGTTGCTCTCAAGTCAGAATTGGGTCCAAAGCTGACCCACTATGTGCAGAGTGTCACACTTGCATAGAATCAACTGAAAAACTGGTTGAGCAGAGAACTGTCTCTCAGTACCCCAGGGTGGTGCCGAGAGGGTGACAGTGGCTCAGAACCTTGCCATTACCTACCCTGACCCTGGCGGGATGCTAGGGTCCCAACGCCCGGGGCAGCCTCCCGGACCGCAGCCGTGCGCTCCGTCTGTCTCTCTTGAATCTTCCCCGTGCGCCGTCAGCACACTCTGGCTCCAGGAGGCCCCATTTCAGGAGAGGCATTTAGCAAATCCTGTGTCTTTCCCTGAGCTTCAGTAGGGTCATTTAACAAAACAGAGGCAATGATGTCCAGAATTTTCTTTTAAGTTCCTTCTTAGGTGGGGTTGCCAGAAGTGGCTTCAGGATGCTTTCCTGGGAGTTAAAGTTTTTCTTCTGTTGGCTCCAGACAACTTCCAAGGCCACTCCGGGCATTCAGCCCCCAGAGAAGGGTGGATGATTTCCACCGGACAGTCTCGGGGGGATGTGAAGCCTCCTTCCCGGCGTGCTCCACTGCACAGAGGGCCTGCTCCCGTGTGACAGGGAGGGAGCACTGTGCACTTGCACCTGGCCCAGAGGCCAGAGCCAGCTTCAGTGCCGGGCCATTGTTGGGCGTGTGAAAGGGCCCGGATGCCAGGCCATTAAGGCCAAGGTCAGCCAGCCTTTGAGCCCTTGCAAGGCCTGAATAACAAGGCCGGGAACATTCAGATTGAGCCAGAAAGAAGAGAACAGCTTTGGCAGCCAGAGCGAGGAGCAGGGAGACAGGCGCACACAAGGGCAGCTCTGGGCCCCCGGCTTTCAGTCTGATGATAATAAGGAGAAACACGCTGGAAGGAGGGGTCCCTTCCAGCAGCAGAATCTCGGCACTCTGAGCTTTCTGCTCTAAGATAAAGGTCAGAAGGAGCACTGCACTTCTCAGGCGGAGCTCCCCTCCCTCCTGGCAGTGCTCATTCCCGGCGAAGGCTCTCACGGGGGCTGGGAGCAGCATCCCTTTCTGCATCAGAGAGGAAGGTGTAGAACCCAGAACCGTGGGGGACGCTGGAGGGGCTGCTGGTGGGGCAGAGTGGGGGCCTGCTCACCAGGTGGGAGCCTCGCCTGGCACTGGGATCTGCCCTGGAAGCTGGGGGAGGAAGCTGAGTCATCCGCCTTGTGATCTGCGTTGTTGGAGGAGACTGGGCTGAAAAGTTGGCCTCATCTGCCAGCCCTGGCAAGTGGGTCACAAGTCTGACTCAGCGCCCAGATGTCGTCCCTGGCTCCGAGTCAGTGCCTGTGCAGGCCCTGGGGTGGGCGGGGGGGGCAACTCCGGCCTCTGAACCCACTTGCCAGCATGGAGTGGCCCCAGGGAGGACCTTGTGCGGGGGGGCCTTTCTTCATTGTCTCCTTCCTCGGTGTGCCTTGGGCAGTTTCTTAGTCAAGTCCAGGAAGGGGACTCTGGTCGGTGTGAGAGCAGACAGGAACCTTAACCTTTCAGGCTCATTCTCAGTATCAGTGGTCAGATGCCTGCTCCGGGGGGGTGTGCGGGGGGGGTTGTTCCCATGTGCTATCTGCACCTTCTCCCTGCCCCTGGGCTTGCCCTACCCACGTGGGGAGCAGCCCATGGAGCTGGGGGAGCTCCATGTTTGAGGCATGTGTCCACTTCGTGGGAAGGCTGAGAACGCCAGGCCGTGCCACGAGGTGTGTAGAATGGGCTTCCCGTGGCTCGGCACTTACACTTGTGTTGACCGTTCATTACAGCTGGGCATCTAGAATCCACCCAGATGTTTTCAGCTTCCAGGTGGCATAGGGGGTGTCTGTCTGTTTTCCCTCTTGATGTTAAAGAGAGTTGAGAACTCAGGCTGGATGGTGAGCCTTCTTTCCGTCTCCTCCCCAGGGATCTGGACCATAACGAGATTTCGGGCACGATAGAGGACACCAGTGGCGCTTTTACGGGGCTCGACAGTCTCAGCAAGCTGTGAGTATCTCCGAGCTGTAGCTTCTGTGGGGTTGGCGCACAACGGTTCTGAGGCTCCGCCACGCCTCCTCTGTTCTGGGCCCAACTGGAGCAGGGCTGGCTCGCATTTATCTTCTTCTGTTTGGGAAGAAAAGTTTGAATAAGGGAACCAAGGCATCCCAGCCTCTTTCTGGCCAGTGGTCTCCTCACTGCCCTGGACGGTGGTTTCCCTGGGGCTGAAGACTGGTGTTCGGAGGCCTGTTAGATTTTCTTTCCTGCTGAATTTGTGACTGACATGAAAACAGCTGAATTTTTTGTCTTGCTTTGCACAAAGAAGTCTTGCCCTCTTAATTCCTAGAAACTGTGTGAGATTCTAAAGCCAAGTACTGTTCGTGGTTTGGAGTCTCTGGTCAGTACTTTTGTTGTCAGTCATAATGTTAAACAGGAACAATCATTACCATGAGGTAATATAACAGCTATTTTTTATTCGAGGTTTCTGGTGTTTTTATTTGCAGCTCCTAGAATTTGTCACTTACTCTGCAGAGCGTGTACGTATCTGTGTTATATCTAACAGCCTTCCGAGTGCACGTTCTATTACGCCACCTTTCTGTGGTCGAGGAAACACTGATGAAGGGATTTTGCCCCAGACTGCACAGCGGGGAGGGTCAGGACTGGCTCCAGAGCTCACACTGTTCTCCCTCGTCCCACCTGCTTGCCCTCCGCCTGTCACCAGCCCTCCCTGCATGTGCCCCCCAGGGAGCCTCCAGGAGTGGGGACAGGAGCGGCCGTGACCACTGAGTAGCGACTCGGAGGGTTTCGGGCGGACAAGAAAAGGCAGTCACACTCCATCTCCCCAAGCCTGTTCAGGTGACAGGGTGAGCAGAGTGTGAGTGTCAAGCAAATAGCTCCAAAGCAGCAGTGGAGTGTGAGGTTCTGGGAGAGCCTGCGGCAGGGGGAGTCTCTCTGTAGAGCTTTGCACTGACGTTGAAAGTGTGGTTTTTACACACCTTTTAGACTCAGAGTTCTGAGTAAGAATCCACTCTCTTGGCTCTCTCACGGTTCTCTCTTCTTGAGCATTGTGTGTTCAGACAGCATGTTAAAAAGTCTGTCAGTCTTCCTTTTCCTTCCCTAAAAAAGCACTCCCTCCTCCCCGCTCCTGGCCCCTGTACCTAGCGAGCCGCCGGGAAGAGGCAGGACTGAGGCGGAGCTGCTGGGGCAGGGCACGAGCCTCACTCTCCGACGCCTGCCTCTGCCCTAACTCATGGATGGGGGGCGAGGGGGCGTGGGGGGGGGCTGCAGTGGGCGGCGCCACCAGGGCCTGGGGGCTGGGGGGTGGGTCCCTCCGGTGGAACCTGAAGCCACTTCTTGGGTAGTGTGGCTTCCAAGAGGCCCCAGCGTGTGAGTACAGGTGGCCCCAGGGTTCTGCAGAACGCAGCCTGTGCCTGGGGCTGCCTTCGTGGTCACTGTGGTCTGTTCCCCTGTGTTTTCTCTTTCTTCGACCCACTGGACTAGGTTCAGCAGTTCTGCCTGAAGTCCTAAGTCCATGCACCTCACTCGCCCTGTGCTGTTGGACACAGGCTTCCTGGAGGCGGTGCCTTCCACACTGATCTGGTCCCGAGACTGCGGGGACCTCATTAGAATAGGGCCATCTCTAGCCTCCTCCCACCCACCCCCGCTGATCAGAGTCTTGGGGCTGGAGGCTCTGTCCGTGTGTCAGAATAAAGGCAGGGAGCACACAACTGGGGGAAATGCAGACAGGAATTGCTTAATATGATTAAATCTATGCACTTATTTAGACGGGATGGTCTCCTGGTTATGTTGCAAAAGAAAAAAAAAATCCTCCTCTGGGATGAAAAAACGGAATGGCGTGGCGCCTGTGACCTGGATCCCCGTTCAGCCAGCCGGGCTGGGCAGGGGACACACCGGAGGGGGAGTAAGACTGGTGCCTTTGGGTGATGGGTGCAGCCGTGTAAGGGGCACCTGTGGGGTTCATGACGCTCCACCACCTGCCTGTGGTGGTATGTGGACTCCTCTCCATTAAAGGGGAAAAAAGGAAAGCCTACACTTTCCTGTGGTCCTGGCGCCCTGCTCTGGCTAAAAGCCACTCCACAGGGTGTGTGGAGGGTGTGGAGGAAACGCTTAGTGAATTCGGGGAAGGAAGGGGCCAGCGCTGCCTGGCTCTCCTCCCCGCTCAGCCTCCTCCGAGCACCGCCTGGAAGCTCTGCTGCGTGGCCGTGGCAGGGAGCCGTGGCTAGGAGCCATGGCTGGGACCCTGCACGGCCCCGTTCAAACAGCTGATGGCCAGGCGCTGGGACCCGTCAGCAGTCGGGGTTGTGTTCGCACAGAGAAGGGCCGCCTGTCTAGAGCCGTCCCGTCATCCGGACTTCTTCACCCGGTGGGGCTGCGGACCCTACCGGGTCCCTGCGACCCGGTGCCGGCTTGCCTTTGGAGCACGTGTGGGAAGCTGTTCAGGGACCTCCCCGACAATGGGAGGGGAGAAATTCCTGCCTTCGCTCCGTTATTCAAGGACCTGGGGTCCTTCCTGCCATGCAGGCGGCCAGAGCTAAATGAAAACCTTTTCCGAGAAAGAACAGGGGAGCAGCAGAGCCGTAAGGGGCTTCCCTCTGGGTGGAGGTGGTGGGTGCTGCCCTGCCCCTGATTTTCCCACCTGCTGAACACGGCCGTATGGGATAGTTCTTCAGTCTGGAGCCTCCTGGCAGGGCCCACCGAACGTTACCGGCTCTAGCGAGTTTCCGCGAGTTTCCCGTTTGCCTATGATTATTTTGCTTACCCCCACAGCCCCTGTCGTCCTGTTGATGGAACACCTCCCGGGGGGCTGCACAGGGTCCTAGTATGTGCGGAGGCAGGGAGGCTTTCTGGAGCACAAACTAGCAGCAGAGGGGGGCAGTTAGTCACCTGTGTATGGGGGGTAAGGTGAGGGGCTGCCCATGGTTCTAGCTCCCTCCGTGGCATTCCCCAGGTAAGGGCATGGTGTGTGCAAAGGGGAGTGTTGGGGAAGACATGAAGAACTGGACCATGACACCAAGCCTCTTGACCCCGGTGAGATGGGGTGGGCCTGGGTAGGTGCTGCCCCAGCCTGGGGAACGTTGCCCCTGCATGTCTTCACAGAGCGATGGCCGGGCCCACAGGGTGCTATTTGTTGTCACGGGTAAGGGGTGGGGGTCAACAGGTCATGGTTTCTCTGGGTCAGTACAAGGACCACCTTAGCACTCCCCCGGCGTCTGCAGGGCTGTGTTAGCAAGACCTGGAAGGCCTTTGGGAGCACTTAGCCATGCATAGGAGGTTGGATGGCTGACTTTTGGGGTCACTCTCTACTCCGAGGGGGGTGGGGGGCATGGGGCCAATCAGGTCTGCAGTCCCTGCTCTGGGAGCCCCGGATCAGGTGCAGCCCACCCTCAGCCACTCACTACCCTGGGGACAGAAGGAGCCTCCCCCTGGCCCATGGGCCCGGTTTTCCCCTCTCCCCACAGCCCCCCTTTATTGGAACCGGCCCAGCCTGACAGCTTGAGCCCCGACCCCCAGATGTCCGCCTGGAGAATGTAAGGGGCTATTTTAGTCCACCAGCAGGATGGTTAACCCCTACACAATTGCGAATTTGTTTTATTGCTACTGTTACCGTTAGAAATAACCGTCTGCCCGCACTGTAAGAGAGGTCATTGTGACTAAGACGTCACGAAGGAAACAAAGCCCAGCTTTTTCCTGGATCTAGTTGACGGGAGAGTTCACTAAACAGTTAATAGGTGTTATAGGACCTGGAGCACAGTGGACCGGCCTGGGGGACGCAGGAAGTGAGAAGGTGGCCGGCACCCCGAGGGCCGGTCTTTGCGGGGCTGGCTCCGTGGTTCAGGAGCGGAGTCGGTGCGGCTGGCGGATTTCCGCGTGTTTGGGTTGTTTTAGAATAAAGGCCTCTGACGGCGAGAGCGTGTGGAAACTCTTTCGGAGGAGGAGACTGTTTCCACATTCACAAAGATTGAAAAGTCAAAAGGTCCCTGGCCCTCGTGCCCCTCCGTCCTCCCAGCAGCTGGCCGGGTCTGAAGCTGAACTCAGAGCCGCTGGTCGGCTGCTGGGTGGGCGGCGGGGAGGAGGCCCCGGGGGGTGGGGGGGGTCTGTTCCTCATGAAGTGGGGGGACCCGGCAGCTCACGTGCTTGCCCTGTAGGTGTCCCCTCGGGTTTCGGTGCCCGAGCGTGGGGGTGGGGTGGCGAAGCGCCTCCTTCTGTGGCTCGTGGCGCTGGCAGGGCCTGTCCGCGTGTGATCTCATCTTCGGGAAGGTGCCCCAGGAGCCCTGCACAGTTGCTGGAAGCTCAGGGCCCGGGGGCAGGGCCCACCCGTCTGCCCAGCCATCTCTGGTTTCCTTCCAGGCTATTTCCTTTCTTTGCTCCTTTCAGGGCGGGACTGGAGCTTGCTGTCTTCATGCAGGTCTGAAGGTGGAGCTGGCCCCCAGCAGAGATCTTTCTCTGGTTCTCAGTGGGCTCCCAGACAACAGTCGTGCTCTTCCAAGGCTGCCTGCCGTGCCCACCTTAGGAAGCCCTCCCTCCCGGGGCTGGGGACTCAGACTTCACAGCAGCCCCCGCTCCCGACCAGCCCTTTAGATGATGCTGCTGGGTGTCAGGCGGGAGAGCCCACGTATCTGCGTGACCGTGGGGTTTCCTGTGCCCGCAGGAGTGCAGGGAGTCCGGCTGGGCTGTCCTCAGAGTGTCGCATAGGGAGGAGAGAAAACTGGAACCTTAGTTCTTTTCATTCCCAGTGTCCAGCCCACTCTTGGTGCTCCCCCCCCCCCGCCCCAACAGACTTGCCTTTGGATGACACAGCCCTGCAGAAGCAGCATTCATTCATTCCGGGTGAACTGCAGGGGCGCAGATTTTGGTTTCTGGGAAAACTCTGGGTAGTTACTGTGGAGGTTGTGATTGGAACTGCTTGGAAGTGGGAGCCCCTTCTCAAGGGTAGGCAGTCCAGGGGTACGGGTATTCGATAACCTTAGAGGTTGACCTTTGAGGACCTGTCTGGGATTTAATGAACCTCGGGCATCATTCACAATCTGGGCTCAACAGCAACAACAACAAATCTGGGCTCTTGCTTAAGAGGCCAAAGCGCAGGAGCCTGCCCTTCCACACCGAGGGGCCTTCCCAGAGGCAGGGGCAAGCTCACAGTGGCCACCTCCTGGCTACTAGGGGTGCGTCTTGGGTGCAAAGAGCTGGGGAGCCATCTTGATGGATGCCCATTTTCCTGCCCTCTTCTTGCCTCCTTTGGAAACCTTTATCCCCAGTTTCCAGAAGTGGGTGGGAGATTTTAGTTCTAGAGATTGCGTTCCCTTCCATGACTCTGCTTCCTCTCAGTAGAACAGTGATCATCAGTCCCCTCTTTCCCATGAGGCCCTTGGGTGGTCCCGCAGAGACAGTCCTGGCTGGACAAGGGGATTTCCACTGAACATCGCAAGGAGCTTTTTCAGGCGAGACAGTGCATGCAATCGCAACCTGTCATCACTGTTAAATTCTCATAAAGATAAAAGTATTTCATTTCAGAAAGGGGGAAGGCCTGCATACTTGGGATCCGTAATCTGAGTGCAGGTCAGATTTCCACCTGCCCCTCACAGGACAGACTTCTCAGATGGCATTGCCCTAATTGTGTGTTCTCTTTCTCCCCTTCCTCCCTTGTCTCCCCCCCTCTGGTTTTGTTTTTTGTTTTTTTGTTCTTTTTTTTCCCCTCTGTCTGGATGTTTGGAAATGGCAGAACTCTGTTTGGAAACAAGATCAAGTCCGTGGCTAAGAGAGCCTTCTCGGGGCTGGAAGGCTTGGAGCACCTGTGAGTATCTTGCCAGACCTTCCCTGGCCCACAGGCCTGCCAAATGCGGCTGCCGGGGAAGTCTGCTAGCAATTTAATCACATCTTCGTAAACTGAGAAACAGCCTATTTGGAAACACCAGCTGCTTCCTTCTCATTATAAGTCAGCTTCAACTTTGGCCTTTATTCTGCCCATGCCAGGAAGAGTTACAGAACACATGGCCAGTCGGTGAGCGCCCAATTACTGTGGCCGCTGTTTGGCTAAATACCTCCCCCTTGCTCCTGCCCTGCTCCCCGCGGCACGGGCCCCTCCGCGGGCCCCAGGCCCCTCCTCCCCTCGGTGCGGGCGCCATGTGCCGCCCCGGCCAACGGCTCCACGACAGCAGCCTGACAGGGCCGAGCGCACGGTGGGCTCAGCCGGGAGGTTTTCTCCTGCCCTGGTTGTCTCTGGGAGGCTGGCACGATGAGGATGGAGTCAGCCCAGGGATGCCGATGTTCTCACCGTCTAGAGCAGAGGCCTCTAGTACTTGACTCTTAGTCTGTTTTGTCTGGGACTCAAGTGTGACCTGAATTCTGTTGGGAAGGGTTTTGCCCGTTGACTTGCTGAGCGGCCTCAGCGCAGCTTTGACGCTGCCCGCAGCCTGGGGTAGCTCCGAGGTCATTCCGTGCGCTCGTGTCAGTGTCTGGGAGGGGACAGCCACGCAGAGTAGACTTGGGACACGGGGTCTGGCTAGTACCTCGGGCACACTGGTGAAAGCAGGACTCTCCTGAAAACTCGCTGAGCCTCTTGGTCCAAACACGTGGCTGACTCAGGGTGCCCGGCGTCTGCCGCGTAAGTAAAGAGTGTTCTTTTGCAGGAACCTTGGAGAGAATGCAGTCAGATCTGTCCAGTCTGATGCTTTTGTGAAGATGAAGAATCTCAAAGAGCTGTAAGTACCTGGGATTCCACGGCCCTGGTTAACATGGCAGAGAATTCGGGGTGAGAAATGCCTTAATTCCATGATGCCTCGATTTATATACTAGATGGGGCCGTTTATATCTGTGTGTCGGCCCGTGGGGGCGGCTTCTGGATGAGGGTCAGCACACCTTGTCTTAAAGGGTCACACAGTATTGTCAGCGTTTGGGCCACAGCGTCTCGGTCACGGCCGCTCTGCTGTCGTCACAGAACGCAGCCATCAGTATACACGAGTGCACGGGCGTGGCTTGCACCGCTAAACTCTTACTTACGGAAAACCAGGCCTGCAGGCTGTAGCTTACTGACCGCGGCTCTAGAGGACATGAAATGAATTCTCCTGGGCAAGTTTTCCTCATGTAGGTTTGCTTGAAATGGAGCCGCTCTCTGGCAGGGGCTGCCTGAAAGAGCACACTGGCCGCTAAGCGAGACGGAGATCACGTGTGGGATGGCCACAGGGACCGGTGGGGTTAGTGAAATGGCGCCAGCCCACGTCCGTCCCGGGGCCCCCACAGCGCTTCATAGCTGGAGGTGCTGTAGACGTTGACCACGGGCCCTTGGGTGACAGGGGTTGGAAGAGCCTGCCTGTGCCCTAGTCTGTGGCTGAGGAGCTTATCTGGGTACTTAGGTGGCAACATCCACGTTTCCTGTCTTCTTCCTATACATTAATCTGAGTTTGCAGCCGAAAAGTCTAGCTGCTATATTAATTTCTGAAAGATTGGGCCTTTGGTTCTTAGAAGTGCTGACGGAAGGGTGGATGCCAAAGGATGGCCATCTTTGCGTCCTGACCTCTTCCTCATTCCTGAGGCCACTCCTGGTGGGCCCTAGGGAGAAATGGGGAAGTAGGAAGGTGTAGTCCCCATACTTTAAAATGAAAGCAGGCCCCTGGTGACATTCCTCTGGATAAGTGAGGGGAGGGGAGGCCTTTTAGGCACCTGCCTCATGGTATTTTTATAGCTGTGAGATTCAGGCCTGTTGAGTAGATGTTCTTTCTTACAAAGGTCATGATCTTAAAATGGTGAGTGTTCACTGTGCATTTTTTTCAACTTTTCTTTGAAACTTTTCAAATAGGATGTTGGGAGTAATCTGATTAAATGGGAAAGAGTATTCTGAAAGAGGGAAGGACAGAGAGATTTTCCTTCTGGCCTCCCTAAAAAGTGAGGTTCCCTGAGACACTTTTCTAGTTGGGAAGAACTGGCCCCTTCCAGGTGCTTGGGGACCCTCCCCCGAATATGCTTCAGTGTGGTTCTGGAGGCTCAGCCTCAGCCCCTGCCTGGGTTTCCCGTCGCTCACTGCGTGTACCCAGCTGTGGCTGGCCCTGGGCCCAGCCCTCTGACGGGAGAGACAGTTAATTCCACTTGGTCATTTTCTTACCCCATCTGATTAAGGCAGGTTGTGCTGTGCACTCAGTCATGCCCTGGGTAAATTTCCACAAGCGATGATTAGAAACACACTTCGTCCGAGTTGGAATCATGAAAGTGCACCGTGAGCCAGCAGAGTGATGGGATGGCTGGAGGCGGGGGTTGTGAAAGCCGTGCCTGTTAGGAGCTGACAGGAAGGAAGAGGAGCGGAGATCTGCAAAGCCTTGGGGTTGCTGGCAGGGCCCAGTCCCATCTTCCAACCTCACCTTTGTCTTTAAAGCAATGTGTGTATGTGGAGGGGAGTCGGGGTCAGTGTCCTTACTGTCTGGCCAGGCTTGCTCTCCATTTGTCTTTTTGGTCCTCTTTTTTCTTTTGAGAGCGAGAGAGAGCACGCACACATGCACGCGAGAGCTGGGGGGATGGGAGAGGGAGGAGGAGAGTCTCAAGTAGGTTCCACGCTCAGCACAGAGCCCAACACTGGGCTCGATCTCACAACCCTGAGATCGCAACCTGAGCTGAGATCAAGAGTCAGACACATTAATTAACCAGCTGAGCCACCCAGGTGCCCCGGTCTTGCTGGTCCTGACTCACTCTTCAGGAGAGACTTCTTTCCACGCTGAGTACCCCCTCTGTGCTGAGGTCTCGTCTCCTGTGTGTGAGGTGGGCTTCACTGGAGAAGGCAGGAAATCCTGAAGCAAGCTAGGCCAACACTGTGTGGTGTGAGGCCTAACTCTTCCCACACACATTTCTAGTTACCGATAAATGTCAAATTTGCTTTCCTCACTGTTCCTGTGGCTCAAATGAAAGAGGTCCCTGTCCTCCAGAGAAGTGCCTCGACTCTCACAGTGACAGCCCAGTATCTTCCTCTAGACTTCACCCCGGCTCTCCCGCTGATGACACAGAGAGGGGCGGCCGTGCCAAATGCCTGCTTGTTGGGGAGCCTGTGATGGCGCTTCTGACGGGGGGGGGGGGAGTTCCCCTCCATCACGGACGCGGGGTTTCCGGTGCCTGGCGACAGCCCGTCCAGCCCCCACCCACAGCCCACCTGCAGCAGCTGCCCGTTTCCAGAGCGGGAGTCAGCCACTTCCTCAGGCCTGCCTGTGGGAGCCCTCCTGCTACATGACTAGCTCCGCAGTAAGAACAGCCCTCAGGGAGATACCTCCGAGCACAGAGCTCCCTGCCCACTAAATACAAATGCAAAAAAAGCCCCCAGAAAGTCCCATGCTGATGTGAAGGTTCGACGTGGGCAGACATCCCAGTTAGAATGGCTTTGAGATAAATTATTTCAGTCTTTGAAAAAGCACCTTCCAAAAGTATTTTAATATTAGATGGCTAATCTGGGAACCACAAGGAACAGGATGGAAGATTGTCCTGAATTTAGCTAGCGGTGGGTTCTCTGGCTTGCATCTCATTCTTCCTTGTTGTTTACTAATTTGACAGTTCTCTCTGCTCCTTAGAAAGCCAGCATGAAGTAGAGGAAAACCAACAGCTGGTCCATTTGATGGTTTGGTTGACATGGGAGGAAGATGGTGGGTGGAGGTGGGTTATTGCTCTAATATTGGCCCATGTGATGCTGTGCACTTTCTCAGTATACTTGTGCCCCCTCTTGTCACCATGTACCAGAGGCAGTTCATGACCGGGGAGGCCGCGGGTTTTCTCTCTCGGCCTTCACCCTAGCTGTGGGCTGGCCTTCGTTACTAAGCTCACAGCCTTGAGGTCTTCCAGGAACAGGGCAGCTAGACTCTCCGGTTGACTTATCTTCGAGTGACTCCTCAGGAAGGAATGTCCGCTGAGATGGTGATTCCGATTTCTGTTTAGAAAGCTTATCCTCAGTTGCTGAGAAATGAAAAAGAAAATATTCTCTGTTTTGGTTGGAGCCTCACAAAACCAAAGTTGTGCATTCTCATGCTCCCTGGGCAGTGGCAGTTAACTCACAGGCACTATTTAGGGAGCGGAGCCGAATCCTGCCGGCCTCCTGAATCGTGCTGGTGCAGAGACAAACACACAAACGAGAGGGAACTGCGCTGGCGAGGCTCACGTTTTGGAAGTAAGAGAACAGGCAGCTGTACCAAATAGAAAACCAACAGCAATACAGAAAAAGAACCCTTCTCAGAACTTGTTTCAGAGTTTAGATCAACGTTTCAGACTGAGTTTGGACTCAGTTTTCCAGACTCAGTTTCAGACTGAGTTTGGAAAGTCCCATAGCTTCGCAGAGCAGAGGGGGGACAGTGCCCCTCGTCTCTTGTCAGACGGTCAGAGGCTGGAAGAGGTCAGATGGCGCCCCCAGGGTCACGGGAGAGCAGTGGCCTGTCTCTGAGCACACGTGAACTCCGGGCTGTGGTGCGCCGTGGGCTCGGTAAGGCCCGCGGCGTCCGCGTCACCCAGCGGCTTGTTAGAAATGCCACATCCTGGCTTCCACCCCTAACATCCTGAGCCAGAGCTGCATTTTATGAAAATCTCCAGACAGATGATACGTCCTGCTCCAGGTTATTGGAGAGCACCTGAGAAAAATCTTTTCCCTTTCTAGACTGTTAACAACAGAAGCTGACCAGAGGTGACGGAGGGAAGGAATCTGGGTACCCAGGGAATATCCCTTTCTTCAGGGCACACCTCTGACGTCCCTTTTGTTTCTCTTCCAGCCACATCAGCAGTGATAGCTTCCTGTGTGACTGCCAGCTCAAGTGGCTGCCCACGTGGTTAGTGGGCAGGACGCTGCAGGCCTCGGTGACGGCCACCTGCGCCCACCCAGAAGCGCTAAAGGGCCGGAGCATCTTCTCTGTGCCACCCGAGAGTTTCGTGTGCGGTAAGACTGTCTTTGTGATTGTTTGGTTTTTTTTGTTTGTTTGTTTTTTCACGAAGGGCCAGGAGGCCAGGAGGAACCCCTCCTGATGGGAGTGACTCCCGTGATCAGAGTAAACCCCAATTCCTGCTTACCAGCCGCTGGATGCAGTTGATTTCCCACTGAAACCACACATAGTATTTACTGCAGAGACACCTCATTCTGTGGTTCTTGGAGGACGTGCATTTAATCAGAAGGGAGCCCCCCACGTTGGTTTAGTTACAAATCAGAATAATCAGTTACCGGAAGAAAGTTGTGTTGTCTCAAGACGGCTCCAGTGCCCAGGTTTAGCTGTGAATTTACTCAGTGTAGGAGGCTGGGGTTTTAATGTGTGTTTCTCTCCAGCCCCAAGAATGAAAGGTTAAACACAGGAAGAACAAGTCTCAGGAGAACAGTTACTGTAGTAAAAATACTTCCTTGTTGTTGACTTGCACTCTGGCTGTTTCTCCAAACCACTGAAATCTGCACTTGTAGCTTTACACTCTTTCTTCCTTCTGATTGTTGGAGCACGGGTCTCGCCATCTTTTTGACTGAGTGGTCGGAAGCCCACGTTTGGTTGTGCAGAGCATAGTGATGCTGACCAGCTGGAGACTCTGCACCACGCTCAAGCAGAAATGCGCTGCCTCGTGCTCAGTAAGATGTGGTCAGAGAATGAGAGGACTTCTGAGTGGCTCCTGGTCTCTAAGCAGGAGTGAGGGTGGGATTCCCAGGCATGACGGGAGCTCCGGAGCAGGTGTGAGTCCCTCCTGCCTTTTGTCCTCCCCAGTCTGCCCCATGCCTTGGGTGTGATGGTCCTAACCAGGAGCTGCCCCAGGAGTGTGGGGACCCCCGCGGTCCACTTCTCCCCCCTACTTCTTGGACAGAGCAGTAGCCAGTGTGCCTGCTGAAGTCCAAATACAGGTGCCCCCTATATTCCAGGCCCTCGCCCACCACCGCTTCCGAAAGTAGGCTTGCCCTCCTTCGTGCTGATCCAGTCCAGCAAGCAGCCCTAAGAACACCCAATGTGGTACAGCCCTCCAGAATGAGCGTTCCTTACTTTTTTTAAAGTTACTTTATTATTATTTTTTTTAATTTTGAGAGCGAGAGAGAGCAAGCACGAGATGGGGGGGGGAGGGGCAGAGGGAGAAGGAGAAGCAGACTTCCCCCTGAGCAGGAAGCCTGACGTGGGGCTCGATCCCAGGACCCCGGGATCATGACCCAAGCCAAAGGCAGATGCTTAACTCACTGAGCCACCCAGTCGCCCCTGGGCTTTCCTTACTGATCAGTTTATGGGCACCTTTGTGCAGAACATGAAACTGCACCTAGCTCCCATTCCCTAGGACAAAGTTGATTGTGTGATCCACCGTTCACCAGGGAGCTGGGCCATGAATATTCAACTGTTAATCAGCCTTCCTGAAATGGAGCTTTCTGCACCTTCCTCCCTTTTCCTGTCCCAGGGCATCGTCTTCCCCTCTGGATAAGCCAGGGTGGGATGTGGGCCTGGCTGTGCCCAGCCTCCGGCCTGTGGCCTTGGTGTGTTCTGGGCTGCAGCAGCCGTCCACTCCACACTGTAGCTCAGGCTCGCCCCCGAAACAGTCACCAGCTATGAATGGGAATCATGGAAAACAACTGGCCGGAGATCAGAGTTTTAAGCTGTGTGGGAATCTTCCCCCTCCTTTTTTATAAAATGGAAAAATAACCACTTCACACCCATGAGCATTGCCAGCATCAAAAAGTCAGATAGCAAGTGCTGGTGAGGATGGGGGTTGGGGGGGCAGTCTGAACCCTCTTCGCTGCAGGTGGGAATGTAAAACGGCGCAGCCCCTTTGGAACAGTTTGGAAGTGTCTGACAATTAAACCTAGGATAACCCGCTTCTAGCTGTGTATCCAGGAGAAACAAAAATATATCTACATAAAACCTGGACACAAATGCTCGTGGCAGCATTGTTCATAATAGCCTAAGAGTAGAAATAATCCAAATGCTCATCACTGGATGAATGGATAAAATACGGTACAGCTATGCACTGGAGTATTATTAGGCCATAAAAAGGAATCCTTCATACAATAGATGAACCTTGAAATATTTGAAGTGAAGGAAGCTGGTCACAAAAGACTGTACCCTCTATGATTCCATCCGCATGACAAGTCCAGAAGGAGTGAATGTCATGTCCAGAATAGGTCCCCATTTAGGGACTGCTCCCGGGGTGGTAGAGAGGTTGGTGATTACTGGTGGCTTAGGGTGGAGGGAGAAGGGATGATAGTTAAAAGGTAGGGAGTTTCTTTTTGAGGGCATGAGAGAATGTTTTTATATTTACTGTGAAGATGGTTGTATCATGATACTGTAACAATCATAAGGAAAAGTTGTATAACCCTCACTACCATCTACTTGTAGAACATTTTCATCACCCGTAAAAGAAACTCTGTGTTCACAGCAGTCACACCCTATCCTCCCCTGTCCCCAGGCCCTGACAGCCACGACTCTACATTGTATCTCTCTGATTTATCTGTTCTGGATCTTTCGTATAAATGGAATCCTACAATATATGGTCTTTTGTGACTAGCTTTTTTAACAGCATAATTGTTTAGTATGTATCAGTACTTTTTTTGAGAGAGAGAGAGAGAGCAAGCCCAGAGTCCTGGGTGGGGAGGGGCAGAGGCAGAGGGAGAGAGAGAATCTTAAGCAGGCTCCACACCCAGCATGGAGCCCTACGCAGGGCTCAATCTCATGACCCTGAGACCATGACCTGAGCCGAAATCAGGAGTTTTACTTCCTTTCCAATCTTGATAGCTTTTATTTTTTTCTTGCCTGATTGCCCTGGGTAGAGCCTCCAGTGCAGTGTTGAGTAGAAGTGGTGAAGGCAGACGTCCTTGTCTTTCCTGGCTCGGGGGAAAGCATTCAGTCTTTCACCATTAGATACGATGTTGTGGGTTTTTCATAGATGACCTTTATCTGGTTGAGGAATGCCCTTCTATTTCTAATTTTTTGAGTATTTTTATCATGAAAGGGTGTTGGATTTTGTCAAATGTTTTTTGCCACATCTGTTGAGGTGATCACATGGGATTTTTTCCCCCTTTACTGATACGGTGTATTACATTGATTTTTGGATATTAAACCAACCTTGCATTCCTGGGATAAATCTAACTTGATCATGGTGTATAATCCTTTTTGTGGGATTTGGTTTACCAGTGTATTTGTTGAAGATTTTTGCATCTGTACTCATAAAGGTCTGTAGTTTAGTTTTTGTCTAATTTTGTTATCTGGGAATACTTGACTCATACAGTGGAGGTAGGAAATGTTTACTCCTCACCTATCTTTTTGGAAGAATATGTGAAGGATTAGTGGTAATTATTCTTTAATTTTGAGTAAAATTTACCAGAGTAGTCCTTTGGGTCTGGCCTTTTCTTTGTGGGACGTTTTAAAATTATTTATTCTGTTTCTCTATGTGTTACCATCTTTTCAAATTTTATTTCTTCTTGAGTCAGTGTTGGTAATTTGTCTTTTTCAGAATCTGTGCATATATGAGGTTATCTCATTTGTTGGCATACAAATGATTCATAGTATTCCCGTTCATTGTTGTAAGGTTATAGTAGTAATGTACCCTCTTTTTTCCCTAATTTTAGTGTTTGAAATCTTCTCCCCACCTCCCCACTCTACGAGTCTACAGATTCTTCAATTTTGTTAGTATTTTCAAAAAAGTAACATTTGTTTTCATTGATTTTTTTTTTTCTCCCCCCTCTATTTTTCTCTTTTATTTCTGCTCTAGTCATTATTCCCTTCTTCTTGGTTTGGGTATAGCTTGTTTTTCTGATTTCTTAAAGAATAAGATGAGGTTATTAATTTGAGATCTTCCTTAATGTAGGCATTTACAGCTCTGAATCTCTTAGAAGCACCGTTTTAGGCTGCACTTAAGTTTTGGTATCTGTGTTTTCATTTTCATTCATCCAAAGTATTTTCTAATTTTTCTTACGATTTCTTCTTTGACTTCGATTTCTTCTTTGACTTACAGAAGAGCAGTGTAGTTTCTGCAAATTAGATTCCCAGTATTCCTTCTGATACTGATTTCTGGCTTCATTCCACTGTCAGTAAAGACACTCTGTATGAGGGCGCCTGGGTGGCTCAGTTGGTTAAGCGACTGCCTTCAGCTCATGATCCCAGGGTCCTGGGATCGAGTCCCGCATCGGGCTCCCTGCTCTGCGGGGAGCCTGCTTCTCCCTCTCCCACTCCCCCTGCTTGTGTTCCCTCTCTCGCTGTGTCTCTCTCTGTCAAATAAATAAATAAAATCTTTAAAAAAAAAAAAAAGACACTCTGTATGATTTCTGTCTTTTTTTTAATTTATTGAGATTTGTTTTTTAATCTAACATACAGTCTCTGTTGGAGAATATTCCACATGTGCTTGAAAAATGTTTATTCTGCTGTTGTAGGGTGGAATGTTCTGTAGATATCTAATAGGTCTGTTTGGTTTATAGTGTCATTCAAGTTTCCTGTTGCCTTATTGATCTTCTAATGGTTTTATCTGATCATTGAACGTGAAGTATTGAGTTCTACAAACTATTGTTGCACTGTCCATTTCTTTCTTCAGTTTTGTCAGTTTCTGCTTGTTTTGTGGAGCTCTGTTAGGTGCATATATGTTTGATGTTTAGGTCTTGGGGATGGATTGTTTTACATTTATAAAAAGTTACTCTTTCTCCCTAGTAACCATTTCTGTCCTAAAGTTTATTTTATCTGGTATTAGTATAGACACGGTAACTCTCTTTTGGCAACTGTTTTCCTATTTGTGACTTTGAATCCAAAATGTATCTCTTACAACAAGAAAGCATAGGTTTTTATCCATTTTTATCCATTTTGGTAATCTTGCATTTTGACTAGAGGGTTTAATTAATTTGTTTAATGTAATTACTGGTAAGATAGAATTTGCTGCTTGCCATTTGTTTCCTATGTGTTTTATGTTATTTGTTCCTGTGTTTCTTCATTACTGACTGGTTTTGTATTATATGTCTTCTAATATACCACTTTAATTCCCTTATTTATTTTACTATTTTTGTTATTTTCTTAATGATTGATGTGGGGATTATAATTAACATCTTAAAACAATCTAGTTCAGATTAATAATGGAATTAACTTCAGTAGTATGCAAAATTTTGCTCCTACTAAGCTCCATTTGTGGAGCTCCTCCTTTATGGTACTGTTGTCCAATAAATTACATTTTTATTTATCATAAGCTTATCAACAGTTTTGTGATTACTGCTCTATGTAGTTGCCTTTTAAATCAGACAGAAGAGTGTTATAAACAAAAATATGTACTTGCATACTTACATATGTAGTTATTTTAACGGTGTTTTTTATTTCTTTGTGTGGATTTGAGTTACTATTGTGTCCTTTCATTTCAGCCTGAAGGATTCCCTTTAGTATTTCTTGTAGGGCGGGTCTGGTAGCAGTGAATTCTGTCAGGTTTTCTGTTTTTATATCTGAGAGTGATTTAATTTCTCCTTCACCTTTGAAGGACGGTTTTGCTGGATACAGAATTCATAGCTGACACTCTTTCAGTGCTTTGAATGTGTCTGCCTATTCACCTCCATGGTTTCCGATGAGAAATCAGCTGTTCATGCCACTGAGGATCCCTTCTATGTGATGGGTTGCAGCTCTCCTGTTCCTTTCAAGATTCTTTGTCTTTGGCTTCTGACAGTTTGACTATTAAGTTTCTGGGTGGGGATTTTTGAGTTTATCCTTTTTGGATTTGTTGAACTTCATGGATGGGTAGGTGCCTATTTTTCATCAAATTTGGGAGCTTTGGGGCTATTATTTCTACAAATACTGTTTCTTTTTCTTTCTTCTCCTTCTTGGACTCCCATTATTTGTATGTTGTTACGCTTGAGGCTGTCCCACAGGTCTCTGGGACTGTTCCTTAGCCTTCCTGGCTTTTTGTGTCTTGAATTGGATAGTCTCAATTTCACCAGCTCTTCTGTCTGCTCAGTGGGGCTCTTGAGCCCCTCTAGTGAATTCTTTATTTCCGTTATTATACTTTTAAACTCCCACATTTACGTTTGGTTTACTTCTACAATTACTAGTTCTTTATTGGCATTCTTTGTTTGGTGGAAAGTATTCAGATACTTTTCTTTTAATTTTCTTTGACATGATTTTCTTTAGTTCTTTGAATATATTTTATAAAGCCAATTTAAAGTTTTAAGTCAAAAGCTGGGCTTCCTCAAAAACAGTTTCCATTGACTGATTTTTTTTCCTGTTTATTTGCATGTTTTGTGGTTTTTTATTGGAAACTGAGCCTTTACAATAATGTGGCAAGTCCAGAGATCAGATTCTCCCTCCGTCTTGTTCCTGGTTTGTTGTTGTTCTATGTATTATTACAATTTGTTGAGTGACTTTCCTGGACAAATACTGTAGTCTGTTCTACGCAGTGGTTGAAGTGCCTCCCTGGTTAGCTAATGACTGGACAGAGAACCCTTCAGTCACCTCAGAACGTCTCCCATCCTCTGCCCAGCATCTCTGTTGTCTGAGGGTATGCGGCCACTTCCTGTTGGCACCGATCCGTAATCACAGGTGAGAAATGAGGTTCCTCTCAGGGCTTTCTCGGGCATGCATAGAGCCCTGCACGTGCACGTGGCCTTCTAGATCCTCAGGAACATGTTGGACCTTTTCATTCACCGCTTTCTCTTCCTTTCTGGTTTCTGGGCCAGCCTCCTGTTGGCTCCAGCGGATACTGCCTCACCACTGGCTGCCGCTTGTTTTTGTCCCATGTCCTAGGGCCAGGGCTCCCTGGCCGAGCCAACTGCATCAGCTCAAATAATGCCAGAGGATGGGACTTTTGTGGGGGCCCCATAGCCATTCCGCCCCCCCCCCCCCCCCCCGCCAGTGGTCACTCGGCTGCTGGGTTTTCAGGCTACCGCAAAGTGAGGCAGAGAGGGATGGGACTTAAGCCAAGTTAAATGCCACAAAGCTCATTTTCCTTCCTGAGATTCAGGTGTTTTCTTGAGTCAACCCTCCATGCATTGTTACAGCCTTTGCTTGGTACAGCTTTCCAGAATTCTGAAAAGGTTGATGAGAGCCATTTTCGCTAGTGTTACTGTGGCTTTAACGGAGGTGCAGATTTTTGGAGGCATCTGTCTCGCATTCTGGAAGTGCTCCTCACTCCCCTCCTCTTGGAGTGAAGTTGGTGGGTAAGGTCTGTGCAGTCACGACGGACGGTTCCGGACTCTGTGTTAGTGCGCTTTGTGTTGAGGTGAGCAAGTGAAGTGCACCGTGGTGGTCTCGTGGAGACTCCTGAGATGTATGCCTTGACACACGAGTACTGGTGGATGGGCTTGTCGTCAAGGAGTGTGGTCCCGGAGGTGATCACCGCTCCGGGGTCTCCAGTCGGGTAAGGCCAGATATCCACGGTGGGAGGTGCTTATAGGGTCTGGTGGGGCTGAGGGCGAGCAGAGGCCCTGAAAGGTGCAGCCCCCGTGTGGCCGGAGAGCGCGGGTGGAAGACTCTTCAGCTTGGCTCCCCTCTCCACAGATGACCTACCAAAGCCACAGATTATCACCCAGCCAGAGCCCACCGTGGCCATCGTGGGCAAGGACATCCGGTTCACGTGCTCCGCTGCCAGCAGCAGCAGCTCCCCCATGACGTTTGCCTGGAAGAAGGACAGCGAGGCCCTGGCCAACGCCGACATGGAGAACTTTGCCCACGTCTGCGCCCAGGACGGGAAGGTGATGGAGTACACCACCATCCTGCACCTGCGCCACGTCACGTTCGGACACGAGGGCCGCTATCAGTGCGTCATCACCAACCACTTCGGCTCCACCTACTCGCACAAGGCCAGGCTCGTTGTGAACGGTGAGGCAGTGCGGTTTACTCTGGTGTGCGATCCCCAAAGCCACACGTGGTTCTCTGTGCCCGTGCAGGAAGGCTGCAGACCAGAGACACCAAGCCTCTTTGGGACGTTACTGTGTCCCCAGTTGCCCGGGGGCCCCAGAGCAAGTTCTGTAGATTGAAGGGTTATTCTCGGTGATTTTCCTGTTTCTGGTGACTTTTTTTTTTTTTTAAATGTTAAATGAAATGATGGGCCCAAGCCTTGTGCTTTTTATCCACGCTGTCCGGTGTCCAGATTCCGAGCATACCCTGATTGTGGGGAAGCTCCTGCCCTCCGAGCTTTAGAGCCTCTCAAGGTGGCTATTCTCAGGGCTGCTAGTTGTCACAGTGAATTTAGGGCAGAATAAGGGAAGCCAACAGCCAGAGGAGTTAAGCACCCCAGCACCCTAACCTGGTTATTAAGCCTCCAGGTAATAAGTGCTGGAACCACCTTGTCTCAGAGCCCTGAAAAACCACAGGAAAACACATTCTTTTACCCCACTTTGCCTGTTGGCTCATTCTGAAGGAGGCCTTTGTATTAAAAGCTCCGTGATCTGTTAGACTTGCCACTGAAGTAACCCCGACGGGAATTGCAGTGGTGCCTTGGCGTGTGCTTGCCGCTGGGCCAGGGAGTAGGGGCAGAAAAAAGCTAGCTGGCTGCCTACAGCTGGCCAGTGCCCAGTGAGGGGGCCCCGAACCGCCTCTCCACCACGGGGTTCCGCAACAGGGAACTCTGCCCAGGGCGAGGGCATGTCCTCCTTTCCCATCATTACGTCCTGTCCGAGCAGATCCCTTTGTCTCCGGGCTGTTCTAGTGGTTAATGGAGGCAGGCAAGTGTCAGACCCCAGTATTTATGGGCTGTGCCCTTAGGGGAACTGCCTCATAAACGGTTTGCACGTGAGGGGGCGCTAGCCAGCCTCGGGGTGAGGAGAGCGAGCCACGGGAGTGGGAGGCTGGCAGTTTGGGGGAGCCGACCGCTCTCTCAGATGCTGGCAAAGAGGGTGGGGAGGGGACAGCCACCCGCCAAGCGGGGGGCTCTTCACCAGAGGACTGTCCCGGCCTTTACATCCAGCTCTTCCTTCCTGTGAGCCTGACACTGTTTGTATTTGCAGTGTTGCCGTCCTTCACCAAAATCCCCCATGACATTGCCATCCGGACCGGCACCACGGCCCGCCTCGAGTGTGCTGCCAGTGGCCATCCTAACCCCCAGATCGCTTGGCAGAAGGACGGAGGCACGGACTTCCCCGCCGCTCGTGAGCGACGCATGCACGTCATGCCCGACGACGACGTGTTTTTCATCACGAACGTCAAGATCGAGGACATGGGGGTGTACAGCTGCACTGCCCAGAACTCGGCCGGCACCGTTTCCGCGAACGCCACCCTGACGGTCTTTGGTCCGAGCGCTCGCACACTGAGTATAGTCCGCGCGTGTGCCGAGGGGGCAGGGGCGCCACCCCTCCGGGCGGCGGGCTGTGACTGAGCGTGCCAGGCTGCTTCTCTGTTTAAAACTTTCCAGAAAATGTTAGAAAGCAGCTCGACAAGTGGTTTTGTTTTGTTTTGAAGTTAATTAAGGGAGTGGTTTTCATAGGGCTTTGCTATGGAACATTCTCAGACTGCCCTCGGGCTGGAGGGCTGTGTTCTGCTGAAGAAGAGACACACAAGCCCGGCACAGGACAGGTGGGGGAGAGAGGGGGCTTCTCTTTGGCTCAGTAGTTCTTCCTTCCGGTCGCAGCCACCCCCCAGAAGGGTCGTGATTTAGTCATCGTGTGAGGTCTTCTGGAAAGCTCGCCACTCTGCTACAGGATCTGTCCGGAAGGCAGGGCAGGCCCCCAGAATAACCGTCCGGTCTCCTCTGGCTTCTTGCAGAAACCCCATCCTTGGTGGTGCCCCTAGAAGACCGTGTGGTGTCCATGGGAGAAACGGTGGCACTCCAGTGCAAAGCGACCGGGAACCCAACGCCCCGCATCACCTGGTTAAAGGGGGGCCGCCCTCTGAGCCTCACCGAGCGGCACCACTTCACGCCTGGCAACCAGTTGCTCATCGTCCAGAACGTGGTGGTGGAGGACGCGGGCCAGTACACGTGCGAGATCTCCAACACCCTGGGCACGGAGCGCGCGCACAGCCAGTTGAGCATCCGGCCTGCCCCCGGCTGCAGGAAGGACGGCAGCACCGTGGGCATCTTCACCATCGCCGTGGTGTGCAGCATTGTCCTGACGTCCCTGGTCTGGGTGTGCATCATCTACCAGACCCGGAAGAAGAGCGAGGAGTACAGTGTCACCAACACAGGTCAGCCTCTGCTGGCTGAGCTCAGGCCCCCAGGGCAGGAGGGAAGCACGGTGCTGTGTGGGGAGGAGGCAGGGCGCGGGGCTGCGCCGGCCGCTCATTGCTGCAGTGACCGCCTGTATTGTGCTTCTGCTGGTTCTGGCTCCCTCGCCATCCCCACTCGCTCTCTCATGGGCTCAGAGCTCCAGCTGCTGTATTTTTTATACCCAAGTGGAAAGTGCGGCTAAGCCGGGCCCTCCAGACCATCTCTGCACAGCCTGGGCGGCTGCTGTCGCCAAAGCCTCATGTCCGGGCCGGATAGGGAGCCCGTGTTTTCACGGCTAATCCCCACGAAGAATGGGGGACACCTGGTATCTGACTGTCCTGTCTCCTTGCAGATGAAACCATTGTGCCACCGGATGTTCCAAGCTACCTCTCATCTCAGGGGACTCTTTCTGACCGGCAGGAAACTGTGATCAGGACAGAGGGTGGCCCTCAGGCCAATGGACACATCGAGATCAACGGTAAGGCCTCAAAGCCTGCTGTGACCCTGTCCTCACGAGCCTCTGCCCCTCCCCAGGGCAGGTGCACGGCCTTAATGCTGAGCGCATCTGACCTTGAAGGCTGGCGGACTCAAGCCTTCTGTTGGGGTTTTTTGTTTTTTTGTTTTTTTGGGGAGGGGCCCTATCCTATGCATGTTCTGCAAGGTTTTAAAAATCCAACCCCCAGGAAGTTGCTATATTGGGCTCAGCATCTCCTGGTCAGGATAAGGTAGGATTGAAGAAGCGGCAGAGGCCATTACAGACCCTGAAACCAATCCATTTGTTGAGTAGGGTATGGGCCCAGGTCTGCTCTGTGGTCCAATTTCTGCTACTAGAAAGCTCTCCCAGGGTGAGCTACCTCTAGGGGAGACCGAGTGCTTACAGGGGGCAAGTCCGTCCTCACACGGACCGCTCACTGGCTTGGCCCCGGACACGGAAAGGCCTGCCTGTGGGGCAGCTTGTTACAAATGCTTCTTGCTGGTCAGCAGGCACCTACTGCTGTAAAGAACAGTGTAAAAGGGACTGTTCTAGTAAGCGCCACTTGTTCTCATCAAGCTCACCCTAACAAGCTAAGCCCATCATTTTACTGCAGGTGTTTGTCCACCGGACACCAGCCTCTTCTCAGAAGTGGACGCTCATGGCTCTACGTGCAGGCAGCCCAAGCTCTGCGTCGGCTGTAACAGGGAGCCCTGGAACGTGATGGAGAAAGCCCGGCGGAGGTCTGGGCCGCAGAAGATGGGTAAGAGATGCTCTTCCAAAGTCTTCCATTCTTGAAATCAAAATTCAAACAGACCTGTTCATTAAATAAAAGTGAGAGATGCATTATGGGTCTATGAGGATCTCAGAATTTGGATTCGGTGTAGAAACAGGACACTGTGGCCTGGCTCTCGTAATTCTGAAGTAGCAAGTCTCACATAAATCTGTGGTGTGGTGAGCCTGGGCTTGAACTTTCCAGATTTATAAGCACTTCAGGTTGGGCCTTGCGCTTTACTTAAAGTACCTTTTCACCAGGCCTATTTTTGAGGCTATATTTCTAATTATTCGGAAGATTCCTGACAACATGGTATGTCATGCAGTGGGATTTTCTTTTTCTGTGATCAAAACAGTAGGATCACCTTCTCTCATGAAGCAGTTCATCTGAACCATTGAAACATGGAGTGCCCATTCTTCCTTAATGGCTTGGTATCTGCCCAGTCCTCCTTCTGGGACCACACCTGGGGAGAGGGGAAGTTTGAAAGAGTTGGTCTAAGCAGGGCTCAGGCCTCTTAGCCGGGGACTGCAGCTCCCTGTTCTGGGCAGGGAAGCAGACCTCGGTGGCCGTGGCTCTAATCCGTCTCGGCTCGCTCTCGCAGAGCATGGTGGCCCGGGGGCGTGTGGGGACTGCAACACGGACACGGACGGTTACTGCAAGGAACAAGCTGTCTATCCTCCGCCTGTGCCCAGAGACAGTACACAGCCAGGGACACTAAGCAGCCAGGAGCCCAGTCAGACAGCCCGAGAACACTCTCTGCCTCATCTGACCCCTGGGATTGCTGACGGGTCCCGCACCGACTGCAGGGGGTCCCTCTACCCCAGTAACCACGACAGAATGCGGACATCCTTGAAGAAAAAGCCACTGGCACCTGCAGATGGGACAGGTAGGCAGACGTTCACGGTCTCCCAGGGCGGCACCGGCAGGGGGAGGGGGGCCAGGTAAGCAGCCAGCCTGCGGGCTCTGACGCACCCTCTCCCTTCGCACAGGGGCCTCTTCGTGGACTTTAGCAAGGCTGTGTGAGCCAGACTCCAGAGACCTCCAGCCTCCCTCGACATTAACTCCAAGCAGTCCTGAGCTCACCGAAGCCGCCACGGGCTTTCCCGAGGGCCCCAGTGAAGGCCAGCACTTGCTTCTTTCCAACGGACACCTCCCCCAGGCGTGTGACTCCAGCCCCGAGTCCCCAGCGCTGACAGGACAGGCCCCCGGGAAGCGGGGCGTGCCCCTGCTCTTCGCACCGAAAATCTAGGCTTCGTCTACCTCAGCTCTTGTGCCCGTCTCTACAGGAAAGAGAGGTAGGAGAGGCTGTAAGAAGCTTGAGTTCAAGCGTCACTGACGTGTACAGAGTTTTTAAACTCCCATGTGGAGTGTCCGTGGTTTAAAGACTTGCAGCTGAAGCGCAGAACTGCAAGAGGCTATTGTGTACAAAAGCAGAAAAGTATTTGATACCCTTGTACATAAGAGTTTTCAGAGATTTCCTATATATTATATATCTTTTGCAGAGGCTATTTTAATCTGTAGTGCATGGTTAACAGAAAAAAAGTACAGTTTTGACAATATTATTTTTCATATCAGGTTGCTGTTTAATTTTGGAAGCGGGGTGGGGAAGAGTTCTGGTGCCTTAATGCATGGATGGAATTTGTAGAGGCTAAAAACCACATTTGCTCCCAAGAGTTTCTGGAGGGCAGGGAGGGGGGGCAGGCCTGGGGTTTGCCTTGCACTTCCCAGGACAACACCCTGGGATGCGGGCCACTCCGGGCCTTCATGTGCATTGGAATCCGCATTGGAATCCACTTCCCGTCAGTAACGCTCCAGCAGCTCGCCTCCCCACAGCGTCCCGAGATGCCCGAGTCGCCCCGTACCTCTGCCCTACAGGACTTGCTCTTTTAAGTTTAAGTTCCTTGCCGAGCAGAAGGGGGCTTGTTGATCCACTGCAAGCCTTTGTTCCAAACAGTGAAGCACTGCCTTCCTTCCTTCTCTGAGAAAAGCAAACGTGGTGGTCATCAGTATCACTCGATTGTCCTTTGAGGCTTATTTTACTAAGGTAGAGGCTGCTGGTGTTGGTACCTGTGGATTTTTCAATAGTGATGTTTTAGTTCTGCCAATATAATTCACGTGACATTGATCAGGGGGGAGAGAAAGGGTCGAGTCCTTACTTTTCAGGGCTAGCTTCTCTCTACTGAGGATCCGGAGCACGTCTGTCCACGTCCTTCCCTCACACAGACAGACCCGGGCTGGGACCGTAACGAGTCGAAGCCCCCGACCTGGGTATATTTGCACTTTCGAGACCTGTAGCTAACCATCTTGTGAGTGCCAATGTGTATTTCAGGAAAAATTACATTGAAACAAGGTCCTTTAAAAAATCTCAGAAAGCAAGTAAGTAAGTAAGTTCCTTTAGCCAAAAAGCTGAAGGTAGAGACTGACAAAATAGTAGTTAAGATAATTTTACTGTCCGGGGTCATCACTGTTCTAAAAGGTAAGCACATTTAGAATTGTGTTCTCAACAGTCAACTGATTAATGTTACTTCCACAAAATATGTGAATTTGCTGCTTCTGAGAGGCAATGTGAAAGAGGAAGTATTACTTTTATGTACAAAGTTATTTATTTATAGAAATTTTGGTACAATGTACATTGAAAAACATGTAAAATATTGAAGTGTCTAACAGCGTTGAAGTGTCTTTAATAAAGGTTCATTTATAAATGTTGATGGTGTGCCTGGGGGCATTCTTCTACCCACCGTTTCACCCCCTTCCCTTCTAGAAACTCCCTTACAAATGCAGTTATTCTGCCTTTAATGATCTATGTTTTCCCAAAAAGAGGAAAATTTCTTCTCGGCAAAGCAGAATCATACACTTCTTTGCTCCGGGGAAGATACACCACCCCTAGATTCCTAAGATTTCTCTCTGAATTCTTCTAACAAACACCTGGAGCTTATTAGTCAAGCTCTGAAATGGTGACCTCCCCATTTCATCCCGGCTCATTTCCAGGACTGCGCAGCATACCTTCCCGACTAGGCACGAAGACACCGTGCTTGGTCTCCGGCTGGCCCAGGCCCCTCCTTTGGGTCCCACGTGGAGAAGCGTGGAGTGGGGCTCAGGCCCCCAGTGGGCCCGCCATGCCCTCCTGCCCCGGAGCCAGCCAGGCCCACCTAGGCCCTGGGCTGCAGCTGCTTGCTTTCTCGCACACACCACGTGGGCTGCTGGATGCTTCTCTCCAAAATACTACAATCGTGTTTTTAGGGGAAATCTGAGGGAAATTAAGAGTAGCAGCCTGGCTGCCCAGAAGATGGCCCTAAGCACCACCACAGGGAGACACCCAGCCACGGGCCCACCTTCCCTCGGAGTCTCCTTCCTTCCTGCTCCCGGTCCAGCCTCCCCATCGGAATTAGAAGCGTCTCTGCCTTCCGCGGTCGGGAAATGCGAGATCCAGTGCAGATCAAATGAAGGCTCTAAGCAGCCTGGACTCAGCATCACCTCACGGCTTTATTCAGGGGCCTGAGAAAGGGTTGGGAGTACCGCTGTGGCCAGAGTTCCACGTGAGCATGCCAGCCATCCGACAGCAGGGAAGACACTGTTCTCAAGGTCCCCATCTTCACACACGAGGCTGGTGTGGGGGACCGTGCGGCTGCTCCCCCGGCGCCCCCTTTCTTGAGAGCCATGCCTGGGGCACCGTCCCCGATTCAGGGGCGCTCTCTGCCAAGTTCCAAGAGCAAGCTGCGGGTTTGCTCATAAGCACCAAGAAAGATGAAACCTCCCAGACTGATGGCTGCCATTCGAGGGAAGACACCTGCAAATAATCTAGGGAGGGAAAAAAGCAGGAGGAAAGATTTCTTTTAAATTGGTGTGTGTAAAAAAGGTTGAATTCCAACACCCACAGCTTGCTCAACTCAGCACACCATGCTCATTAAACCCCACACAGCACTTAGAGCGTGTGCGTTTTCCTCCCAGAATGGCACTAAATTACATTCCCAAGTAGACTTGTTGAAGTTTGGGCCCAGCTGTTTGTCGGCTAACGTGGCGAAATACCAAACAGCTTACTTGTGAGCCTCACAATTAAGTCCAGTAATTAGTCAAGAAAGACTAACTCTGTCCCCTCAACAATTCTGTTGAAAACTTCCAGGCCGGTTTTGTCTTTGGGAGATGAGGACTCTGGTAAAGGAGTCCAAAGCCTGAATCCTGGGTTGCGCCGTGGCCCACCCTGGGAAGGGAAGGTGGGCTCCGAGTGGGGGAGAGTTCTCGGCTGCATTTCGTCCTTAGAGGCCCACAAATGTGATGCCAGAACAGGAAAGCGAATCTCCATGCATTGCCTATTTGTCTTCTCCTCTGAGGAAGGACCAGAAAGACCCAACGGTCTGGGGACAGCACCTCCTCCAAGGTTCAGTCCCCACACACCACACAAGGCCAGTCAGAGGAGCAACTTTGGAAGAAACAAAGGCAAAGTAAAAGAACAATTGTGTTACTGGGGATGCAAATTGGGAGGTTCACTCTTTAAAAACCATCCTGTGGCTGCACACAGGTATGTGTTCAGAGACGTTCCTCACGGCACTGCAGGTACCAGAGCGACTGCGGAGAGCCCCCCTCTGGGGCAGCCCACAGGAACCGAGACCTATTCTGCACAGTGGGTTCTGACAAAAGTCCCAAAGCTGTACGTGTGATCACAGCAAGGATGTGAGCATGTATTCCAAGGCCTCAACTTTCTCTGGAGGGCACAACGACAACAGTCCCTACCTATCTTTCTAGAATAAGTGAGCCTTTTTACCAAGAGTATTACTGTTGTAAAGCAGTAAAAATCAGAACTAGCGGGCCTAGTAGTGAGGACGCTTTGGATCAGGTCTAGGGAAAAAAAGTGAAAATGGTCATATTACGTGAAAAAGACATAACCTCTAAGAGGAAAAACATCCACCATAAACTAAATAGGGATGAGCCAAGGAAGTGGACAGATGAGACCACCCCCCCACCCCCCCCGTTTCTTCATGCCTGCCAGGACAGGTCACCTGGCCTCCCCTCTGAGTATCACACTCAGCACTTGTGAGGAAAACGGACTTAGCCTTAGGTGGCCCTTCAGTTAGGGAAGTAAGGATTTAAATCATTAAGTAAAATACTACACATAAGATGAGAACCTCTTGTTCTTGTCTAGAAGTAACCATGAAAACTATACGAGGAAAAAGTTGTTCAGCTCAGCATCATGCAGTTTTTGCATGAGGTGGTTGGTGAGGACAGAAACTCACCAAGGCCCCTGGGACCTTCTGGCCTGAAACACAGATGCCTCCTCTTGGCCCTCCCTGCACAGGGAAGGGTGCTGGGAGGGAGGTCAGCAGAAGACCACCTCTGCCACGAAAGCCTCCCTCCCTCACGAGCTGACTTATTTCTGAAACCCGTGTCTTGGTTCAGCTTTTGCTGCTAATGAACTCAGCTGCTCCTGGCAAGAGACAGATGGAAGGGGTTTCTGGTTTCACTAGATGGCAGTTGAACCTATTAACATAATTACAGCCTTAAAGCAGACTCATTTGTATAGCAGGCGCCCCAACGAACGAGGAGGCAGAGACTCGAGCAGAGTGGGGCTGTGTTCTCGGGACCATGGGTCACGTGAGGGAACAAACGAATGTAGTGCACAGGGCACGGCAGGGGTACGCGCGGGGTGGCCGCGATCATTCCATGAAGGGCACAGTCAAGAAACACAAAAAGCCAGTTAAGGAACAGGACAAGGAGGAAGGCACAATGCAGGACAAACAGGCTTCCCCATCTGCTTTCTGACTGTTGGACTGACTGACTGGGTGGTATTTTTATTTGGGAGAAACCAGTTGGCCTGAGAGCATATATTCCAAGTAGGTGCCAGAACATGGTCTTCCGCTGTGAGAACCAACATGGAGACCACAGCGTCCCCACTTGTCCCCGAGAGGCCAGCGCCCTTCCCTGCAGGGTGGGGAAGCTGCACCTGCGAGGCCACGGGAACACTCAGAAACATGCAAGGCTGCTTCGAGGTGGCAGAAGGCCAGCGGGGGCTGTGTGGGGAACCAGACAGAGGAGGCAGGCTGGGACACCCAGAAACGGTTTTACAATGGTGGCCCACATCAGCGCGGATTTTTGCTTTGTTTTGTTTGCCTTGAGTTACAATTCTGTTGTCAAATTATTTGGTGCCTTTTATCCTATTAGTAGGAAGCTAGTAAAAACTAGCATTTCTTAAATGACCAGCATGGCTGCTTGGAATACCCTGCTAAGGACCCACTGTGTATACGCATGAGAGCCCCAGACTCGAGACGATAAGCAGAATTCCCAATGACCTTTTCAGGGCTGGTGTGGGGACAGAGGGGCCCTGGGCATGTTTACGGAGCCCATCCTCTAATTCTGGCGCTGCCCAGTTACGTAACCCCGAGCACACGGCACAGCTGGGATAGGGAGGGTCTGGGTTCCATCATCTCCTCACGGGAATTCCTTCTCCACAAGCTCCCGGGGGCCAGGGTTCTGCCCATCCTGCCGTATCCACATCAGGCCACCGTCTCAGGCCGATGCACTGCAGCCCCATACCGACCCCACAGAGCTAAGTCAGGAGCGGAGGTCTGACTGGGAGTTGCCATAAAACCTAATTTATGAGCCAGAGTGAAACAAAGAGGGCCGTGAAATTCAGCATTTTGACTTTACGGTCTAAAAAAGCTGCACGCAACATCTCTGTGTGGCCCCAAACTACCTGAAACACCGAGAATCTTCTACCTGCTACTTAGAAGTGGCTTTAGGGCCTCTTTCTTCTCTCACACCATTTCACTGATCAATGTGAAATTCGTGTCAAAATCAGTGCGTCCAAGGTACGAGCAACCCGATTCGTACTAATGCTGTGTTGGCCGTAAGTAGCCAACGGCAGCACATGCGCCCCCATTCTGCCGCTCCCCTGCTCATGCCTAAGCACCCCTTCCTGTTACACCCGCTTCTTGTCTCAAATCCTTAAGGCTATCATCAACCGCCATCAGTCCATCAGAGCTGGCCCATTCAACAAAACCACCCAACACGACCTACTTCTCAAACTACCGGCTGGATATTCTGAAGAGAGGATGGGGCCATTCTCCTGCAAAAACCTCACCTGCGTCCTAACCAATACGCCTCATGTTCCCCAACTACCAACTGGCCGAAAGAAAGACCTGTCAAATGCACACGACCCTACGATCGAATCATCCCCACAGCACTGGGAAGAGGAGGTGGCGCTGGCCGGACGCTGTCCCCAGCAGCCACACCCCGCCACGACGCTGCCGCCTGGCCCTCCAGGAGGCGGCCACGGCTCTGCTCTCAGGAGAATCCCCGGTAGGTCATTCCAAAGAGCACACTGTCGTGTCACGTCCCCGTACAGACCCCAACACGGCGACGGCACAGATGGTAAAAGCAACATGAAAGCACATTCGGCAAAGGAAGCGTTTTAGGACACAGTGCTCGAAGTCTGGACACTGAGCACAGCACGAAGCGGGTTTCAAGCGAGGTGCGGTGGAAGTAACTGTTACTGAGCACAGTGTCTCCCCAGTGACCAGTGCTTTCTTCTAAATGCCACCCTCGCTCGCCTGCATTCCTGCATTCCATAACTGCAATCCTGTTTGCTCAGAGCTGCAACCTGGAACCAGGGGCGGGGGAGGGGGGAGCAGGCACACGGATGTCCTCCAACATCCAGACAGACAAGACTGGTGATCGCGTGGCGAGACACTGCGTCAACTTGATGTGCACTAGCATCTCACACAGGCAACGTCAAGTATGTTTTGTGCAAATGTAAATAGAGAGACCCAACCAGGACGATCAGAAAGAAGGAAAGGGGTTCATCCTATTCAGGCTAAAGGAAGAAGAGCCCGTGAAGAGGCGGAAGGGCGGTTTCACCTTCCTTGTTATGCTTACCCTGACAGCCCCTGTGTCCGCCAGACCCCATGCAGCGCGGACAGCACATTCCCACTAGCGGTGCTGGAACCAGCCTGTGCAACAGGACAACAGACAAAGCCATTATCTTATGAAATTCCCCAACTGATCCTCAGATGCACGGCTCCCAACCACCCTCTTCTAGGACAGTCTGAAACAGGGTGGGGAGCTTCTCGGGCATAAGGACCCCTGGATCACACAGGACCTGAAGCCCTTCCATTCCCACCCACAGGTAAGCCCTGACAGGAAGCTGCTTTCCTAGGTTCTCGCATCATCAAACTGGATGCAGAGCTCACCTAGGTAATTCGCCAACTTCTGTTTAATGGGAGAAAGACCAAAAGCAATAGTAATTGCTCGGAGAAGAATGGGGAATAATCAGTCTATACGGTCCAATTGTGAACTTACCTGAGTAGCTAATAAACACATTTAATAAAGAGTACGATGTTCCATTTAAAACAGGACCAATTTTCTCGGGTTTGGCCTTGTCCACCTACGTAACAGAATCCCACGCTCACTGTTCCACTTTTCCCTAAGGGTAGGACCTTTTCTTTTCCACGGTTGTGCCCCAGATACGTTATGTGCAGGGCATGCCATGAAATGTTGGTCTAGCTTTTTTTGTAACAATTTTTCTTTTTAATGAAAAATGTCCTTAATTTTGACAACTGTCCTGATTCATCAAGGCCAAACTCGGTCTGAATTCAGAGCCTCTAGCTTACCTGCCGCACAGCAGGAAGCAAGCCAGTCAACTCTCAGCCTCCTGTCTGCCGCCCATGAAAACAGAGCTACCCGGAAGGTGGCATTACGGCCGAGGCCCCCCAGCGGCCCCGCGTGCTTACACGACGCCGGCGAGGATGCCTTCGGGAAGGTAAGGTGCTGCACGCCCTGCTCACCATGATGGCGGCAGTGTCCGTGGACTCAGCCGCGGCCGTGCGAGGCACTGTGCAGCAGGCCGCTCAGGCCGCCACGACAGTCAGGGTCACGCCGCTTTGATTCCCTTGATATACAGACGAGCCCCAGGGCTACCACGTACAAGCATCTGCTGTGTCTACATGACGTTGTTTGACGCTTACCTTTGCCAACATGATTCTTGTTTTCGCCACATCCAGAGGTGTGGTGACTGCAGCTGCAAATCCACCTGCGCATATAAAAGTCCCCAACACATAAAGGAGGTCCTGCTACTGTAGTACACAGTCTGCTACAACTTTCATTTTCTCATTCCTCCTAACTCTACCGAGATCACCCCCCTTATCATTACGTCCCCTGGGCTGATTCAAGAGGAGCCACACGTGCAAAATCCGCATGTTCTGTGGCTTTTGTAGTGATGGTGAGGCGCACATAAGAGAGATGACAAGATGATGCTTTATACACTCAAGGGGGGGGGCAGGAAACAAGGTCCCATAATTCATCTTGCTCTTTTGTGGAGAACAACCCTGTGTGTGTACGTGGTTGTGGTCTATGTTCAGACACCCACTGTCAGTATGAGAGGCTCGCTGCTCCTGGTGCTTCTCAGAGGCCCATGCCTTCCACGGACCACTGTGCTTTACTCTGACTCCAAAATGCTTCTACTTTTTCTGGTCTGAGACAAAATGGGCCAACAGAAATACGCACAGTGCTGTAGGGACTTTCGGTATTAATGGCTACATTCTTTGAGTTAAAAGGATAAAGCTTTCTGTATTTGCAGGCTTCAAGTAACAGGCCAGGCCAAATAACTACATTTCTAGGCCGCCCTCTGCATCCTGATTCAACAGGCAATCTTCCCACAGCTTCCTTCCCACCTTCTCTTCCACGGAATACCATGACTGCCAAACTGATATTTAAAAAATCCACACATTGGGGAACCTGGGTGGCTCAGTCAGTTAAGCGTCTGCCTTCGGCTCAGGTCATGATCCCAGGGTTCTGGGATCAAGCCCCACGTCGGGTCTCCCTGCTCAGCAGAGAGCCTGCTTCTCCCTCTCCCTATGCCTACTTGTGCTGTCAAATTAAAAAAAAAAAAAAAAATCTAAAAAATCCACACATTTTAATATCCATACCTACAGACAGGGGAATTGGAGGATTTTTTTTTTTTTTTTTTTTTTTACAGAAACTGCAGTGGTGTCAATATTTTATTTAGTGTGATACAAAGAAGTTTTTTAAACCCCAAGAGGCCCTAAGGAGATAGAAATAATAAACCCAGAAGGGCTTACCCAAGACTCAGCTTCCATGAGCTAGGCTGCACAGTTTCATAGGGGCTGAACACAACACATGTACGAAGGATGCTCCAGAAATAGCACGTCTCCCTCTGAAGTTCATGGTATGTGAAGGTCATCTGATCTCCGCCAACTATCTTTCTAAACATGTTGCTGAAATCTTCACACCGAACTTGGTAGCATGTGTTAGGACACTGACTTTTTGAAAGATGTACCCATTTATGCTTTTATGTTCCATTTTTGGGTTACTCACAAAGGACACACCCCTCAGGGCTACAGATGATCAATTACATGAATATTAGAGTCCCCTTTCGTTTTAGCCACTTTTGTGCTACGAACATGTGAAACATTTTCCTCCAGATTGAAAAGCTGCCTGAAATTCAGGTACTTACTCAACTTCAGGCAATGAACCTGTACTATCCCAAACTCCCCACCCCAAATCTGATAGTATTCGGCTTTGTGTCCCTCACTGGCTGCAACGGTTCGCCAGGCCCAGCCTGGAAGAACTCTGAAAGAGTCCGAAAGACCAAGCCTTAAATCCTGTACTTAAATACCGTACTTACTCTCTAGATAAAGTACCCTAGGAGACAAGTACTTCTGTAACTGCTACCACATGCTACCAGTGGGGAAACTGAGGCTCAGTGAGGTTACAGAACTCACAGAAGGTTTTAGTGCAGAGCTGAGACGTGAGCTTTCCCGACTCCAGAACGTGAGCTCCTGGCCACGGAGGGTGCTAGGAGCCAGCTGTACAAAGCAGGTAAGAGTATGACACCAGCACTAAATGGGTCTTGTGCCAAGTGTCTAGGGTAGTGCCTGGCTCTTCCCTGCAAGCGCACAGATAATGTGTGATTTTCCTTCATGGCTCTAGCCCAGTGCACACAGCAGGCACTCAAAAAGGCTTGCCAGGTGCCTGGGACAGGTGTCTGTAGTTTTACAGACCCGAGGTTTCAACTCGTCCTCTAGAAGAGCAGAGGAAGGGGAAGCCTGGAGTGAACATTTGGGCCCACTCCGTACCTGGTGCGGTGGGACTGTGCTGGGTACCGTCAGTACGTATCATAGCTTGTGCGCGTGGGGATTACGGTTCCGTTTATAGACAACTTGCTCAGTGTCACACAGTATGGAGCTGGGACTCAAAGTCACATGCATTTTAGCTCTAAAAGTAGTGCTCATTGACCACATGATGACTGGTATGTGATAAGACATTAAAATGTGTCTGACTGTTAAAACTCAGAAGTGCATACACCATTATCCTATCTGAAAATGTTCACAAACTGGGGCGCCTGGGTGGCTCAGTCGGTTAAGCTTCTACCTTGGGCTCAGGTCATGATCTCTGAGTCCTGGGATCGAGCGGGGAGCCTACTTCTGCCTCTCCCTCTGCCCCTTCCCCACCACCACCACTTCTCTATCTCAAATAAATAAAAATCTTAAAAAAAAAAAAAAAAAAGAAAAGAAAATGCTTGCAAACTTTCCTAAACCAATTTCAAAGACTTACAAGTTGGCAAAGACATCACCTGTCCCTTGTCTGACTACTCAGGCTTTCCTCACTTACCTACACTTTTGAAAAGTATGTGTCTTCTCGTAAACGTGGGTACTGCGCATCCGACGTGTCTTGGTCATTAGCAAAAGCGCACCTCCCCCTTACTGTGGCTGCCTGCCACTATGCTCTTAGAGACTGCTGTTTCATATGCGTAATATGAAGAAAAGTCAAAGACAAAAACAAAGACGCTTAAATAGGCCCTAATTTTACTATGATGGTAGCTGCATTTTATAAAGGTTACCAATAAATCAATCTTAATGTCTTCAAATATCAAGGACTGCTTTAATACACAGCCCTCACAATGTTTTCTATGAGGCTGCCAAAAAGGGCCTGTGAAGATCACGTATAGAATAACGGGTTACAGTAGGGAGGGGGACCGGGGACCTGTGCTTTTGGTTAAAATGCAGTGCTTTTCTGCATTTTACTTAAGGGAACTGTAAACTGCTGGTAATAAATACGAGGAACATGCTAACATATTAGACAGGAAATAATTATTCGGTGCAGCAAGTGTAGGCTGCCTGCATGCTCGCCTCACACATGAAACAATTTTCTACGGGCTCCACAGACTGAGGCTCTCTGAGAATGTTCAACTAACTACTTTCAGAGACCAGGTTCAAGGGAAACTGGGTGTTTACAATGAAATGACATCTCATGGGTCCTTAGGGAACAAATGCAGGTTCTTTACCACCCCAGACAATGGGGCCCCCTTCCTCCAACAAGTCTGGAGCGGTCCCAGTCCCGTCCCAGCAGTGGCTATGCAGGTGGCGGGGCCAGCAGTGGGCAGGGCCGCCATGTGTCCCCCCCCCGACCCCCCACCATCTCTGGAGGCGCCATGGAGCAAGAGGAGCATCTCCACGCGCCTCCCGTGCATCATCTCCCAACGAGCGCACAGACACACAAGGCCTCAACAACAACAACGGGGGTTTGTGTGTGTTTCAAGGTTGTACCAGGCCTTCTCAATTTGTTACCCAGTTAACTCCTTCACCCCATTCTGGAATTTCTTTTTTCTTTCCTTTTTTTTTTTTTTAAAGACTTAATTTTTGAGTGAGAGAGAGCATGCGAGCAAGCATGTGCACGAGCGGGGGCTGGGGCAGAGGGAGAGAATCTTTAGGCAGACTCCCCGCTGAGCACGGAGCCCGATGAGGGGCTCCCTGTGGGGCTCGATCTCATGACTCATGAGATCATGACCTGAGTCGCAACCAAGAGTCGGACGCTTAACCAAGTCATCCAGGCAGCCCATGTTCTGGAATTTCAAGCCATGGGAATAACTCTTTCTCAGTCCCTCCCACTCGGTCTTTCAGTCCTGCTCCTTCTCTCTTAGAAAATGTAAGTAGATGTTAATTACGAGAACCTGACCAAAGAACACCAGGATATTCTGCACATATCACTATAGTAGCAAATGTCATAATTACTTAGGTTGAATTATGGTTTTATGTTTAAAAATTAACTTGCAGTGACGAAGTTGGCAAAGTTGTTTTTTCTTTTTTTCCCCCTCCTTTAACCCCTGACCAGAACCCAAGGGAATTTCTGAGCATGACAAGCCATCAACACCTCCAATCTCAGGGGACATTTTTGGATATTTGTGCCAAGTAGTTAATAAAACAAGCATGGGCACAGAAGAGTGCCAAAGATAGCAAAGAGGACGGTTCATCCATGATGATTTAACCATTTTAAAACCAGAAAAGTGCACAAGGATGAACAATCTGATTTCTGATATGTGGGCAAGTCTTACCACTGCCTTTGTGGCCAAGTGAGGCTGGAGAGTCCGGGCATGTGGGGGGTGGCGGGGAGGCACGACAGGCCTGGGAGGAGCGGCGGGAGACAGCAAGTCAGGAGGAATGGCTATGTGGAAAGCCCAGCGGCACCACAGATTCCCACCAGCTATCACTCTTTCACAAGTTGGAATATTTTTCAATGATGTTTTAAAGGTTTTAAAATAGTTTTAAATAAATAAAGGTTTTAAATGGTTTTCAAATAGTAACTGAGCAGTGGATGGCTGATGGAAAGTTTCTCCTCCCCCGCTTCTAATCTAACTGCTTATTAAAGCATTATTTGGAAAAAGACACTGTAGCCAATGCACATTTCCTTCATAGAAACAGTGCTTGTAAGCAAATCTTTGAATCAGCTACTCTTCAGCCACGGGACCAGAGAGTGAACACTTTTTGCTTCATCCCATGGAAGTTTTATGGTATTGGTGAATTTAGAAAGTGCCCTTCCTTATCCAGGGTGACTAAATTTCCATAATGCTCACTTTGTCCCCTGGAGGGAGTAAAAAAAAAAGCACACGTTTCTCTTAAGGACTGGGGGAGTAAAGACTCTTGACCTCTGGAAAGTGATTCAAGACCACCTACTCATTTAACACAGCTAATGACTATGTGTCAGGTGGAAATAATTACCTGTCATAATCAATCTGAGCCTGCTTCGTGTCTAGAGGCAAGATTCTTACTTTTGATTATCAATTCTACAAGTTGAATGGATCCAATTATTAATAAAGAATCCTATAATACATGGTTTCTGTTTTCCTAATCACCACAACAAAAAACCCAATCCAACAACCATGAAACAAATTGGAAAAGAATTATTTTCTACTAAAGCTGACATCCCAAAACTACCTATTTACTGGCTACACATCAAAATTAGCAGTTTACAGTTTCTGGCAAATTTCCATTTCAATTTATTTCAACTGTAATTTTAACTTACCTTTATTTGTAACAGAAAAATGCACTTCTCTCTTTGACTGCTAAAACTTATTTAATTTTTTAAAGCACCTGAGTTCTTACAACAACCTCACTGGAAAATGCACACAGTTTGGTGATGGATGACACAGTATTGGATATTGTCACTTCACTTTTGGTTTAATGTCTAGAAAATGCCCAGATGCTTCGATCTCCATATTTTCTACCCAGACCCGTTTAGCCTTCCGTAAGTTTGCCGAGCAGCCTTGGCTCTCCTGACAGCAGTTAATCTGTGGCACTGTCAAACGTGTCACACGAACCGTGAATCATTGCCTTCTGCAGAAATCACTGAAAGCCCCAAAGCCCTGCTCAAGGCAGACAGCTGCACAGTGAGCCCCGCACCCATGGCAAGTCTCTTCCCACAGAGGACTTTATAAATCATCTTTAAGATAATCCAAGGGCCTGAGTGAAGGCTTTAATAAAGATAAAAAGAAAAAGAAAAATTTGTCAAAAACAAATTGGTTGTCTTTCAAGCAGACACCTTTTAAGCATTTTTTTTTCCCCCTAAGACACTCTCTTTTCTCAAACAACTAGTGGAACTCTCTTCATCTAAACAATCTGGAATTTCTAAAGAATGTTGTTTTTGCATAGTTAATATTTTCACATTTTTCTCCCCCCTTTGGTCTTTCCCAGTATAATATAATCCTTTGCACCTGCAAAAGCTCCACAGACTGCTGACTGCCAACAATCCACCACATGATCCTGCCTCCAGGACCACAGGGCCTGTGTTTAAGGAGAAAGAAAAATACAAGTTATTAAATATTTGAATTTATCGGAACCTCCTGTGGGTTAGCTCTGGCGATGGGAACTTAAGTGAGAAGCTATTTTGGTGACATTCCTCACCGATGACATAAGTGATTTTCCCAAGGACTTAACTGCTTTCTAAAATAAGTCAAAGAAATAAGGGTGACAGCTACATTCAAGAGCTCAAAGGAAACAATTTTTAGGAAATATATAGGGTATACACACACTTGTGTGTATGTGTACAAATAAAGATAAAGACATCTGTAAGACAATGTAACGTTTTAAGTATTTCCCATATGATTCTAAACACATAACGCAATTCACAAGTTAGTCCAGAGCAGTGTCGGCCACATTCCTGTTCCTTTGTTCAATCTTTATCCGTACTGCACATGTTTGAAAGGTGCTAATTCTGTTACATAATTACAGGTTTAAAATTTGTCAAAACACTTCCTTGCACTGTTCATGATATAAGTTGAGGATTATACAAATAGATACCCAGCAAGTTTCAAACTAGGCAAAAGATGGCAGAGACGTGGTGCCTTGCTCACCAAGAGCTGATGAACCCGTAGAAGACAAGATGCAGTGACATCAAATGGTGAACCGAGCTCTGAGTCAGGCACTGGTCTAGTCTCTGAACATGTATTATAATACCCAGTCCTCACAACAACCCTAAGAGTTGGGCGCTGTTATTATCCACATCTTACCCAGGCTTTTTGTTTTTTTTAAAAACCTTTTTTTAAATTTTATTATGTTAAGTTGAGGTATTAAAGAGGGCATGTACTGAATGGAGCACTGAGTGTTATATGCAAACAATGAATCATGGAACACTACATCAAAAACTAATGATGTAATGTATGGTGAGTGAAGTAAGTCAATCAGAGAAAGACATGTATCATATGATCTCACTGATATGAGGAATTCTTAACCTCAGGAAACAAACTGAGGGTTGCCCTCCCCAATGTCTATCACCCAGACACCCCATCCCTCCCACCCCCCACCACTCCAGCAACCCTCAATTTGTTTCCTGAGATTAAGAATTCCTCATATCAGTGAGATCATATGATACATGTCTTTCTCTGATTGACTTACTTCGCTCAGCATAATACCCTCCAGTTCCATCCACATCGTCACAAATGGCAGATGGCTGCATAATATTCCATTGTATATATATACCACCTCTTCTTTATCCATTCATCTGTTGATGGACATCTTGGCTCTTTCCATAGTTTGGCTATTGTGGATATTGCTGCTATAAACATCGGGGTGCACGTACCCCTTCGGATCCCTACTTTTGTATCTTTGGGGTAAATACCCAATACTGCAATTGCTGGGTTGTAGGGCAGCTCTATTTTCAACTTTCTGAGGCACCTCTGTTTTCCAGAGTGGCTACACCAGCTTGCATTCCCACCAACAGTGTAGGAGGGTTCCCCTTTCTCTGCACCCCCGCCAACATCTGTCATTTCCTGATTTGTTAATTTTAGCCATTCTGACTGGTGTGAGGTGGTATCTCATTGAGGTTTTGATTTGGATTTCCCTGATGCCGAGCCATGTTGAGCACTTTTTCATGTGTCTGTTGGCCATTTGGATGTCTTCTTTGGAAAAATGTCTGTTCATGTCTTCTGCCCATTTCTTGATTGGATCATTTGTTTTTTGGGTGTTGAGTTTGATAACTTTATAGATTTTGGGTTACCCAGGCTTTCGAACAGCAGAGCTTGGACTCTGTTTTTTTTCGTTTTGTTTTATTGAGGTGTAAGTATGTGTCCAATGAACTACACATATTTAAAGTATGCAACTTGTTAAGTTTTGACACACACATGAAATCACTGCCATAATTAACATAGTGAACATATCCATCAGCCCAAACATCTTTCCCTGTCCTTCCTCTTTCCCGCCCTTCCTTGCCACCCCCTAACTAATCTGATCTGTCACTCTAGTTTGCTCTTTCCAGAATTTTATGTAAAGGTAATTGGACATTCATTTTCTTTTGTTTTAAACCAGGATTCTTTCCTTCAGGATTTTTGTAAGATTCATTCATGTTGCTGTCTATATCGATACTTCATTTCTGTTTAATGGCTAAGCAATATTCCATTGTGTAGATATATCATTATTTGTTTAGTTCTCTGCCTGTTGAAGCACATTTGGGAATTTTTTCAGTTGTTAGCCATTACCAAAAAAGCTATTATGAACATTTACATATACATCTTTATATGGACACATGCCTTCATTTCTCTTGGGAAAATACCTAGGAGTGAAATAGCTGAATCTCATGGTAAGAATATGTTTAACTTGTTAAGAAACTACAAAATCATTTTCCAAATTGGTTCTACCATTTCACATTCTGACCAGTTCCAGTTTCTCCACATCCTTCCCAACAGTATTATTGGGGTTTTTAAATTTTAACCATTCTAATAGGTGTGTAGTAATACGTCACTGTGGTTTTAATTCATATTTTCCTAATGACTGATGTTGACCTTCTTTTCATGTATATTTATGGCTGTATCTTCTTCCCTTTTTTTTTAAATTAGGCTCCACACCCAGCATGGAACCCAATGTGGGGGGCTTGAACTCACAACCCTGAGGGTCAAGACCTGAGCTGAGATCAAGAGTCGGATGCTTAACCGACTGAGCCACCCAGGTGCCCCTCCCTATATCTTCTTTAGTGAAGTGTCTGTTCAAATGTTTTGCACATTTTTACTGAATTGTTTTTTAGTTACTGAGTTTTGAGAGTTCTTTATATATTCTAGATACAAGTCATTCACAAATATTTTCTCCTAGACCATGCCTTGTTTCTCATTCTCTTAACAGTGTCTATAAAAAGACAGAAATACTTTATTTTGATGAAGTTCAAATTATCTTTTTATGGATCTCGCTTTGGTGACACATCTAAGAAATCTTTTTCTAACTCAGGCCTTAACGCACTCATGTTTTCTTCTAAAAATGTTTGGTTTTTAGGTTTTACATTAGATCTACCATTCACTTTGAGTTAGTTTTTTTTTTTTTTAAGATTTTATTTATCTGAGAGAGAGAGAGAGCATAAGAGAGAGAGAGAGAGTGCACAAGCAGGGGGGAGGGGCAGAGCCTCCGGAAAAGCAGACTGCCCACTGAGCAGGGAGCCCGATGTGGGACTCCATCCCAGGACCCTGGGATCATGACCCAAGCCGAAGGCAAATGCTTAACCGGCTGAGCCACCTAGGCATCCCTGAGTTAGTTTTTATGTATGTTGCAAAGTATGGCTTGAGGTTCTTTGCTGTCTTTTTCATGTATGAATATTTCATTGTTCCAGCAATTGGAAAACACTATCCTTTCTCCAACGAACTGATTTCTCATTTTTGTCAAAAATCAATTGTCCATGTATGTATGGACTATTTCTGGACTCTATTCTACTCCAATCGATAGATCTATCTTGACACCAATTAGATACTACCTACCATAGCTGTACAGTAAATCCTGAAATCATGGCATGTTCTCCAAATTTGTTCTTTTTCAAAATTGTTTTTATTCTAGGTTCTTTGCATTTCCACATGAATTTGAGAATCAGTTTGTCAATTTCTACAAAAGAGCCTACTGAGATTTTGACCTGAATTGCACTGAATCTATAGATCATTTTGGAGAATGGAGGTATTGGCAATATTGGGTTTTCCAACCATAAAAACAGTGCATCTCTCCATTTACTTAGGTCTCCATTACATTCTCTCAAAAGTGTTTTGTAGTTTTCAGTATATAGGTCTTGCACCTGAATTTTCAGATTTATCCCTAAGTATTTCATGTTTTGATGTTATCGTAAATGCTACTGCCTTAACTTCAGCTTCTGATTGGTTGTTGCTAATATGTAGAAACAGAATTGATTTTTATACACTGATTTTGTATCCTGCCACCTTGCTAAATGTATCAGCTCTAGTAGCTTCTCTGTAGATTCCCTCAAACATTTTTTTGAAGATTTTATTTATTTGTCAGAAAGTGAGAGAGAGAGAGAGCACAAGCAGGGGAAGCAGCAGGCAGAGGGAGGAGCAGACTCCCTGCTGAGCAGGGAGCCCGATGAGGGGCTCAATCCCAAGACCCTGGGATCATGACCTGAGCCGAAGGTAGACACTTAACCAACTGAGCCACCCAGGCGTCCCTCCCTCAAATCTTCTATATCACTGATCATACTGTTTGTGAATAAACATAAGTTCACTTCTTCCTTTCCAATATAGATTATTGCCTTTAATTTGTTTCTCTTGCCTTACTGCACTGGGTAGGACCTTTAACATAATGGTATACACAGCAATAATGATGACAAATATTATTTAAAAAGACCTCCTGAATATATTTATTAAAATAGCTAGGATAATATAATGACCAACCGATGGTGGCATGACATTTTTAGAGATGATCAAATATAGCATAACTGAAAGAAGAACAGCAAACTACTAATTTCCTACTCTCAATATTTCCCCACTGCAGGTATATATAGATATGCAGTTGAGAAGGTTGCTACAGAAATGAGAAAGATGCCATACAAATACATATATGGCCGTATTTTGTCAACTTCAACAACTTCTGTGTGTGATTTACTGCTTGTTTTCTTTTTACCTCTTGACCCCTTTCATCCATTACTCCCCCACCCCTACTCCCTGGCAACCACCCAACTGTTCTCTGTACCTAAGAACATTTTTTTTCAGACTCCACATAAAAGAGAGATCATACAGTATTTATCTTTCTCAGATTTATTTCACTTAGCATAATGCCCTTGAGGTCCCTCCATGTTGTCATGAATGGCAAGATTTCATACTTCTTTATGGCTGAGTAATATTCCTCTGTGTGTGTGTGTGTGTGTGTGTGTGTACACACAATTTCTTTATCCATTCATCCATCAATGGACAGGTAGGTTGTTCCATAACTTTACTATTGTAAATAATGCTGCAATGATTATAGGGATGCAGCTATCTTTTCAAGTTAGTGTTGTTACTTCCTTCAGATAAGTACCCAGAAGTGGTACTGCTGGATGATATGGTAGTTTTATTTTTAATTTTTTGAGGAATCTCCACATGGTTTTTGATAGTGGCTGCACCAATTTACATTCTCACCAACAATTCTCACCAACTCCCTTTTCCCCAAATCCCCATCAACACTTGTTATTTCTTGTCTTTCTGAGAACAAGCCATTCTGTCAGGTAAAAGTTGATATCTCATTGTGGTTCTGATTTGCATTTCCCTCATGATTAGTGATGTTGAACACCTTTTCAGGTACCTGTTGGTTTTCTGTACGTCTTCTTTGGAAAAATATCTATTCAGATCCTTTGCCCATTTTTAAATCAGATTGTTTGCTGTTGATTTGTATGAATTCTTTATGTATTTTGGAAAATAGACCCGTATCAGATACATTATATGCAAATATTTTCTCCCATTCAGTAGGCTGCCTTTTCATTTTGTTGAGCACTTCCTTTGCTGTGCAGAAGCTTTTTAGTTTGATGTAGTCCCACTTGTTTATGTTTGCTTTTATTGCTTTTGCTGTTGGTGTCAGATTTAAAAAATTATTGCTAAGACCTACGTCAAGGAGCTTATGTTTTCTTCCAGAAGTTTTATGTTTTCAGGTCTTATGTTCAAGTCTTTAATCCATTTTGAGTTAATTTTTGTGTATGATGTAAGATAGTGGTCTAGTCTCATTCTTTTGCATGTGTCTGTCCAGCTTTCCCAGCACCATTTATTGAAGAGACTGTCCTTTCCCCATTTTATATTCTTGGCTCCTTTGTCATAAATTAATGAACTGTATTATGTGTGGGCTTATTTCTAAACTCCCTTTTCTGTTCCACTGATCTATATGTCTGTTTTTATGCCAATACCCTATTGTTTTAATTACTATAGCTTTGTAATTTAGTCTGAAATCAGAGAACTTTTTTTTAAGTCAGACACCTAACTAAGCAAATTGGATCTATAACAATATGTGTTATCTGAGGGCTCCCAACACTTCCTTCCACCTACCTCATGAGAATGATTACTTAAAAAGTGTATTTATTAAATTCACTGGACTAAGAGTGCAGCTGCCAAACAGATTTTTGTGAATGTCTCATGGAAGGAGAGAAGCTAAAAAATATTACACACAGCTTTCTGAAGATAGTCTTGCCATTGAGTGTAGTACTTGGTACCTTTTCAGTGAATGCTTTATTGCTTGCAAATACCCCTGAGCTTCTGCAGAAAGCATTTCCTCCATAGCTCATACCAGCACTGGCAACAGCATAAGAAACCAAACAGGAGAACATCAACTTTTTACTTCTGAGGTGGAAAAATATGTATTTTATCAGGCTAAAGCCAGTTCTAACACCAGTAACATCTTACTTTGCCGACTTTCTAGAAAAGGAATGTGAAACCTGAACTGGACTTGTAGTGATCACTGAAGGCCATCTTTGTTAATGTACAGATATCTTCGAGCACTCCAAAGAGCAGAGGTTTACACAAAACAGATTTAAAATACTAATGATTATGCTGAGTTTATAAGCAATAATAAAGAATATGATGTGAATTACAAGTCATACAGGAGAAAATAAATCAAAGATGTTATCTAATTCATCAATTCAACATTTACTGAGTACCTACTGGGTATCAGGCACTTTTCTCAAGGGGAAAAAGAAGAGCAGCCGTCCCTAGGTCTAATATTTGACAGGGGTACAGTGTGGGCAGAAAAGGGTTTTAAAAGAGGGAAGGGAGGTGATGGAGGTTTCACAGAAGTGCCTGCTCTAATCTAGGAGGGAAAAAACTTGGTGGGGGGAGGGGGGCACCTAATCAAAATAGACTCAGATGGCTGAAGACACAATTTAAAAATAGAATCTCCATAGACAAGCATAACTTTCCACTATCACCTGGCCGGAATAATTTAGTCTAAGAACATATAAAGAAATCATTTTGTATTTGAAAAGAAATCTCTAGAACCAAAAGGTTTAGAATCAAGTGAGAAACTTCAGTAGCAAACACAGAGCATGACAGAACTAACATAAGAACAAGCACAATAAACACTTCTCTAGAACTTATCTGGATTCCAGGCACTAAACACTTCACCTACATTAACTCATGTAGTCCTACCTACAATCTTCTGAGGTATGTGCCATTGTATCTTCATTTTATAGTCAGGGAAGTGGAGGCTGAGAGAAGCTAAGCAACTTGCCAAGTTTAAATGGGCAGTTAGCAGCAGAACTGAAATGTGTATGAGACAACCTAGTACAAAGTATAAAAACACGTGGACTTGGATCTACAGGTTAGTTGTCTGGACAGCAAAGAGAACAGTGTTGTAAGACACTGTACTTCCACATACAGACCATAATTTCTTCTGGAATGATAGTAAGATACCCAAGTGAATGAACAAACTGTGTCACTGCCCCCAAACTACTTACTTTAAATAATAGGAGTGTAATTTTTTTTTTTAATGAGAAATTGTCTAAACAGAAAAACTTTGGAAAAATAAGAGGCCAAATTAATAAGATGAATGTTATTTACAAATATCTCACTTGGGAGCTACTTTAACATTCATTAAACACCACCGCTGATAACAACAAGAACCTGATTGGTAAAAAGTACTATCTGTGAATTATGAAAGTATTGTGAAACGACAGATTTGCTCATATATGTGCAGGGACCAAAGATTGAGATCAACAACAACAATAACAAAACTGGCTGGAAAGACAGAAAAGGTTACTCACTAGAAGTGTAAATATTATTGTTCGTGACTTTTCAGTAATTCAAAGAGTAGACTGCAAATGGAAAAAAAATACAGTGCAGGAAACAGTGTGATGATTACTACTATTAATTATCACTTGCTGAATATCTAGCATGTTCCAGGCACTATGTTAAAGATTTTACATTTCCTATTTAATCTTGGAAAATGTGTATTATCTGCAAACACCAGTGTGGGGACAGTGCTTGCCTAAGGTCACAGAGATAGTAAAGTGGGGGAGCTGAAGCTGGCTGGTGGCTCCCCCCAAAGCCACGGGTCTTGTAGAAAGAATAATATATGTGCAACATCGTAAGATTCCTCACTACTATACACAGCTCAACTTCTAGGAAAGCTACATTACAATATATAAGTGATTAAAGAAAATATTTTGATGTCCGTAAAAGTTGTTTCAATTATGTGGGTTTGTAATGAAGGATTTTTTTTAAGGACCTATCTGAACACCAAAATATTTTAAATTGCTATAATTTCTCAATCTAAGTATTTCCACTGCCATGGAGATCTAATGGTTTCTGTGCAGGCAGATAAATGACTAGGGAGTGTGGGGATGAGGGACAGAAAATGAGCCCAAATGTGAAGAACCACAGTGTTGGGAGCCTGAACTCTTCTGATGGAGATTGTGTACCAAAATAAGTAAGAATAAAAAAAGCAGATCTCTATACTTCACCTAATATTGGTTTATTTATCCCAGTTCAGGGCCCTATTTCCTTTCTTTTTCAAATAAAAAATGAAATTTTCAGATGAATCCATATACATTTGCTAATATCTCAGGTCAATGAGAAATTTCAAGTAGAAGTAATCAGACAGGCAGATATGTTCCTAATTCTGTGTCTGCGGTTTTCTGTTTTTTGATTAGGAATGTCAATAAGTGACAACAGGGAGGCATGTTCACAGCAGAGCTGCAAGATTCTAAATGTGAACAAGAGCAAACAATCTACTATGCTCACCATCTTATCCTCACAACTGCCTGGGGTCTGGTTGACAGCTTAGTTTCTATAACTTTTCTTAAGTTTCCATACCGTAGCTTGATTAGAAAATATTTCTAGGAGCTTAGAAATTTCACTTTGAAATTTTAGCCTTACAGAGAAGTTGCAAAAATAACAGAGTTCCCATATACCCTTCACCCAGCTTCCCCTAATGTTGACATCTTATATGACCATAGTACAATGATCAATACAGACTAAAATAGAAAATACTAACATAAGACTGATAGAATTTCATCATTCATATTGTTTAAAGGTATGCAATTTTTAACATCGGCTTTTTAAAAAATTAACATTATTTCTATCATCCACTAGGATATTATAAGGAATCCAGAATACCTAGTGGTATCACTACAGAACAATCAGGTTATCTTCATTTCCCAAGTCAGTCCTCACTCATTGCTCAAGGCCTATTGAGGAGGAACAGCATGATGTAATTTGGCTCCCTCCCCACCCCTACCTCACCCCTAGGATATTAGCTACTAGCCTGAGTATCCATTCAAAGGATGGAAAGCAAACACCAGTCCCAATACTATGAAATGGCTGAGTCCAAGCTTGGGTCAGGTGTTTTCTATTAAAGTATAGCGTGAAGAGAAGGCTTTGTTTTTCACTTCAAAAGACCCACCCAAATGTACACTATTGTCCTATGAATAACAAATTGAAAATAAGTGTTTTTTGGCTTTAGTGTAGGCAAACTCACAGTTTGGGACTTCAGCTGTTGTATTCAAAGTAGTTATGTAGCTTCCAATTTTTCAAGATTATGAAACTTTACCAAATGCTTTTTGTGGTACAAGGATAGGAATGTGAACAGAATCATCTACTTGATTCCAAATTAATAACATGGGATGATAATTTATTTAAGACAAGAGATAATCTTCTGTGTAGGCCTTAGTGTTATCAGCCTACCACCAGAACTTTTTAACACATGAGAGACTTTCAAATGCACTCCAGACAGTAGCTAATGGAGCTGTTGTGTAGCTTTTGCACATGCACTTGAAAAAACAAAGCAACCGCTGCTTAAAGTGTTGTTTTTTCCAATAAATGAATCATCTCTCTGTGCAGTATTCATATACTAACATGTCTTAAAAAGAGATTTCCAAAGTGAAGTTTTAAACCAAAAAAAATGGATAGAACAGAGACCACAGTTAAGCTTTCACTTCTGCCATACCATGGCTCTAGCAATATAACCAAGTGGCTAAAAGGCTAGAATGGGTTTCTCCTACAGAACTAGTTTTCATAACTAGTGGATTTACCTACCTGACAATTAGGGATCATTTATATACACAGGCTAATTATAGTTATAACGGCAACTGGATTGAAAGCATTCTGAGATGTGTCAAAAGCACCAACTTTGTGTAGGTTGACGTGTTGTGTGCTTAAACTGTATCTGGTTGGTTGAGATATTAAGATACTTGCCTTCTAGACAAGTCAGGTGGTGAAGATACTAAGAATTTGTAAGAAAGGGGCGCCTGGGTGGCTCAGTTGGTTAAGTGTCTTCCTGCAGCTCAGGTCATGATCTCAGGGTCGTGGGATTGAACCCCAAGTTGGGCTCCCTGCTCAGTAGGGAGTCTGCTTCTCCCTCTTTCTCTGCCCCTCCCCCAGCTTGTGTGGGCTCGTGTGTGCACGCGCTCTCTCTCTCAAATAAATAAATAAAATCTTTAAGAATTTGTAAGTAAGTCTTTAATAAATGATTGTGCTGGTAATTCAACGGAAAGAAATTTCATTTATTATTTTTTAAAGATTTATTTATGAGAGAGCGTGCAAGAGCACAAGAGCATGTGGGGGGAGGCAGAGAGGGAGAGAGAGAATCTCAAGCAGACTCCAAGCTGAGTGAAGAGCCTAATGTGGGCTGGATCTCAGGATCATGAGATCACGACCCCAGCCAAAACCAAGAGTAGGATGCTCAACTGACTGCGCCATCCAGGCACCCCTCATTTATGATTCTTGAGCAAAAGCAAGATGGGCTCAAATGCTGAGTTGCTTAGTGATATTTAGGATTTATAGTTAAAAAGTATTATTTTGGGGTAATGTGGATAACTTTTTCTAGAGGGATATTTATTGTGATTGGGCATTCTCTGAGCCTTCTGGATCTGTGGCTGGATATCTTTTATTAGCTTTGGGTAGGGACAAAAGGTCCCATTTTGTTAACAATACCTAAATGTATCATTAACAGTTAAAATAAAACAAATTACTGTAACTGATGCTCACGATATGGATTGTGAGTCAAAAAAAAAAAGGTATGCTTATTTTTAATAATTCTGCCTGCAAAGGCATATCTGGCTGACTATATTTAAGTATAGAACAATTGTTTTTAAAGATTTTCATGGTTAAAATGAAATAATTAAGGGACTGCACCGATAAGCCCCATTTATCTGGGAACAAATACACTGGCAAGCCTCTATCCTTAATAGCACCAGAAAATATCTGTATCATGAGTCACTGCTTTCATTAACCCTCAAAAGTTGTCTCATTTCAGCTCTAATTCTCTAGAACAGGGAGCTCACCACCTTCATCTCTAGAATCCCAGAGGGCCCTGCACAATTCCTTATACAAAGAAGGTGGGCAAATACTTGGTACCTTGATGAGTACCTACAATGTAAGCAGTGTTTGATAACTTTACCCTTGTGTAAGGAACAGGGGAAGATGAGAACTGGGCAAACATCACCCCAAATTTTCATTCTTGGCTCGGTAGAAAATAACATAAACCAGGAATGGCAAGTAGGTCCCACCTCCGTAACTCTGGAAGTGACGGAGGTGGACAGGCTTTCCGGCAAGCCTCTGTTTAGGTTCAGCTGGATGGAGGGCTCCGATCACCCGGGGACGTCCACCAGGACAGAGTGGCTGGAACAGTGGCAATGCCAACCCAGGGCAGCATCAAGCCAGACAAGACTAAACAAGCACCAAAAATGCTCACAAATAACCAGAAAGCAAGTCTAAAAAACAAACACAAAGCTAACTCCTTTTTTCCCCATTTTTCAGAGGAGGTTACGTGTGATTCTAGAGATGGGTCCTTTGAAGTCAAATACTGGCGAGGTTTCCTATCTCTAAAGGAACTGGAATCATTACAGGCATTTTTTAAGGTGCTTTTGAATATATATCTATGTTTGATAATCTGATTACACTAAAGTCTGGTAAACTCCCCTCTTTTCTCACACTGTCTTAGCCAAAAAAGTCAATGTGACTCATCATAGTCATCTTCTATTTGACTGATCCTATGTATCTCATTTTAGTCACAAACTTGCCTAAGTAGGAGATAAATGTAATAAAAGCAAGAAAACAAAAGAGGAATCCTGGTGTGCTTTTTATTGTTTTTGACAGAGGACCCTGACCCCCCAACCCTCTAAGCCATGGCACTGGTGAGGCAGGATTAAACCTGACCTTCAGTAAAAGAATCTGCATGGAATGTGCAGGGCCTTATCATCACTGCAGCTTCTCAACGCAGCTACTGTGGATGAGCAGCTACTGTGGATGACCGGCACCTGGGTGCACAGGCTGAACGAGGGTTGGGGGAGGAACCCAGAGTTCCAGAAGCCGCACCCTTTCTAGCCACCCTCTCAGGGCCCTTGCTACACAGGATGCTCATCCTCCTTACTAAGTTTTCCTTGATATCTTTTTCACTATCTGCCTTGGACAAACTAAACAAAACAAGAACTTTTTAAATATTTGGCTTACAGATTGAATCCCACCTAAAAGTAGGAGGAATTTTTTATTTTTCCAACTCCCCTATTACGGGATCTCTCTCCCTCTACCTCAGTAGCCCTAGAAACAAAAAAATGTCACCCATTACTTTTATAAATTGAATGAAAGGACACTGTAACATTCTAATTTCTTTTCTTTTTGCTCAAAGTGTCCCATTATCTTCCAGGATGCAAATTAAGAACTCAAATGTTCTTTAGTTTTGAATTGTTCGAAGATGCCTGTTTCCTTCTGTGATTTTGCTAAAATCCTTAGCAAAAATCCTTTTCACCTTAGACTCGGACTCGACTGGTGGTCTGGACAGAAAATAATTACTTTGCTCTTATTTTCAGGTGTTTTTTCCCCTACTGATGTGTCATATTTAATTTAGGGTACAAGCTTAGTGCAGCAAAAATCACATCCATACACACTTTTACTCCTCTCATTCCCTTCTCCATCTTCAGTATGCCTTTCTTAGGAATCTCTGTTCTGACCAAACATGTCAGTGCAGACAACATAAATCAAAGGGTGTACATGGAGACAATGAGCATTGAGTATCTCCTATACTATTCCACAGATGGCTAAAAAGCATGGGAGAATTTTGTTGTGGGTTGGGATGGTGATGGACATTTTAACTAGTATCAAATTAAGAATCAAGAACAATAAACAAGTTATCTACTCTTCAACTTGAATAAAAAGTTTTTTATAAAGTACTTTTTAGAATATTTACTTAAAAATACAAAGTATACATGAAAAATCTAAGTCAGTACTTTATACATTGTATTATGACTGAAAGAATAATCCACTGGCCTCTGATTTCTATTACAAAGCTTGATTCCGTCTTAAAAAACCATCAGCATGGTGTCATAGTCTTAAATAACCAAGATGACTTTATTTTCATTTTGCTTCAACAGTTGCATCTGAACTTAAAGCTTGCATTTCTTCTAGTTACGGTTGTGCAACTTTGTAACACCTTGCAGGGAGAAGTCTAAGTATTTAGACCTGATGGCATTCTTAACAATCCTCTAAAGGGCACTGCAAGCTTCTGTTAAATATTTAGATAATACAAAAACTGTAACATTCTTATACGGAATCTTATCCTATCCTTCCAAAATATGCCTATTGTTTACCTAAAGTTCAGTAAGAGTAAACCTATAGGTTATAGCTGCCAACACACTTCTAAAAGAAACTAATTATAAATGAAACAGTTAACGTATACAGTTATCCAACTTTGCACCGAACTTGAAAAAGAAAGAATGCTAACCTTCAAACAATTAGTGAATTGTTATAAACACCTGCTGTGTAAAAGACAGAACTATAAAAAATATCAACATAAATATAAATAGAAGACAAAGTTCCTTCCTCTAATAAGCAAAGAGCCGCAAGAAAGGAAACACAAACACATGGGAAAATGTGGTCTGGCTGCACTCAGCCCCATAAACTACCCATGCTCACCCTTGGTGGGTCACAGAGTGGACTCCTCAAGTGAACAATGGGAATCCCTGCCCAAGGACAGAACCACGGACGCTTGGGAGAGTCGGCCTAAGAAATACAGCAGCCAGTGTTTTTAAGCTTTATGCTAGCAAGTTAAGGAATCAACACAATTTGCAGAAATGCCTTAAATAAGCAGATCTGATGTAACATGACCTCAACTTTTTAGCAACCTTTGAGCTCACAAAACAGCAAACACTTTACTGAAGACATGATGTGTTATGTGCACCGCTATATGTAAAATGGTTCAGAATATCAACTCAGCATTCAGACTGCCTGAGTTCAAATCCTGGCTGTACCCTCTAGTATTTAATAAACCTGTGGCCTTGGGCAGGGCACTCGAACTCTTCCTCAGTTTCCACACCTACAAAATGAAGACAGTAAAGCACTTGTCTCAGAACTGTCATGAAGATGAATAGGAGATAATCCATGGAAAGTGGTTATCATAGCACCTGCCATACTCTAACTCTGAGAAATGTTCTGTGCTATGGTTGGTTTATTATTAGAGTTATTATCATTAACAATGTTAACAAAGTAAAAGGGTGCTGGACAGGAAACCGAGACTTGGACGACCAGATGAAAGACAACCTCTCTGAACCCCCTTCTTATGTTTAGTGGAGGTAACCACAAGGCTTCCCACCCTGGGTTGTGTGTGATGTGGATGAGATGCCTGGCATACAGTATCTGCTCAACAGACAACTGAGGTCTTTTCTAAGGATCCAGGTGATACAAGGGCATAACCAAATAAATACACTGTTAAAATGCTACGAAGGGAATAAACAGGTGCTATAATTCCTGGGGAGGGAAGAAGAGAAGAGACCTTCAAAGAGGGGTAGAAAGGGAAGGCCCCTCTGCGGTGGCACGTGGTCTAAGCCCTGGGGAAGAAGGAGCCGGCCATGAGCAAAGCCTAGGGAAAGAGCTAAAATGAAAGTTCAATGAGAAAAGACATTTTCATCACTCCTCTTCACCACTCTAGCCCCAGACCCTAGAAAATGCCTGGCACGCAGCAGGCACACTACTGAGTCGTGCTCAGTAACAATGTTAGAGGGAATGCATAAAGAGTATTTCTGGCAGAGGCACAACCGATGTAAAGGTCCTGGTTTAGGTAAGCACCACCCTGGCGTGTCCACAAAGAACCGAAGGGAGGCCAGCAGGGCTGTAAGTGGAGACAGTGTGACTGGAGCGTGCTGGGTGGGCGGTAGGGGATAAGGTGGGAGAGGGAGAGGGGACCGGAGGACAGAGGACTGTGTCAGCCATAGTTTAAATGCTAGGTTTTTCTCTTCTTTCAGAGACGCCACCAAAGGGTTTTAGCAGATAGTGATATGATCTGATTTATTTCACTAAAAGACCACTCTGGCTGCTGTCAAGAGAGGATATTTTAGGGAAGCAAGGACGGAATCAGGGAGACCTTCTGAGGAGCCAATGTATCAACTGAAGCAAGAGGTGCGCCAGAGGCTTCAAGGCCAACAGTGGACTTGCTGACGGGCTGCGGAACGGAGAACTGTGCAGTAATTTGTAGCTTTCTACTTTAGCAAGCAACAGACAGTTGTGCTATTTACTGAGACGCGGACAAAGGAACAGGCTGGGGAGAAGGAGAATAAGAACCAAGAGTTCTGTTCTGAACTGGCTGGCCTGACATGTCTTGGGTGAGAATGCCAGCTAGGAAAGCTGGTCACATGAGGCTATAACTTCGAGGAGGTGGTCTGTGACAGGGCTATAAATGTGCAAGTCATCTACAGGAAGACAGTATCCAAAGCCAAGGGGACAAGATGAAATAATAAGTGATGGGTCTTTGTTGGGTAGTAACAACCATGTAATCGATCAGGTTTCTCTTCTGGCTGGGTTGCCAGGAAGTTCCAAACACAACATAAATCTTAGGGGAAAATTATCTTCTTAGAGATTCTAGATATGATAATCTACCCCTTTTACTTTTCTTCTTCTTTATGGTGTCTAGTCTTCTTTCATGCAAACTCTCGGTCTATATACTCTGAGAAAGGAGAAACAGAAGAAATGAGGTAGTGTAGTGACATGATTAGGGAAGTCAGAGGGACTGGCACCCACATTACCTTGAGAAGTCTCCAATTACAGAAATATTACCTTAAAGTTATCTGGTGCCCTGTGCCTCTCTCAACGACTCCAAGCTCCTCAAAAGCATGAACCCTCTTAATCATCTTCGCATTGCTGTGAAGGGACCAATGTCCAGCTCAGGAGTACACAGGCAATACATGCATACTCCCATCTGTCACGTATCGGTAAATGCAAGGGGCTGAGGCCTTGCTCTAGTCCTCGAAAACTTAGTTCTAAATTGTTTTAAACATAGCATAGTGTGTGATTAAATACCAATAAGCAATGCACACAAATGTGAGGTAAGTTAGGGTAAATCTTCAGGGCCTGGATTGGAAGACTTCAAGGAAGAAAAAAAAAACCCAAAACTGAACCGGCTTTGGAAGATGCACAGTGTTTGGAGACGTGGAAGCATATTTCAGAAAGCAGCCAAAGAACAGAGACAGTGAGGAGCTTATTCTGGCTGGAGGGAAAGAATTTTGAAAAAGCATAGGGGGAAGGGAGCTGGAAAAAACAGTGAAGGACACAGTGTGGACATCCACCTCATATTTGAGACTTCCAGGGAAGTTATAAATTTCTAAGAATTTCTAAGAGATGTTTAAGGAAGATCACACAAATTCAATGTGTAGAATGGATAGGTAAGCAGAGAAACTGTCAGGACTTAGTCTAGGCATAAGTTAATAAGAATCTCATAAAAAGGAGACCGCAGGTTCCAAAAAGTCAGAGTCCACCAAAACTTAGTGAATGATGTGATATGGACAGACAGAAAGAGATCATGAGATTATCATCCAGGGCTTGAGACCCACCGGGTCAGATCAGTAGTATGGTTAACAGAAATGGAGGCAGCAGGAGGAAGTGATTTTAGAAAAAGGTAATAACTTTAATTGTAGGTAGGGTAAGTTTCAGAGGACAGTGGCCACTCCCTGTGTTCAGGCTCCCCGCCCCTCGCAGCACAATATGTATGCAACCTGCTCAAGTCCTTGCAGAGAAAAATCTTCCTAAGTAGTATTCTCACATAAACACAATAGAGAAGGTCTTCCCATAGATTACAATCTCTCCATGGCTGCAAAAGCAAACTTGAATGGATAAAAGCATAAACACAAAAATGAAAGAGGTGGCCCAAATGGTCTACTTCTACAAAGCACTGTGAGTTCACATTCAGATGTTTAAAAAAATATACTACTATGTGAAAAGATGCTCAACATTGTTGAGCCATGAGAGAACTGCAAATTAAAACCACAATGAGATACTGGTACACAACTATTACAGTAGCTAACAACATTTCTTTAATCTAATGACATAACAAATGATGACAGGGTGGCAGAGCACCTGGAACTCTCATACATTGCTGCAGAAGGGGACAACCACTTTGGAAAACAGTCTGAGAGCTGAACTTATTTATTAAATGTATACTTTCCCTATGACCTCACTTCTAGGTACCTATCCAAGAGAAACAAAAACATATGTCCCCATACAAATACCTATATGCAAATTTGTAGCAGCTTTATTCATAACCATCAAAAACTGGAAACTCAAATGTATATCAACTAGTGAAGGGATGAACACACTGCAGTACCTCCATACAATGGGATAGTACTCAGTGACAAAAAGGAACAAACTACTGGGACATGCAAAAATATGAATGAATCTCATAAGCACATTAAGTGAAATAAGCCAGGCACAAAATGCTACATGGTGTACAATTCTATTTATAGGATATTCTGGAAAAGGGAAAACTAAATATTCTGTATTTTTGTAATGGTGGTAATGATAAACATTTGTCAAAAGTCATAAAAGTGTACATTCACAAAGGGTGAATGTTCCTGTATCAAAATTACTCCATACACCTGACTTAAAAAAACCCAAAACTATAGCATTTTAGCATTTGCTCAAAGACAACTGTTAAAGCATACTATTATTATCTATGATTACTCTGAAAAATTCTAGACACTTCTTAACTAGCTAGAATACTACAAATGTCCTTAATGCTGACAAGAAACAAACCCGACACTTTTTCCCTCTTCAGGCCTCAAAACATTCCTATGCAAAGACAGAGTGTAAGGATGTTAGCGAGTGTGCAGAAGCTGCGTGAATGCTGGTTATTGAGACACTAATAAAGTGAGTCTTGTTTGCTGGACAGCTGTTGGCTCCATTGTTCTTTGGTCACACATAGAAAAGGAAAGCTGTTATGCTCATGGAATGTGACCTTCTCACTGGAGAGCTGTTACATCATGCCCAGAAACACTGCCCAAGAAATCCATTCTCACCATGCACCATGAAGAAAATGGTGAAAACAAAAACAACAACAATGAAAAACCCAAGAAACTATATGTAAAGCCCATCGATAAAATAAGCTGTACTAGTTAAAATCAGATCAATTGTAAGAAACATTTGTCGATATGGAATATTCTGGTTTCTTTTGAGTAATGTTTTGTCTCATCTTACTACCCTTAGCATAGAACTTTCAAGTCCAAATATTTTTTTTTTTTTAACTTTTCAAAAGACATTTTGTATGACCAGGCTTTGATTACTAATTGCATACAATTATGAGAGTAATTACTTTTTGTATTATCAAATGCCTACCTAGGTACTTTGCCATTTTACAGTTGGGGCATTTATAAACCACTTTTACTTGGACAGGGTGTTCCATTTCTTTGATCATCATGCACAGCGACAGACACGTTACACGGCAACCCAGTACAGAGACGCATGTGTACCTGTGCAAGCAACACTGAGATTGTACAAAGACCTGTCCTTACCTTGTAAGATGTTCTCTATTATCTCCTTTTGCATTAGTCTTTAAAATGCTGCCAAATACCTACACAATCCATATCATGACCTACCATTTTCAAAACCACTGCCCCAGAAAATTTTAAAAAAGAAAACATTTCATCATGTTTTAAACACAGGCTTTTAAAAATTCATTTAGTTATTTGTTTTGAAGCATACGAGTGACCTTCCCTAAGGCTGACTCACAAGTCATCACACTCTGTTCCCCCCTGGGGATTCCCACGCCTGGCTGGGGTGAGCAGCAGACATGGAAGGGATGGTCAGAGCCCACGGCCCCTCTGCTCCCTTAGCGGCCAGCCACTATATGTGGGTGGGGGAGGCCTCGGCCAATGTAGGCCTACAAACACGCGGGGGGCCTTGCTTGCTTTCCATTCACACACATTCTTATTCCTTAACCTCTATACACACGTACACACGCACAGAATGAAATAAAATTCAACCAGGAAGAAAAAGAGTTGCAGGAGAGAAGAAAGTTAAGTTTTTCCTTAACATCCGTGGATTTCAGTCATGCCTACTAAGCTTAGTTTCCAGCACCACGGATATCAGAACAAGTTTAAAAGACTGAACTGGCATGCAAATCACATGCAGAAAGTATTTTCAACTATCAACAATTCTGAGTTTTTAAACTGCTAGTCAAGGGTGCCTGGGTGGCTCAGTTGTTAAGCGTCCGCCTTCGGCTCAGGTCATGATCCCAGGGTCCTGGGATCAAGTCCTGCATCGGGCTCCCTGCTCAGCGGGGGAGTCTGCTTCTCCCTCTGCCTCTGCCCATGATCTCTCTCTCATGCTCTCTCTCAAATAAATAAATAAAAATCCTAAAAAAAAATTAAAAAAAAAAATAAATCAACTGCTAGTCAATATTATATTCTGCTATTCCACACTGAAAATGGTGGTCATTTGTGATAACTACAGAAAAATTTTACATGAAGATTGGAAAACTTACTTTTAAGGACTCCCACAAGGGAAATTGGACCAATGAGAAAGGAATCTGAAAAGAAAAAAAAAAATCAAATAAATTAGGCAGGAAAGATCAGAGTTTGCAACTAGGACTACTATCATGAACCTATAATTATTATTTAGAAACCTTTGTTTTGACTTCATGTATATAATAAAGCTAACATTAAATTTATAGGTAGGGTAGACATAATTTTCAGAAAAAAAGTTAAGCCGCAACTGCCTGTAGAATTCTACTAACTTTCTGAGCCCAAGGGACATAAAATGATGGTGTGAAGCCCTTTTGAAACAGAAAGAGAAGCACAATACAGAGATCTGGCTACCGAAATGACAAAATATTTCCTATCACAAGCAATAAAGACTTTAAAGACTTGACATTTTTCTGCTGAAGAGCTGTCTACTCCTTAGCAGGCCAAGTGTTAGAGTTTAAAACAGAAACAGGGAGGAGGAGGGAGATGAAGGGGGAGAGGGAGGGAGAGGGGTCGAGTGAGGGGCAGGAGGAGAAAGTGGGGGGAGCAGGAAGAGGGAGAGGAGGAGGGGAGGGGAGGGAAGGGAAGGAAAGAAGAGAAGGGAGCGCAGAGGAGTGGAAAGAAGAAAAGGAGAGGCAGAGAGGGAGAGAAGGGCAGAGAGGAGGGGGGAGCGGGAGAGGAGTAAGGAAGGGGTACACAGGGGAGGCCCGGGGAGGGATGGAGCAGGCAAGAAAGAGAAAAGAGGACACACACAGAGCCACTTACAAGAGGAGGCTGAGAAATGGGGACAGAGAAATAGAAGACCAGTGCGGGCGGTGGAAAAGGAGGGCAAGAGTGAAAGCGGGCCTGTAGGCAGGCTGGTTCCCGGGGTAGGCTAGGAGAGGGGTCATCTGCAGTAGCCAAATGGGATGCTGAAGACAACTGGCACACTCAGGGCAGAGTATCTGCTGTCAGTTGGTTAACAGCAAGAGCTAGAATTACCAAGCACTTCTCATATATCAGGCACTGTGCTAATGAGCACTTCCTGAGCTTTATTTCATTCCTCTCAACAACCCTGTACAACAGTTAGGTATGACTACTGTCTCCATGTTACAGATGAAGACGAGGTGCAGGGACGCTGTGTAACTTGACTAAAGAAACCCTGTGAAGCCCAGACAACCTGACTCCAGAGCCTGTCTACTACTCTACCTGGAAGACATCTAAGTGCATTTATCTGAACGTAAATTCACCCCCAGTAGAATCTATTTGCTTTCCATGACATCTTCTAAAATTTGAAAACGGAACCACACCTCCCTATTTCCTAAGACAAAAATGCCTGAACTCCAGTCACCACCACCCACTCGCCTCTGTGACATCCAGTCACTGCCAGAAGGGCTGTGCTGGGGTGATGCAGCTATGAGCAGGCCTCGGTCCCAGCCCTGTTCTCTGTCGTCAGCTGCCAGGAAAGAGTAAAACATGGACTTTGAACATTATCGATATGCATATGGGTGTGTGAGTGCTTGAAATGTGTGTGTGCGAGAGACCATGGTTTTGAAGGCATTAGTGGATATTTACCTTCACATGAATCAAGGGCATCAAATTACTTCTGAAGTACTTATACTGAATCACAAATTAAAAGTCTAGCATCATCTGTCTTACTCTGCTGGAGCGAATGATGGTCCTGAGTTTGGCAGTGGACACAGAGAAAAAAAACAAACCTGTCTTTCCTTCAGGCAGGAATTGGCAGTAAGGGAAAAACAATCGATGACAACAGCCTAGTTTAGGCTGACAAAGTGGGATCTCAGAGAGGTTTGCTGTCTTTACAGTAGGCAGCACCCCACCCTGTATGCAAAATTCCACAACAGGAGTGAGATTTAGTTTAGCGTTTTTGTCACCAAAATGTGAAAGCTTCCGATGGAAAGTCCATTCTGAAACTAAAGTTCAATTAAATTAACTATCTAAATCCCCCCAAACTGACAGTATAATAGTTTTCTAAAAGGTTTTCTAAATTTCAAAAAAAAAAAAAAATGTATAGTATGTAATAAAATATCCAAGAGGACTAATAGGTACTAGGATTATAGATGACTTTCATTTTCTTCTTCGTACTCTCCCCTCCCAGATGTAAATTTATCACATTTTAACAAGAATGTAAATATTTCATATTTATAAGATGAAAAAAGGCCTTTAGCTTATTGTAATGATTCATGGTCTTTACTTCTTGATTAAAATAACCTGGGGCGGGGCACCTGGGTGGCTCAGTTGTGAAGCATCTGCCTTCAGCTCAGGTCATGATCTCAGGGTCCTGGGATTGAGCCCCACATCGGGCTTCCTGCTCCGTGGGAAGCCTGCTTCTCCCTCTCCCATTCCCCCTGCTTGTGTTCCCTCTTTCGCTGTGTCTCTGTCAAATAAATAAATAAAATATTTTTTAAAAATAAAAAATAAAATAACCTGGGGCGCCTCAGTGGCACAGTCAGTTAAGCATCCGACTCTTGGTTTCAGCTCAGGTCATGATCTCAGGGTCCTGGGATCCAGTCCCGCATCAGGGTCCACACTCAGCAGGGAGTCTGCTTGAGATTCTCTCTCCCTTTCCCTCTGCCCCACCATCCCTGCCCCAGGTGGCACGCACTCGCTCTCTTTCTCTCTCAAATAAATAAATCTTTAAATATAAATAAATATAAATAAATATAAATAACCTGTAAAACTTCATGTTATCTGCACTTCTTTAGTACTTAATAATATTAGATTTTGAATCTTGTAGATGGACATTTTGCCCATTTTCCTCTATTAAAAGCTATTCTTTAAATTGTTCCTTCAAATTTAAAGAAGTAATTTAAAAATCACAGTTGGAATGGCCAAACTATTCCACAGGGTATTTATCTTAAAAAGTGAGCTGACAGTAAATCCCAACTTTACTCTCTAAAACGAGATTGACAGTCTAAGGTAATTAAATGCACTGTAAATGCTTAAAATAATGAAATTTGATTCTGGTTTCTGGTAGTGAAATATCCCTTATAAGATAAACTCCTGATGTGTAAAAATTTTTCAAATATTCTTCAAGTCAAAATCCTATCGAATGCTTTTTGTCATTTACAAGATGAAGAAACAATAATGAAAACGTGTTCCACACATGTGGAAGGAGTACTGCCAGCAAATATGGCTCCACAGCTAAAACAAACACTTCTCCCACCTTCTACAGAACATGGGCCCGTCAAAGAACTAGCTCCCGCCCCATGTCTGGTTCGGAGTTACATAACAGTGATGTTTCTTCAAAACGTGGAATTTTAAACCCCAAACAGATGTAAGCTGTTATTCTAAAATGTTTTATAGATGAAGAAAATGAATAGCTGCACTCAGAGGTCTTATATTCCAAAACACAACATACTCCTTTTATTGCACCAAAAGTTACAAAATGGCTCACTGTTGTGACCTTTTTAATGCCTCCATTTAAGATGTTTTGTTTGAATAAGGTTGTTACGACCCAGGGCACTAATAAGTGAGCAGCAGTAAACCCAGCTACCATCAAAGAGGCAGATGCAGAAGGGAAAAAACCTGCTAAAATTCAACATGGATTCCACTTAGTAATAAACATAGCAATAATGCTGTGTAAGAGTGCATGTGAGGATTCCATGCGAAGTAGATAAAATTAAATATAGGCGTGGTGAGAAGAGGAATGAGTGCTGGGCATTACTAATGAAATGAAGAATTTACAAAATTACATTACGAACATGCTTTACCTCTCATTAACTATTGGACCAGACGCATCACTAAAGCCAATCAATGCTTTTAACTCAGTGATCTTTTGTTTTTTAACCCAGTGATCTTAAAAGAAGTGTCCATAACCTTACAGTCCTTAAAAAATAATGAAGTGATTTATAACAAACCAAGGGGATATACAGATATGATTTCTAAGGTATTACTTATCTGCAAAATTCTCTTTTTCAATGGAAAAATCACATTAGAATAGCAACACTTTAAAAATAAGACTTGACTAGAAGCCGCAATGAACACAATACCACCATGAATGCCCTAGGAAGCATAAGAACAAGAAAGTGTATTTTAAAAGCTGGAAACCTATTGTACCTTGGCAGAAATAACCCAAAATTCTCTAGCAATAAAACCAAAAAAAAAACCAAAAAAACAAAAAAACAAAAAAACGGAAACTTTTTGCTAAGACCTCAAATTAGAAAGGGTTTGAAGTACAGCATGGGATTGGTCGGCCTGTCATGGATATCCCACTGGCTCCAAGAACTGGCCCGTTCCAATTTTCAAGGGATCCTACAAGTGACCCACGGAGACGTCTCCTTTTTGTTGCATGACAGTGTCCAAATTTCTGTGATTGACTGAGGGTTTTCCACTTTATTGTTACATCAGTAACAAAGCCGTTCTCCTCTTAAATATGCTGTACCTTTTCCCCTTCAATCCCAGGGGTAACAAATGACAAATCAAGTTGAAAACCTAAAAACCTTGTGCCCCTAAGTGACTATTGTTCCAAAATTTAAAATTAAACAAAAAAAGTGAGAGCCAGAGTTGGTCTGCTAGCATTTGACAGGACAGAAAAGAATTCCAATAGTCAATATACACTGATTTTTCAACTGAACCACCATAATCCATTTACACGCACTGTACAAAGAGAATAGAACATCTACCTAATAAAGGAAATTAACCTAAAAGTAGGAAAAATTTACAGTGAATTAATTATTCCTCAGGTTTATAAGAGGTATTAAAAAGTCCTAAAGTATCTTTCCCAAAAAAAGCACAAAACAGACAAAAGAGTATCAAAATCTAATACAGAAAAGGAAATGTGTAAGTGGTCTGACTCTTAAGCAAATCTTTTAGAACTCAGCCAGGAGCTCTGAGGATATCGCCAATCACTAACTCCGTGTGCTAGGCACAAGTCCTTAATAAATGTTAGCACGGAGGTAATGATTCAGTTTTCTTTCTCTGCATTCTACAGAATCATCACAGTAATGGTGTCTGGGTGGAAGGCACTCCCAGGATCTCAGTGTACATGTGACTGTGCCAGTCACATAGTACCAATTATGTAGCAAAGATAACAGCAATGTCAAATTAGTCCACGGTCCACTACACTTCTGAAGTCCTAAAAACAAGTTTTACTGTTTTTACAAGGTGAAAATTATATATATTTGATGCTACTCATGATAAAAGAAAAACAAAAAAACCTCATCAAGATAAGAACACAAGGGAACTTCCTAGGATGCCTAGGTGGCTCAGTTGGTTAAGCAACTGCCTTCAGCTCAGGTCATGATCCCGGAGTCACGGGATCGAGTCCCGTATCAGGCTCCCTGCTCATCAGGGAGTCTGCTTCTCCCTCTGACCGTACCCACTTCCTCAATCTGATAAAGGACTCCTAAAAAAATATATAGCTAACACCATTCTTCAGGATGAAACACTGCTTTCCTCTTTCTTTTTTTTTTAAGATTTATTTATTTGACAGAGAGAGACACAGCGAGAGAGGGAACACAAGCAGGGGGAGTGGGAGAGGGAGAAGCAGGCTTCCCGCGGAGCAGGGAGCCCGACGCGGGCTCGATCCCAGGACTCTGGGATCATGACCTGAGCTGAAGGCAGATGCTTAAGGACTGAGCCACCCAGGTGCCCCTGAATGCTTTCCTCTTAAGATCACCAACAAGGCAGAGATATCTGTCCTCACTTCATTCAACACTACACTGCAGGTTCTAGGCAGTGCAATCAGGCAAAAAAAGAAAAAAAAGAGAAGAGAAGAGAAGAGAAGAGAAGAGAAGAGAAACAAAAAGCATAAAAATTGAAAAGAAGGGGTGCCTGATTAGTCATGCTGAAAATTCTAAAGAATCTTAAGGAATCAATATACCAAAAAAAAAAAAAAAAAATCAATAAAATTCCTAATTACTAGCAGCAAATTAGTAAAAAACAAATGTTAAAAAAAAAAATCTGCTTAAAGGTGAATTAAAATTCAATTTAGGAAAAAAGTTAACCAAAGACTTATAGGACCAATGTACTACAAGTGACCAGACAGGGGCACCTGGTGGCTCAGTGGGTTAAGCACCTGACTCTTGATTTCGGCTTAGGTCATGATCTCAGGGTTGTGAGATCAAGTCCCGCATGAGGCTCCACACTCAGCAGGAGTCTGCTTGAGATTCTCTCTCTCCTTCTCCCTCTGCCCCCACTCCCTGCTCCCACTGCCCCTCTCTCTAAATAAATAAAAAAAAATCTTAAAAAAAAAAGATTCAGAATATATTTTTTAAAAAACTACTACAGCTCAACATCAACAAAAACCTAATTTTTTTAATGGGCAAAGGATTTGAGTAGACATTTCTAATGAAAAGATACACAAATAGCCCACAACCGTATGAAAAGATGTTCAATATTACTAATCATTAGAGAAATGCAAATCAAAACCACAGTGAAATATCACCTCATATCCAGTAGGAAATTATCAAAAAAAAAAAAAAAAAAAGACAAGCAAGGAACAAGTACAGACAAGGCTATGGAGAAACTGAAAACTTTGCACACTGTTGGTGGGAACGTACAATGATGCAGTCATTGGTTCACTGTTTGCGTGTAACACCCAGTGCTCCATTCAGTATGTGCCCTCTTTAATACCCATCACCAGGCTAACCCATCCCCCACCCCCCTCCCCTCTAGAACCCTCAGTTTGTTTCTCAGAGTCCACAGTCTCTCATGGTTCGTCTCCCCCTCTGATTTCCCCCCCTTCGTTTTTCCCTTCCTACTATCTTTTTTTTTTTTTTAAACATATAATGTATTATTTGTTTCAGAGGTACAGGTCTGTGATTCAACAGTCTTACACAATTCACAGTGCTCACCATAGCACATACTCTCCCCAGTGTCCATCACCCAGGCACCCCATCCCTCCCACCCCCCACCACTCCAGCAACCCTCAGTTTGTCTCCTGAAATTCAGAATTCCTCATACCAGGGAGATCATATGATACATGTCTTTCTCTGTTTGACTTATTTCACTCGGCATAATACCTCCAGTTCCATCCACGTCGTTGCAAATGGCAGGATCTCATTCCTTTTGATGGCTGCATAATATTCCATTGTATATATATATATACCACATCTTCTTTATCCATTCATCTGTCGATGGACATCTTGGCTCTTTCCATAGTTTGACTATTGTGGACATTGCTGCTATAAACATCGGGGTGCACGTACCCCTTCGGATCACTACATTTGTATCTTTGGGGTAAATACCCAATCCTGCAATTGCTGGGTCGTAGGGCAGCTCTATTTTCAACTTTCTGAGGCACCTCCATACTGTTTTCCAGAGTGGCTACACCAGCTTGCATTCCCACCAACAGTGTAGGAGGGTTCCCCTTTCTCCGCATCCCCGCCAACATCTGTCGTTTCCTGATTTGTTAATTTTAGCCATTCTGACTGATGATGGGTATTAAAGAGGGCATGTACTGAATGGAGTGCTGGGTGTTACACGCAAACAATGAATCATGGAACACTACATCAAAAATTAATGATGTAATGTATGGTGATTAACATAAAAGAAATATTTTATAGAGGGGAGCTATGCCCTGTTACATCAAAACTAGAACACTGATGGCATAATTCATCATGTTCATTTACTGTCATGTGTATTGTATATAGATTCCGCTTGATACTTTATAAAAATATTTCAAATAAAATCCTTAACTTAAAAAAAAATGACACAGCCATTGGGAAAACAACATAGCAGTTCCTCAAAAAATTAAAAACAGAATTATCATATATGATCCAACAATTCCACTTCTGGGTATATACCCCAAACGACTGAAAGTAAGGTCTCAGAGAGGTATTTGTATGTTCAAGTTCACAGCGTGTAATTCATAATAACCAAAAGGTGGAAGCAAGCTAACTGTCCATCAATGAATGGATACACAAAATGCAGGGGTGTGTGTGTGTGTGTGTATATGTGTGTGTGTGCCCACACACACATGCATATGAATATGAGCCTTAAAAAGCAGGAAATTTTGACAATACTACAGAATGGATGAACCTTGGGGACATTATACTAAGTGAAACAAGCCAGTCACAAAAAGACAAATACTGTCTGATTCCACTTATGTGAAGAAACTAGAGTAGTGAAATTCATAGAAACAGAAAGCAGGATGGTGGTTGCCAGGAGACAGGGAGAAGGAGACGGAGAGTTCTTGTTTAATAAGTACACAGTTTCAGTTCTGCAAGATGAAAGGAATTTTGGAGACCGGTTGCACAACAATGTGAAAACACTTCACACAACTGAACTGTATACCTAAAAATGTTTAAGATGATAAATGTTACATGTACTTTACCAAATTAAACTTTTTAAAAACTTTTAAAAGGTACTATTAATGAAAAGGCAAGCCACAGTGACAGAAAATATTCACAAAATGTATCTGACAAACGACTTCTATTCAGAATATTTAAAGAACTTTCCAACCTTATTAACTAAAAAAAAGGCAGAAAAAAAGAATCCAATTTTTAAAATGCACAGCAGACTTGCACAAGCACTTCACAAAGAAATATATACACAAACTGCTAACATAAGCACATGAAAAGATATCCAACATCATCAGTCATCAGGGAAATGCTAATTAAGACACACTGAGAAAAAAAGGTTGGTGGTTCCCCAAAAAGCTAAACACAGAATTACCATACGACGCAGCATTCTGCTCCTAGGTATACAGCCAAAATCATTGAACACAGGGACTCAAACAGATACTTGTACACCAATCTTCACTGCGGCATCATTCACAATAACCAAACAATCCAAGTGTCCATCAACAAATAAACCGAAAAATATTATTTTTGTATTATTATTGTGCCATGAAAAGAACTGAAGTTCGTACACAGGCTACAACATGGGTGAACCATGAAAACATCATACTCGGTGAAACAAGCCAGACACAAAAGGGCAAATAATGTATCATTCCACTTATATACTAGATTAGGGGTTACCAGGGGCTGTGGGGAGAGGGCAGTGGGGAGTTCTTTCTTACTCAGTGAGTACAGAGTTTCTGTCTGGGCTGATGAAAACATCCTGGGACCAGGCAATGGTGACAGTTGCACTAGCCTGTGAATGGTACCGAAGTGTACACTTAATGTGGTTAAAGTGGCAAGTGTTTTGTCTACTTTAGCACAGTTTAAAAACTGTTTTTCAAAAAGCACACACTGACAAGGTTGAAATCAGAAAGACTGACAAAAACCATATAAGGGTAAGGATATGTAGCAATCACAACTCTGTACGGCTGGTAGGAACTTAAAACAGGACAATCACTTCCGAAAGGGATTTGCTACATTACTGTTTGATCCAGAAATTCCACGCCTAGGTATTTATCCAAGAGCAATAACAATACATGTCCACAATTAAATTGTCATGAATGTTAGAGCAGCCTGAATCACAACAGTTACTGTCCATCGACAAGAGAAAGGCTATATACAGTGTGGTATAGTCATACAGTCGAATACTGGCAATAAAGTGGAAAGAACTACTGACACCTGCTATGACATTAATGTCCCTTACACACATTATGCTCAGCAAAGGAAGTCAGACATTAAAAGAGTTCATACTGTATGGCTGTTTTTACATAAAGTTCTAAGAAAAGGCAAAACTATCCCAGGTGGGCAGACTGACTGGGACGGAATACTAGAGAACATTCTAGGGTATGGAAATACTCAATATCATATGGGTTACATGAGTATATCCATCCTTCAAAAGTATACATCTATCATTTGTGCATTTCAATGGATATTTTTTATTTTTTTGTTAGTGGGATTCTTAAGAAATAAAGTTAGAAATGCTTTTAAAAGTTTTCCATTTAGTACAGGAAAGTTAAAAAAAATCTATACACAAATACACACACATATACATACATACACATATATACTGATTCCTTCAGTGATGCATTTATTTTCATTGGCTTCTTTAATGAACTGTGTGGATCACCCCACAATTCCTACAATGACCACTCAGCAATTAGTATGATTCTTGCTAATGAAACCTGAATTTCTCTTCTGGCGTATAATTATGAAGCAAATGAAGAAGTTCCTTTTCAGTTCTTCACAGAGTCATTTTCAATATGTTAAGCTGTGTTGATTTAAGCCTTCTAAGGAAACAGCCAGAGAGCAGTTGAGGGAGGTGCTTGAGACTCAGAAATTTCACAACCAGAATTCCTGTCAAGATGTTAGAACTCTGGCACAGGGTCAGGAAACAGATGTTTTTGGTTGGAATTTGCATGCAACTTTAATCCCTTACAAAACATAATCAGGTTGTTCTGATTTTTTTCTGCGGCTGAGAATGGCATTTGCATATATAGTCGCTTGGCTTTCCCGCCTATGACTCCATCCCTCCCTTTCAGCCAGCACAGCTTAGCTCTACTCAGAAAGCAAAAAAGAGGGGTGAGGAAAAAGTTGTAATCAACCCTCAAGCAGTCCTACAAGAGAAGGCTGATTATTTTGTTTATTATTCTACAACTGTCCTTGTTAACTGAGGCACATGCTTATTTATCCAGGTCTTCATCATATCCGAAGCAATCTGTTTTTTGGTAATAAAGATGTTCTAACTGATGGTTTCCCAAACTCCAAAAAATACAAATAAAATAAACAGATAAAATTTAAAAGACCAGCCAAGAGCAATAAACATCTCACCTAATATCTGAATCATCTGTATAGCTACGTCCTTTGGGCATTACAACCTGAAAAGAATCATAAAAAAATAAAAAGAGGTTTGCATAGTGGTTAGGCCATGTGGGTGGCTCACTTGCTCCCTCGCTGCCTCCCCCACCTACCTACCTTCCTCTCTCAGGACACTCCCCTGCTCCAGCCTCCCCAGAATAATGCAGTGGTAGTAAAAGCACATTTGAAAGCAGCCCCATGAACATAAAATGACAAGGAGGTGAGCAGCAGTGTGGCACTGACCAGTTTACAAAATGGTCAGAAGAAAGAAGGAGGGCCTGCAGAACAGAAGAGAAGAGGATAGTAGCTTGCTAAGGGTGGGAAGGGAAAGGTGTCTGCCTTATTCCTCACTGCATCCCAGTGCTTGGCAGAAGAGAGTGCTCAGTAACTATTTAGCACATTAGTGAATGGAGGAAAAGCAAAGGAACGGAAGAGAAGTTAGGCAATAAGGCTGGTGGCAGAATTAGAGTAGAATCCAGCTCTTTTGGCTCACAGTTCAGTGAATACCCTTTCCATTTATCACTACTGATTTACAAATATTTGTTAGAAAAATGTGCTGAGAGCTGATCAATAAGGGGAAAAAAAGAGTCTCAATCAGATGCTAAAGAGATAAAATACAAAAACAGAACCCATTTGTTTCATCTGTCAGTTAAATCAAAAGTCAGATAAATATGCATATATACACATCCCAGGAAATAAAAGCTTTGCATAGCCACTCTGTAAATGTACCTCCAATGAACTCTTATTTACTTCTAACAGAAAACAGCATTCGAGCCCAGGTGGTGAGAACTAGAAATCATCTACTTCGTACAGTTAAAGAGAAGCCATGCTTCCAGAAGAGTAACTCTGAGTGGAGTTTAAGGCATCAGATAAACGAGTGTAATAAAACTGCCACAAGGCACTGCCCCCAGTTTTCTGGTTTCCTTATCCTCAGTTCTGTTACATGTACTGCATCCTATTATATCATTGTGAACACTCTCCACAGGTAGTTTGTGTTTGACCATAACCACAATACTACTTTATGCATGTGAGCCAATTAAGAGAATAATTAGGAGATAGGAAATAAACTATAGGGTCTGATACAGATTTTTTTTAATGAGGGATAAAAATAAATAAATAAAATAAATAAATATTACCAAATAAAAGGAGGAACAAGAAATTAGGCCAGATTTTATCTGCTAACTGTGATGCATTACCAAAACGCCCCTCAAATCCCAGTGGCAGACATCAAACTTGTTTTTTCCATTCACATTACATGTCAGCTATAGGTTGGCTTTGGCTGCCTTGAGGCTGTGGCTTTTGCTCCACGTGTCTTCTGATTCTAAGACCCAATCAGAAGGAACAAACCGTATCTGAGACATGCCATTCTCAAGGCAAAAGGTAGAAACTGAGAGGAAGTTGTCATACCTCTTTTCAGAACTAGAATACGTCACTTCCACATTTGTTCCACTGATTAAAACAAGTCATAGTGCCAAGCCTGACTATGGGACAGGGAGACACTGCAAATCACTTGACAGGCAGGCAAGTATAATCGATCTCTTACAAGGAAAGCAGCAAAGAGTGGAGAACTATAATTTATCCCACAGATCTTCCAACTTCCATGTCTAATGCTTTTCTCCTCACTGTTGGTAAGTCAAGGCCAAAGCATACATCCACAACCATTAGGTGAATGATAAAATGAAAATCCAGGGCCAAAAAAGATTCCAGGAGGATGATGACGTGAACGTAACACCCTTACCATTTTCAATCCCTCTGTTGCAACAGATATAGGTCTGATGTCTGTAGATTGCTAAATGGAACTGAAGGTTTGGGCTCTTTGGAGTATAGAGGAAGAGACTGGAATATGTATCTTTAATTTTTCTAGGAGCTGCACAAGTGCCCAGAGTCTAGCCTCTTGGAACCTTGGAACAATGACTGTAAACTAATGGTTCTAGAAAAAGCCTGGTCTGTGGAGATCTGATGACCCTTGGGTGGGGGGGCAGATCTCCCTGAATCATTTGAGACCAAGACCAGAACTGGGCCTTTAGAAGCTGACAAGGAAAATATGACAACACCTAACAAGGCTGAACATCTGGAAAGACAGTTACCAGTCAGGTTTACAAAGGGAGCAACCCACAACTGAAAAGAGCTGTTTGAAGAGTGAGAGGCCAATAATGGTCAGAAAAATAATAAGCTAACTGAAGGAGATTTAACTACAGCAGAGAGAAGCCTTCCTGTATCTAAAAGCACAATTTTCCAAATAAACCATACAGCAGATTAAAAAGAAAGAATGGATCATGGCAAAAGTCCAAATTTGTGGTCTGAAAGATCAAACGAAAAAATAGCTCAAAGCAGCAAAAGAGAAATCATGATAGAAGAGATAAGAGACTTGGAGGACAGAACTAATGAGAGGAACAGCAGTTCCAGCAGAAGAAAGATGAACAGATAGTAGTGAGGCAATAATAAAATACATAACAGAAGATAATTTGTTTGGCCCAAAGAAAGACCTCAATCTGCAGATTAAAAGAGCTCACTTTATTCTAGACACAGACCTAGGCATGACTTAGTAAATGCCTGAACTCTGTAAGAAAAAATTTACAAGCCTTCAGGTGGAAAGAACATATTCCTTACAGTGGGGAAAGCTCAGGGAGATACCAGATTTTCCCACCTGCAACATCAGAAGCTAGAACATGATCCTAACAAGTACTGAGAGAAAACTGGATACTCAAAACCCTACACCTGGCACCTGGCAGAAAATAGTCTAGATACTCAAAAACGTGCTGGGTAAAGGGGAAAGAAAAGGTAATCATTAATGGAATAGAAATGTATAGAAGTTCCAAAGTAACAACAACAACAACAAAAAATCCAAAATAACTTAAACCAGCAAAAATAAGAAAAGGGATAAGAAACAAGTTAAAACATATAACAAATAAGGCAAGTTAAAAGAAAAACTATTTATACAACAGGTGAAGAAAGTAAATTATGCCATTAAAAGAAAGACCTAGCTATATTCTGATAAAAAGAAATATTCTGTTTAAAATAAAACAAAATGATAAAGAAATGCTTAAAATAACAGGATAGACATAAAAATTAGGTTTAAAAGATTAAAATGAATAACATTTTTGTTGTTGTTTTTTTTTTTTTTTAAGAACAGTAAGTAAGGGGCACTTGGATGGCTCAGTGGGCTAAGTGTCCGACTCTTGGTTTCGGCTCAGGTCATGATCTCAAAGTCATGAGACCAAGCCCCATGTAGGGCTCCAGGCTCAGCAGGGAGTCTGCTAGAGATTCTTGCTCTCCCTCTTCCTTTGTCCCTCCCCCTCATCTGTCTCTCTCAAATAAATAAATCTTAAAAAAAAAAATGCCCAGAAATAAAGTCAACAAGAGAGGCATATGACCTATAATATATAAACAAAACCATAAAATTCCATCAGAAGACATCAAACAAGATCTGAAAAAACATACAAACTATACTGCATTCTTGTCAGTTCTCCCAAGCTTAATATATACTTTAATTCTTTCGGTTATAAAGCTGTCTTTTTAAAAGCTGTATATTGATCTTAACAATTATACAGAAGAATAAATGCCCTTGCATAGCCAAGAACTATTTTTGCCAAGAATATTTTTAAAACAAGAGCAATAACTTTCAATATGTATGAGAAATTTAACTTATGAGAAGATGGGGAAAGTTGCTAGCATAATACACTACAGACAACTAGAAGAAAATAGAACCCCGTCTTACTCCAAGCACAAAAAGTAAATACTATACAGATTAAATGTTAAATAAATTGTCTTGTTGATAACCTGCCAGGGGAGGTGGGTAGGGGTATGGGGTAACTGGTGATGGGCATTAAGGAGGGCACTAGATATAATGAGCACTGGGTGTTGTAGGCAACTGATGAATCACTAAATTCTACCCATGAAACTAATAATACACTATATGCTAACTAAATTGAATTTAAATAAACAAATAAGCTGCCAAAAAAATCTAAGAGAATATATGTACATTATACAACAGAGACCTTAAGCTCAGAAGCTATAAATGAGAAGACAGACATATTTACTACATGAAAAAGTTAAAAATTTCTATAGCAAACAATGCAAAAAGCAAAAGAAGAGACAATAAATTTGGAGAAAATATTTCCAATACTGAAGACAGAGGTTTAATACTTACAAATACAAAGACCGCTTATAAACTGACAAGATGAATACCCGGAGGTGGGGGGAAGAGGGCAAAGGACAGAAAGGGGGAAATTTACAGAACAGCAATTCCCAGTGGCCACTGTTGCCAACAAATACATCACACCCAAACTCTGTCAATGCAAATTGAACTACAAAGGAGGTACTAGTTAACATCAATCAGAACGGCAAAACTGATACAACCTGTTCTACCTGTAGTGGACAGGAATGCAAGGAAAAGGGTCCTCTCAGACACTGCTGGTGGATATGTGAATTGCCAGTTTTTAAAGAATGTTATAATCTAGAAACACCTATTTTAAAAACATATCTTCAGATACAGCAAACCCATTCTAAGAAATTTATCGCACAGAAATAAAGCATTTCTGTATAGGGAAGTTTACTACAACACTATTCATAGTGGCTGACACCTAGAAGCAAAGTATATGAACATTTATAAGGAAATAGTTGGGTACATTAAAACAATCCTCTACCACAGAATAGTAAAGCAGTCACTTAAAAGAATGAATTAGAACTGTAACAGTTGACATGAAGAGACTTCTCTAGGTATTGTTAAGACAGACAACCAAACATGGAATAATATATATCATGTAAGCCACCTTTTACAAAGCACAAAACAAAAACTATTTGGATATGATTATGATAGTGTGAAAGCAAAAGTATACACACAGACACATACATATTAAGTCATTAATAGGAGTTGAGTTACGGAGGATGGGAAGAGGGAGGGAAAATTGAGTAAAGAGGTAAAACCCAAAAAAAAAAAAATTTTTTTTAAACCCAACCCACAGCCTTTGTATGGCCATACATACTCAAAATCAATCAAACAGTAACAACAAAAATCAACATTCACATTGATGGGGGTACATCAAAGGGACACAAGAACCAACTGAAAGATATCCAACGGCCTAAACTGCAACGAGTCAAGCAACCAAATAAAGTAGTACTGGATTATAACCCAAAGTATAAAATAATTATTCTTGAATCATACTAATATAATGATTGAATAAATTAAGTTAGAGAGAAGTGACAAAGCTCTACAGAAGAATTCCAAGTAATCCATGTAGATAAGGTAAAGCATAACTGCTGACTCCTTAAATGTGGGCTGCAGACAGTGGCTTCTTCTGAAGGGGACAATGTAGAAATGGGGAAAGAGTAGCCTTCTAGTAGAGACATTCAGCCAAGTGATCAAGGCCAACACTAACAGTGATAAGTCGTGTTGGTAGTATGTACCCTAACATCAGTCTATTTATGAGAAAGATATTAGACAAATCCCAGTAAGAGAGGCATTCACTAGCGTGGAGGACCACAAGGGAAGGGAAGGAAAACTGAATGGGAAGAAATCGGAGAAGGAGACAAACCATGAGAGATTCTGGACTCTGGGAACTAAACTGAGAGTTAAGGAAGGGAGGGGGTGGGGTGATGGGGTAACCAGATGATGGGTATTGAGGGCACGTGTGGTGGTGAGCACTGGCTGTTATACTCAACTCATGAATCGTTGAACACTACATCAAAAATTAATGATGTACTATATGCTAGCTAATTGAACATAATAATAAAAAAAGAGAGAGAGAGAAAGGCATTCACAACCAGAGGAGGTGACCAGAACTCTCAAAACCAGCCAGGTCATCAAAAACAAAGAAAGTCTGAAAGTATCAACATAGAACAGCCTATGGACACATGACAACTAAATGTAATGTGATATCCTTGATGGGATCCTGGAAGAGAAAAAAGACATTAGGTAAAAACTAATGAAATCTGAATAAACTATAGATTTTAGTTCATTACAATGTACCGATACTGGTTCATTAATTGTAACAAATGTATCATACTGAGTAGGATATTAATAATGGGGAGTAGGGCACAGAGAATAAGGTTACTCTGTATTATCTTATATTATAATTCTGTAATTCTTAAACTGTTCAAAAAAATACAGTATAGGGGTGCCTGGGTGACTTAATCAGTCCTAACTCTAGATCTAGGTCATGATCTCAGGGTGTGAGATCGAGCCCTGTGTCAGGCTCCGCACCCAGCGGGGAGTCTGCTTCTCTCCCCTCCCCCACCCCACCTCTCCCTCTGCCCCTCCTGCTCATGCTCCCACATGCTCTCACTCTCTCTCAAATAAATAAACTCTTTAAATAAAGTTTATAAAAAAACAAATAAGTACTCAACTAAGTTTTTTTTCTTTAAATAAAACAAATTATCCCTAGAGTGCCATAAGTGGACATAATTTGGGGGTGATAAGAATTAGATTGTGTGGGGGCGCCTGGCTGGCTCAGTTGTTAAGCGTCTGCCTTCGGCTCAGGTCATGATCCCAGGGTCCTGGGATCGAGCCCTGCATCAGGCTCCCTACTCAGCAGGAAGCCTGCTTCTCCCTCCCCCACTCCCCCTGCTTGTGTTCCCTCTCTCTGTGTCTCTGTCAAATAAATAAATCTCAAAAAAAAAAAAAAATTAGATTGTGTTGTAAATTACAACTCTGTAATTACACTAAAAATCACTTCTTTGTACACTTAAAAGGAGGAATAATAATGGTATATAAATTATACCTTGACAAAGCTGCTAATAAAAAATGTCCTTGCATAAAAGAAGAAAAGTTGAAGATTATGAAGATATAAAGGTTATTAAAATTTTACTTGCATTTTGCAGCACAACCATAACCACAGAGAAAAAAAAAAATCTACATTTTCTCTTCTCAAATAATGAAGACGAAGCCTCTCAAACACATGTTAAAGCCCATAAGCCTGAAATCATCATTGTATTGCCCCTGTGGAAAACATCCTTAAATGAGAAAGTATATTATTTGATAATTCTATTTCACACTGTAATTATAACATGTTTTAAAAAGAGTTATTTAGGGGCGCCTGGGTGGCTCAGTTGGTTAGGTGACTGCCTTCGGCTCAGGTCATGATCCTGGAGTCCCTGGATCGAGTCCCGCATCAGGCTCCCTGCTCAGCAAGGAGCCTGCTTCTCCCTCTAACCCTCCCCCCCTCTCATGTACTCTCTCTCTCTCATTCTCGCTCTCTCAAATAAATAAATCTTTAAAAAAAAAAAGATTTATTTATTTGAGAGAGAGAACAAGAGCAGGGGGAGGGGCAGAGAGAGAGGGAGAGAGAGGGAGAGAGAGAGAATCTCAAGCAGACTCCCCAGTGAGTGCAGAGACCAATGTGGGGCTCACCCTCATGACTCTGAAATCATGACCTGAGCTTAAATCAAGAGTCAGATGCTTAACCGAATGAGCCACCCAGGCATCCCTATGGTAACATTTTAATTAAGTGGTTTCTGATATAAAATCTGGGACATATGCTAAACCTACACAGCTACAAAATGAGTCAATAAAGTGACTAATAGTTAATCATTTAAAAGCTATTTCTAATAGTGCTCAAAATGAAAACCCTTATGAGACTGAAGTTACAGAATAATAAAATACCACTGAATCATCTATAAATACAAACACTGAAATAGTAATAAGCATTTTATTATTTTTTTAAGATTTATTTATTTTAGAGAGTGTGCGGGGGGGAGGAGCAAAAGGAGAGGGCGAGAGAGAATCTCAAGCAGACTCCACGCTGAGCACAGAGCCTGATGTGGGACTCGATCCCAGGACCCTGAGATCATGACCTGACCCAAAATCAAGAGTTGGCCACTCAAACGACGGAGCCACCCAGGCACCCTAGCAATAAGCATTTTAACAGAGACTTTTCCCTTAAAATGTTCCACATACTGAAACTATAAATTATAATAAACTTAAGCTTTAAAGAATTAACCAAGAGGGGCACCTGGGTTGCTCAGTCGGTTAAGCGTCTGCCTTCGACTCAGGTCATTATCTCGGGGTCCTGGGATGGAGCCCCGAGTTGGGCTCTGCTCAGCCAGAAGTCTGTTTCTCCGGCTCCCTCTGCCCCTCCCCTTCTTGTGTTCACTCTTAAAAAAAAAAAAAATTAACTGAGATATAAACACTCTCACAAAAACTCACAAAATTTGACTGCTCTTTCTTTACAAACCACATCCTGTCTTTCAGGCCAACTCACTAGAAACTCCTGAAGTCAGGAGTCCATGGGAAGACTGGGAGCTGCGTGGGCTGGGGTGGGGTAGAGTGTCTTAATGAATCAAAGTACCTAGAACAACATTTGGCATATAAGGGGTTCTCAATAAATATTTCTTAAGTAAATGAATACATCTCAGACAAAAGCATAGTAAAAGAGAAGGATAAAATGCTTTATTCTAGAAGCTATTAATTCTAGAAGCTGACTTATCTCCATCTCAGTCAATATTAAAATAAAGTGGAGAAAAATAAAAATGAACAATCTGCCACAAAATATTAAAATAGACTGGCTTCCAGTAGTTTTCTTTCATTTTACCTAGATTTCAAAACGTAATAAATATCCAATTCCTTTATAATGAAAAATTCCTTCAAAAACCTTAATGGAAAAGCATCCCAATTTTGTCTAACATTTACATTCACTCTTGGGAGTCAGGGGAAATGGAAAAAGGGAAGAGGGATTTTTTTTTAAAGCAAATTTACTGCAAAGTTTATCATTATTAGAATGGCATATGACACAGCTTGTTCCCAGGCGAAACAATCCTTTGCTTTCAAATTCAGTACCACTTAGATGCGTTTAATCTGAATGTTTTCTAAATTGTTTGGTTAACAGAAGTATGTAGAATTTTAAGAAAATGAGGAGGTTCTTAAGTATGATACATTATTTTTAAAAACCATAGAAAAACCCCAAAAGGAGGAAATGTGTAAAAACAAATTATGATATACATGCAAAGTAAATAATAAAGATAGAAAATCTTTGATAGAGAACTTCAGTGACAATATGGAATTGCAATGTAAAATCAAAAAAGGCACTTTGCTTCCATTCTTCCCATCTTTAAAATCAAGATAAGAATAATAACGACAAATTCTTAGTGCTAAGTGCCAGGCACTGTTTGAAGCACTTTATATACTTTACAAATAGGTTACAATACGTAACTAATTCTAGCGCAACTCAACAATAATCGGTATATATTTCGGCTTTCAACAGAGGTTAGCCAAGAGAAAATAATACTGTAAATCACCTGCGCACAGGGTAATTTTTCCTTAAAGATAGTCTTTTCTCATAATCCAATAAGGAAATGTTGCTGTTTTCTTAAAATATTTTAAATGGTGCCATTTAAACAACAAATGGAAAATTAAGGACAAATACAAATGCAAACAATTATAAAAGAGTACCTTATAAGGAGAAACATAAAGAAAACACAACTGTGTGTGTTCTACTGACACACAATTTTTATTGATTAAAGAATGCATAATACTTTTTTTTTTTTAATTTGAGAGAGAGAGAAAGAGAGAGAGCACATGAGAGGGGGGAGGGTCAGAGGGAGAAGCAGACCCCCTGCCGAGCAAGGAGCCCGATGTGGGACTCCATCCCGGGACTCCAGGATCATGACCTGAGCTGAAGGCAATCGCTTAACCAACTGAGCCACCCAGGCGCCCAAGAATGTATATTACTCTTAATATAATATACCTAAGCTATTTCTTGAACACTGAGCTTTCTTTAAGGTAAAACTTTTGTAATACAGTAGATGACTTTCAGAGCTCTAGATGAATGGAGGCATTGTTAAGCAGGAAACACAAGTGGAATATTTTTGAGAATTCCATTGTTAAAGAAAACAGGATAACAACAAACCCTCTGAAAATATGTGAGCTGTTCAGAAATATACAGAAGCCCCAGCTGATCTACTTCCTGGTAGGTAATGCTTTAGAGATATGCGATGCATTTAAGATCACTGAGGGCCTAACACTGATTCACACCACAAGTGCCTCACAGAGTGGTTTTTCATACCAAATAAAATTTCAGACGAAAAAAGGGTTGAAGTCCAACTAAAAAGAAATACTTTTTTTTTTAATGAAGTAATCCAGTCTTTGAATTTGCATCTTAATAGGACTTTTCATTCTATTCTATTAATAAAGGTGTGGAAAGAATGCAAAAGCATCACAATACTAAGAAAGACCAGCATAATTAAAAGAATCTGTGAAATTAGAGGCCTTAATTTAATCCAGTCTCCATTAACACCATCAACACTTACTGAAGGCTCACTGAGTGTCCAGAGCAAAGACAGACCCTGGGAATACAAGGATGACTAATAAAAGGTCTCTGGCCTCAAGGAGCTGACAATCTAACATTCTTTTTTTTGTCTATCTTATTTTAATTAATTAATTTAGTATTTTTTAAAATTATTAACATATAATGTATTATTTGTTTCAGGGGTACAGGTCTGTGATTCATCAGTCTTACACAACACACAGTGCTAAAATTCTTTAAAAGTGTTTTAAGAACTAACTCTAACTGATGTTTCTCTACTGAATAAAAGTGACTGGCTCCATATCACATGACGATCACAGGGCCTAATCGCTAAAGCAGTTGAACCGAATTGCACCAAAAGCACGTAAGCATATAGGTGGGGGCTGGCTGCCTCTCCTTCTTAAAAGTTGATCCTTCTCAAATTCCAAGGCTGAGAATATAGTCAGGTGGATACTGAAGTTCTGGATACCCTGCCCCCTCCCCACAGGACACAGCTGCAGAAGTAACTCCTTATTTCAAGAAGGTTCCTCTCTGAGTACCAGTTCTGTGGTGCCCCTTGATAAGAAGAGCCAGATTCTGGATCATAGGAAGGATGACAGCCTATTTTAGCTACTAGTTTAATAACAAAGAGAACTGGTTTTGCCTGCATGTTTGCAATTGTTACCTCTATACTAGGTAAAAAAGAAACTGGGCCACTAGCACTGTGGGGTTGTCTAGTAACTCCATTTCAACTCTGGTCCAAAAAATAAGAAAGAATTCTCAAACAAGTAACATTGCAAAAAAATTTTACAGAAACAGGGAAAGGGGACAGGTGGGGATGGGAGATACATATATTAGTTGGTGTGTATATATATACCTGTATATATGTATGTGTATATACACATATATATGCATATAGACTAAAGGCATAATTATTTATTTGAGAGTAATAGTGTCAATTGCCAAAAATTCAAAACCCTTTAAGACATATTGCTGTGATGTACACAGGATGAAATATCCATTTTCTACTTGTATAACCTACAAAGCTGTGAATATGCAGAACTGACCAAGAATTTGACCCTTGATATATAAACAATACCGTACAGCAGACTTTTTGCCTGAGGGATTTATTTCATTTTGTTTCATTATTAAGCCTCTTCAACCTTAATATACGCTCAAAGATACATGCTAGTTTTAATTCAACAAATTTCTAAGTGTGGAATGTACTAGCATAGGGCCTAGCACATACCAGGTGCTAGATTTAAATCCTTGGTTTGCTACATCAAAACCATATACGTGCTGTTCTTTAGAAAGCTATAGAAAACATCATAATCAACTGCTACCTCCTTTCTGGTTGGCATTTCCTGATGCAGCCCCTCCCCCGCAAAGAGCCATGACTCTCATGCCTTTGGAACCTTTCTAGTGAAGTTCCATTTCACATGGGGTTAGGCTCTATAGGTCTGTGGGTAAAGACCACATCATGTTACTCTAGACTCTAGTCTAGTCTAGTAGGACTTCTTACTAGAGACCAAGGCAACTCAAAACAGAAGAGAACAAGCAAAGTTTGGATTCTTGGTTAGGAACCAAAGGTAACTACAGCATCTGTGTTATGGGCCAAGTGGATGTGTGGGCACTGTGAAGCAACATGAGAGTTTGCTCCTCCCCGCAATTCTTACCACCACACTACATAAGGAGTCAGTGCTAGCGTGTCCAAGAGCGAGAAAGGGGAAAATGAGACAATCCAACATAGAATGTCTTTATGAGTATAGGGGTAAAAGCAAAGAAACCAGTGAACAAAATGGGGGCGCTGGGGATGGAGACCCCTGGTGGGGTTAACCTATTTACAGAGTCTGAGCCAGTATGAAAACAATCCCATGTTAGTAAGAACTAGAGATGGTGATCCCATCTTTGGAGAACCCTAGGCTCCTTGTGATATCTGAAGATTTTCTAAGCACTTCAACCATTCTGTAAGTGTTAACAGCCAAACCCCTTTCTCTGTGGCATGGATTTTCTTAACAGTCCTCTCTGATCATACCATTCCACTTATCAAGCCAAGTATACATGATGTGAACACAAGAATAGCTTTCTCTTTTTTTTTTAAGATTTTATTTATTTGACAGAGAGAGCACAAGCAGGGGGAGCAGCAGACAGAGGGAGAGGGAGAAGCAAGCTCCCCACTGACCAGGGAGCCCAATGCGGGACTTGATCCCAGGATTCTGGGATGCGAGCCGAAGGCAGACGCTTAACTCACTGAGCCACCCAGGCACCCAAGGATAGCTTTCTTTTTACAGGAGGTCAGTAGAAGACTCGAACAGCCTTGAAGGTCCCAAATACATTAAGAATGAGATTTCCAGATTTCGGAATTCAGAGACAACAGACTACTATTCTCCCACATCCTTAAAGAAAGAGTAAACCTTTTTTTTTTTTTTTTTGGTTTTTCATTTAAATATAATCAATTAAATAACATACACAAAAAGTCTCCTCTATGCCAGGACACTTAAATAAAATCACAACAAAATTTTACCAGACAACACCCTCTATCCCACCCTAAAGAATTTACATGAGCTAATACAAAGTTGTTAAAGGAATGTACTAACTTTGAAACAGAATAATGGCTTTTCCTAAATGCCAGTATTTTAAGAATACTTAGATATGCTAGTAGGTCTGACCTACTGTTACATTCCACAGGGCTGGTTTTTGTCACTCAATTACACAAAACGGTATTTCTCAGAGTGGATGCTACAGTTTGAAGATGAACTTAAAATAGAATTTTCACTAGAAATATGTAAAACAAAAACAATCTCTCCAACAAGAGAAGCATAATGAGTAAATGACTCTTTTGGGAGTTGTAAATTGGTTGAACCACTTTGGCTAAGAGTTTGGAGTATCAATTAAGTTAAATATACATCTTAACCCTGTGACACAGCAATTCTACCCCTACGTATATACCTAAGAGAAATGAGTACTTAAACTCACAAAAAATCACATTCTAGAGTGTTCGTATTAGCTTTATTCATAATACCAAAAACTGCCAACAACTCAAATACTTATCAACAAAAGAAGTGATACACAAACTGTAGAATATTGACATAAAGGGATACTGTAAAACAAATTAAAAAAGTATTATTATACATAAAACGTGGCTGAATCTCAGTGATAAAAAGAACACACGGTAGGGCGCCTGGGTGGCTCAGTCATTAAGCGTCTGCCTTCGGCTCAGGTCATGATCCCAGGTCCTGGGATGGAGCCCCATATGGGGTTCCCTGCTCAGCGGACAGCCTGCTTCTCCCTCTCCCTCTGCTGCTCCCCCTACTTGTGCTCACTCTCTCTCTGTCAAATAAATAAATAAAATCTTAAAAAAAAAAAGAGCACACAGTGTGTGATTCTATTCACATGAAGGTCAGGAACAGATAAAGCATCTACGATGAGGAAAATCACAACAGTGGTTAGTTAACTCTAGGGGAGAGAGGATGCAAACATGAAATGGGAAGGGCCCAGGAGCTTCTGGGTGACAAAAAAGTTTTTTATCATGAACTGGGTGGTGGTTACAGGGATATGTACGTAAACGCAACACAGTGAGCTGTACAGTGAACACCTGTGTACTTGAGAATATGTAAATTATGCCTAGGAAATAAACTGATACAGACCTTTTCATAAAAGCAAAGGAAGAAATAATGATGGGGGGGAATAATATATTTACCTATGTAAAAATATGAAACCTCCATGCAGAACATGAAGGTCTTAGAGAAAAGTAAAGGGCAACTGACAGAACTGGGCATATATTTACAATGTATGTGATAAATATTGACAGGGCAAATATGTACCTCACCACTGAAGTACATCCACATGCACAGAAGGGTTAGTACATCTCAAACGTAAAATTAAAAAAAGATGTCAACCAGAAATTCTCAAAAAAAGCACTAACACTCTAACATGAATCCTGAGCAGTCATCTCCAGCTCACGAGGTGCACCAGGGAAGGACATCCTGCAACGAGGCCCCAAAGCAGTCGACCAGAAGGCTGCTGGCTACTCCACTGGAATCAGTCATTTCCTAGTAATGAGTCGCAGAAATCCAACACTTCAGTTTTCTTTTCCAGCACCTCCCTCGTGGCAGATGGCATTTTCCTAGTATAATTACAAAACTGAGCAAGGACTTCTATCCTTGCTCCACTAGCAGTAGCCAACCTTGGCCTGGGATACGGGTGAGTTCTGTGCCTGTTCTGATCAACATCTTATGCTCACAGAGGCTCCAGAACACAGATGGGCTTTTCTGGGCACTCCTGCTCCACTCTCAAATTCTGGGCCACAAGGGGACTCTCTCAGGTCTGCTGCCCTGCCCGCAAATCCTCCTTTTAAGTAGCTGGGAGAGTAACATAAGAAATGAGCTGAATGGGTGCAGACTCTCCTGGCACTTGAGACTTCAAGGAATTCTCAGCTCTCACAAAAGACCACATCGAGCCTTCCAAAATATGCTAAGACTTCATGTATTTCCTTGTGACCCATTTTGCCTGCCACCTCTTCCCATATACCAAAAGCGCAAACAGTCTGTGCATCCTGTCTCTTCCTGGAGGGGCTTGTGATCCTTGGTACAGTTTCCTCGGTTGCCTTGCCATCTCAGCTCTGTGACAGACTCAAGAAAAAGTACTGTTATTTTATATATTATCTCGCTCCCTTCTCCTTGTGGCACTATACATCCTGACGGGAAATACTACCATTTCTATTCAGAAAATATTGTGAAATAAACGAACCACAGAAACAGACTCACTAAAAAAAAAAAAAAAAAAAAAAAAAAAGAGAGAGAGAACAAACTGGTGATTGCCAGAGGGCAGGGGGGTGCAGAAATAGGTAAAAGTGATTAAGAGGTACAAACTTCCAGTAAGTCATGGGATGGAGTGTACAGCATAGGGAATATAGTCAATTATATTGTAATAACACTGTACAATGTATGGTGACAGTAACTACCCTTATCACAGTGAGCGCAGCATAACATATAGAATTGTTGAAATTAATATAACATTGAATGTCGTCAACTATACTTCAATTAAAAAAATATCCATCATGTAATGAATGAAAATGAAAACACATCACTACAAAGTTTGGGAAATACAGTTAATCTGGTGCTTAGAGGAAAATTTATAAATTTAAATGCTTACATGAGGGGAAAATAGGAAGATTTACAAACTAATGACCTAAGCTTCCAACTTATAAAGCTGTAAGGAGAACAGCAAAATAAGCCAAAGTAATAGGAAAAGGAAATAATAAAGGTAAAAGCAGAAAGCAGTAAAATAGAAAAAAAAACGAAATTAGATAAAATTGATTTTTAAAAACTGGTTCTTTGAATAGATCAATAAATTCACAAATCTCCAGCTATACATATGACCAAGAAGAAAAAAGGCAAGACCAGTATTGGGAATTACCAATACTGGGAATGAAAGAAGTGACATCACATTAAAATGATAAGACAAACAACTTAGATGATATGGACAAATTTCTTAAAAAACTGACACAAAACAGAATACTTCAGTAGTCCTGTATCTGTCCAACATATTAAGTTTATGAAAAGAAAGAAACCTAGGCCCAGATGATTTTGCTGTTCAATTCTACGAAGTAAGGAAGAACATCAATCTTACACCAACTCTTTTAGGAAATAAAAGAGACTATGTCCTAACACATTTAATGAGGTCTGAATTACCCTGATACCAAAACCAAAGATATTCTGAGAAAAATCTACAGATCGATATTCTTCATGAAGACAGATGTAAGAATTCTTAACAAAATACTAGTAAGGTGAGTCCAGAAATACAAGAAAATGGTAATAACACATCATGAGCAAGTGATCTCTATTCCAGGAATACAAGGTTATTTCATCATTCTAAAATCAATGTCATTCACCACATTAACAGAATAAAGAAGAAAAGTCATGATCATCTCAAGAGATTCACGAAAAGCTTTTGAAAAAATTAAACAACCATTATAATACAAAAACTAGCAATTGTAGGGAACTTTTCCAACCTGTGTAAGGACACCTATAAGAAGCATACAGCTGACACCATACTTATTGGCAAAAGACTTCATCCTTTTCCCCTGCCTGAGACTAGGGAGACAACAAGGAGGCCCACTGTTGCCACTTCTATTTAACATTTTATTGCAGGGTCTAGCCGATATAATAAGGCAAGAAAACAAAAAGAATGCATACTGTAACAGATAAGTAAAAAAGTAAGAAGACTGACAGTACCACATGTTGGCAAGGATATGGAGCAACTATAACTCTCAATCATAGCTGGTAGAAATATCACATAGTACAACCACTTTGGAAAACAGTTTGGCAGTTTCTTAAAAAGTTAAACACATATCATATGGCCCATCTTCTCCACTTCCAGGTATCTGCCCAAAACAAGTTAAAACAAATACCCACACAAAGACATGCCTAAGAATGCTCACAGTTGCTAATTTTTAATACCCAAAAACTGACAAAACACATGTCTATCTATAGGAGAACAGATAAACTGTGATATATTTATACAACTGAATACCACTCAACAACAAAAAAGAATGAACTCTGATACATGCAACAACATGGATGAACTTCAAAAAAATTATGCTAAGCAAAAGAAGCCAGATGCTACAGAGTACATACTGCATGATTTCATTTATTTTAAGTTCTTTAAAACACACACAGGCTTGGGGAGCCTGAGTGGTCCAGCTGGTTAAGCAACCAACTCTTGGTTCCAGCTGAGGTTATGATCTCAGGGTCATGAGATGGAGCCCTGCATCCAGCTCCATGCACAGCGCAGAGTCTGCTTGAGATTTTCTCTCCCTCTCCCTCTGCCCCTCCCGTTCATGCTCACTCTCTCTCTCTCTCAAATAAATAAATAAATCTTAAAAAAAACAAAAAACAAAAAACCACACACATAAACACACACAAGCTCTAAAGTGCCAGGTAGCTGATTAAGTAGTTGCACAGGGCTGAAGCTGAAGACAGAGATCGGACTCGAAAGGACACAAAGGAACTTCTCTGGGGAGGATGAAAATGTTCTTTATCAGGGAAGGCAGGCTGGCTGCCTGTTTTTGGTAAATGAAGTTTTACTGGATCACAGCCATGCCTATTAATTATGTGTTGTCTATAACTGCTTTTACACTGTAAGGGCAGAGTAGAGCAGTTACAACACAGATTTTACAGCCAACAAAGTCTAAAATATTTATTATCTGACCCTCTACACAAAAAGTTTGCTGACACCTATTCTTTATCTTACTTGGGATGATAGGTTATGGTTGTATGAAAATGTCAGAACATATTGAACTGTATGCTTAAAACAGACATATTATAGGTAAATGACAGTTCTATAAAACTGACCTAAAAGTAACAAGTACTTACTTGGAAAACTAACAAGTACTACTTGGAAAGCCTCATTTTCAATAGGAATTTTTGTAAAGAAGTGAGTTTTATAATATGAAATTATTTCCAAAATGGTCATTTTTATCCAATATAAACCACAATAATTAAAAGCCAAGAAGATAAAAAAGAGCTCGGGAGGAAATGTGTTCCCATCCCACATAACCATAAAACTTGACTAGAAATAAACTATGAAAAACTTGCAGAAAATTGCTTACCAAAAAATGTGTAATTTTCAATCATCAACAGACACTCCAAATAATTGATGCATGGAATGAAAAATTTCAAATAGTAACTGATATATTATTTCACACTAAGTGCTAATCTATGAACTGACTTAGAAGTTAAAGTCATGGTATATGTATAAAACTTCCAATTCCAATGCAGCATTCATTTGCCCATGCCTATTTGTTATTGAAACCACGTGTTGGCACTGAACCATTTCATGGTTCATTTGAGACAAACATGCAGAAAATTGTGGGAAACAAACAGAGCCCTAGGAGTCTGTTAAAGGCAAGACACTCAGCTCCAATGCAACTTCAGTTTGGAGACTTCATGAAGCTTAAGCTAAAAAGCCCATCCATGAGTGAAAAGAGGTCTGTCTACCAAGAAACGTCTACTGCAGCTGTAAGGTACAGAGACTGCAACCACTGACCAAGTTTTCATTTTTAACCCAGAAATTGCAAAACATAGATCCCATTATTTAATGAGAGAATGTGTGCCAAGACTTTACATGGTATCTTCATCTCGTCACGTATTTAAACACTGCAGGGTAAAAATGTCCTCTAAAAAAATCTAAAGCATGTTATCAAACTAGTAAAATAATACTGATACAAAGAACTTCCTTTAAAGACACTTGGCTATACACTAAAGATGAAAACAGAATCCTCTCAGGATCTGCCTCCCGTTTTCAAAATTCATTTCAGACAGCCATGTATATTTTAAAGCAAGTTCCTCCTGTTAATTCTGAATTCTAAACAGCCTACCACTGTCAAAATAAGGCAAAATGCAATGAGGCGAACAGGAAGCTAAGTAACCAGAAAGTGTAATAAAACCCCACAAGGAAAAATTTTTAAAAACTTTAAATCTACGTTTTGCCATGATTTCCACTACCTCTTAAGTCAAATAACATATGGCTTCCCTTCTTCCCTGTAATTACTCTATATGCCTGTCCCCAACCCACTGGGCACACTATTCAAATGACGAAACCTTTGAAGACACTCTACAACTTGCTAGGCATCATGATAGATAAACAATTCAAAGAGATGCAAATCCATAAGGTGAAGGACTTCTCACACTGGACAAACTCTCAGCACTCCACAGCAGAGCACTCTGGGAGCCCAGAGCCAGAGGGGGTTGGGTTGAGAAGGAAAGCCTTCCCTTTCCATGCTCTCAAGGACAAGGAAAGTACTCTAAATGGACAGAATGGTATAAACTTTAGCACACATCATAATCATCTGGAGGGCTTGTTAAAATACAGACTCTGAGCCCTATCCCCAGGTTTCTGATTTAGGCAAGGCCTGAGAATTTGCATTTATACCCAGTTCCCAAGTGATGATGATGCTGTTGATCAATGGACCACACTCTGAGAACCACTGGTACAAGCACATGTGTGTGGCCTGTTTACAGATGCCCAACTAGTTTCCTGTGGTTGGAATACAGTTAGCATTAATTTGTAATAAATTCCTTTTTCTCCACAAAGAATGTATCCACACTTCATTAGTTTCCTTTTTTTTTTTTCCTTTTTAGGGAGGCTACAACCACTTTAAAGATCATGACAACTGGGATAAAAATGACCCATGTTAACATATAAAAGAATTAGAGGGTTTAACAAATTTTTTTATTATGTAAAATATTTTAAAATACAAATTTTTAAAAATGGTTAAATTCAGGGTATTTTTAAACAAAGCTTAAAGCTTTCATAAACAAATTATCTTCAATTTACTTCTCAACATCCAAGTGGCTTAAACCGCTTCATACCTAAAGGATGGCTATAATAAAAAATGACAAACACTAAGTGTTGGAGAGAAACAAGAGTTCTCCCACACACTATTGGTGGGAATGTAAAATGGTGCAGCCATTGTGGAAAGCAGGCAGCTGCTCAAAAAGCTAAACACAGACCCAGTAATTCCACTCCTAGGTATACACCCAAAAGAATGGGAAGCAGGGACTCAGACACTTGTATACCAACGTTCATTGCATGCTAGAGTCTGAGTATTTATGTGCCCTCAAAACTCACATGTTGGAATCCTTATGCACAACATGATGGTGTCGGGTGGGGCCTTTGAAGGTGATGAGGTCATGAGAGTGGGGCCTTCATGAATAGCATTAGTGCTCTTATAAAAGAGAGTCAGTCCACAGTACTCCTTACCCCTTCTTCCAGGTGAGGAGACTACCAGGAGTCTGCTACCCAGAAGAAAGCTCTCACCCGCCCAGGCTGATACCCTGATCTTGGATTTCCAGCCTCCAGGCCTATGAGCAATACATTTCTGCTGTTTACGAGCCCCCAGTCTGTGATATTTTGTTACGACAGCCCTAATGGATGAAGACACCGCAGTATTATTCACAAGAACCAAAAGGTGGAGCAACAGGGGAATGGATACACAAAATATGCTATATACATAAAATGGAATATTATTCAGCCTTAAAAAGAAATGAACTTTTGATATGTAAACCACATCATGGATAAAGCTCGAAAACACTATTAAGTGAAATAAGCCAAACACAGATAATAAATATTTTATAATGAACTTATGTGAAATATCTAGAATAGGCAAATTCATAGACACAGAGAGTAGACTAGAGATTATTAAGGATGGGGGGGGAATGAGGAGTTATTGCTTAATGGTTACAGAGTTCATATTTGGGGTGATGACAAAGTTTTGGAAATAGATAGGGATAATGGTTGCATAACACTATGCAAGTAATTTATGCTACTGAATTGTACACTTAAAAATGGTTACAATGGCAAAGTCTGTTATATATATTTCACCATCAAAAAAAAGGTTCAGGGGCACCTGGGTGGCACAGTCGGTTGGGTGTCTGCCTTCGGATCAGGTCATGACCCCAGGGTCCTGGGATCGAGTCCCACATCAGGCTCCCTGCTCAGCGGGGAGCCTGCTTCTCCCTCTGCTGCTGCCCCTGCTTGTGTTCTCTCTCTTTTTCAAATAAATAAATCTTTGAATAAATGAATAAATAAATAAATAAAACTTCAAATGGTATAATCTCAGTTGTTTGTCCTAAAAGCCCACTGAAGATTAAACTGTTGATATCAGTACTCTGACGTCAGTTTAGCAGAGCACTTAAGTTATAAAGACATGTCATTAGCAGTTCCATTTTGTCTACAGTACTTATATGCTAAGAAAATCTGCTTATGGGAAACTAGACAACAGTTTCAATAAACTTTAGTCAAATAAGCTGTGAAAGACAGCAATAGTTCATAAGAACTAGCTCACTAATCAGATGCCAGGAAGGTACAAGAATGCTGTTGAGTTTTGTTTCTCATAAAAATTACCTAATTTCATTGTCCCAAAATCATATGAAAAATGAACTGCCTAATGAAAGCACATAAAGTATTTTGATAAACACACCAGCTGGATGCATCATATATCAGAATGCTATCTTTGAACATAATTTTTACTTGCTTAGCCATAGTATGAATGTCCAGTTGCATATGGTCTCACTTGCTTCTGGCATCCCTCACATGCTTTCAATACTGTCGGTACTTTAAAGAAAAAAAGAAAGAAAGAAAATGAAACAATTTTATTAGATGCAAATGATGTAATGTGGTTTCTGCTATATAGGAAATCTGTGATAAGCTGTGGACCTAATACACGCTCCTACTTCACTAACTTTGATTCTACAACTTTTCATCTGTTTTAAATGATGCTGACTCTTGATTTCCGACCTCAAAACTGTGAGCTCCTTAAGGGTGCCTGTGACTCTGCCTTATATTCACAGACTCTGGCATACAGATAATATATCAGTATTGTGTGAAAGTTTATAAATACAGTGTAAGTCACCATGGGTGGGGGTGGGTAAGGATCACTCAAATTCATCAATCTAAAAATCCTTCTAAGCTTGGGCGCCTGGGTGGCTCAGTTGGTTAAGCGACTGCCTTCGGCTCAGGTCATGATCCTGGAGTCCCGGGATCGAGTCCCACATCGGGCTCCCTGCTCAGCGGGGAGTCTGCCTCTCCCTCTGACCCTCCTCCCTCTCATGCTCTCTGTCTCTCATTCTCTCTCGCAAATAAATAAATAAAATCTAAAAAAAAAAAAAAAATCCTTCTAAGCTTAATATATAAACTTGGTATCTGTTAACAACATCTTAGAATCCTAACCAGGAATGTCAGTTTTTATACCACTGGCTAAATTATTCAATCATGTTACTCTCAGAGAACCATCTTAGAAGAAAAATTTGCAGATCCACTTAAGAAAAAAGGTATGTTCTTGGGCGCCTGGGTGGTTCAGGTGGTTAAGTGTCCGTCCAACTCTTGATTTTGGCTCAGGTCATGATCTCAGGGTCCTAGGATGGAGCCCCGCATCGGACTCCCTGATCAGCGGGGAGTCTGCTTGTCTTCCTCTCCCTCTGCCCCTCCCCTGGCTCGTGCACACTCCTTCTGTCTCTCTAAAATAAACAGATGTTTTTAAAAAAAGATATGTTCTCATCTGTCTGTAAATTATAGCAATACACTTAATAATGGAAAAGAACTCTATCCCCTATATCTGGACACTGCTTCTCTAAACTTCTCACATCCATGAGAACCCAAGAAACTTAACAAGCTTGTGAATTCTTATTCTGGGAGAGGGGGATGAAGATCATTTGGAAATAACTTTGGCTTTTGACAGCTGCAAGTGTAAAATTTAGCTCCTAAAAAATCGTTAATAAAAAAATCCCAGGACTCTTAACAACTGATGCCACTGTTATAAAAAACAAGATGTACTTTTTAGTGACAAAACCTCTCAAGTTTCTTAACACTATGGAATAAAATGTTGGTAAGTCTATCAGGTCTTTTTAACTCTAAAAAAATCATAATACATGTCATGATCATCTTCCTGACCCTAATATATCAATACAGCCACAAGGAAAGAAACGTGCCCAGGGCCACATGAGCTTGGGAGAGCGCCCCAGGCTTCACATGGGATCACAGCCCTGGCTGACACCTTGACTGCTGCCCTGTGAGATCCTGAGCAGAGAATCCAGCCACACTGCCCAGACTGGTCTAAGGAACTGTGGGATAATAAGTAGGTGTTGTTTTAAGCCACTAAGTTTGTGTTAATTCATTATACAGCTATAGAAAACTAACACGGTCATCTAAAGCACTTCCAATGTTCCCCTAAGTGATTCTGATGTTACCTGACCCCTTACTGACTCCTTCATTTTAATAGGGTGAAAACTGTGGGATATTCTGGTTCAATGATCTTGACTATTAATGTTTGATCTCAGACAAGGGAACAGCCAAAATTGTGTGTGTGTGTGTGTTGTGTGTGTGTCTACGCACACGCATACAGTTAAGGTTTCAGAAATCTTAAAATACTTGCTGCCTTACACCCTAAATTCTATCTAGAAAGCATCTTGATCATTCTCTGATAGAACCACCTCATTTACAGACTAGCTGCAAGGAGGGCATGGCCGGCCCCGGGCTCACAGAGCTCCGGAGCAGGGGGATCTTCAGCACACTGAGGTATGCCCTCAGAAGCCTATCAGGTGGCCTCCTGTTAAAGACATTCATAGTTAGTTGGGCTTGACTGTAAAGGGGGGAGAGAGAAAGAATCTCTCCTCTCTCTGCTACTGCACTAAAAGGCCTGCAAAATAAACACTGCACATTTTAGAAAAGCAGACTTGAAAGCAGAAACGAGAAGATTCAAAGACTAAAAGCAACACCAAAGATGTCAATGCTAAGTAAAGCACAGTAACTACTGTATTATAATAACGTCTTCTGTATCTTTAAAGCAGTGGTTCTCAACCAGGAACAATTCTGCCCCCCAGGGGACATTTGGTTGTCACTGCTGGGGGGTGAGCTGAGGTGCTTCTGGCATCTAGTGGGTGGAGGGCAGGGATGCTGCTAAAGCTCCTACTGCACACAACAGTCCCCACAGGCAATCATTCACCAGGCCCAAAATATCAACCGTACACAGGCTGACAAGGCCTGCCTTAAGGCATCACAGTTGTCCCTCTCTACTCCTGTTGACCCTTCGCACTATGACTTAACCTCATCTGTGCTCCCTTACATGTTCAAGGCAAAACTCTTTCACATCCCAACTTTCTGTGGCTTGGGCTTCAGTCACTTTTTCTTTGGCTCGAGCTTAAACACAGGCTGTATTTCTCCTCTCGTATTTTCAGAAAGTTGTACCCTGTTCTAATAGCACAAACACCCCTGCACAGCACAATGATAGGCAAAACCAAAACACTATTACGTATACTTCATTTTAACAAGTTCATGTTTTATACAGCGATCAAAATTTGGTAACCCATCAGTGAAGGGTCAGTGCAATGTGAGGTTGCGTATCACTGTCTAGTCTAAACCACTAGCAGCAAATAAACAGAACGTGGCCCAAACTAATGGTATAAATGGTCAAAGTGAGGACGGTGTCCGAGACAACAGGCAGTGTCTACGTAGAGAGTCTGGTCTCTGGAGGGCACAGCCTCTGTCTCAGGAGGCAGCTGCTACTCAGCTCAAGCCAACTGCCGCCACGCAGGCATGTAGACTACATACTGCCAGATATTGATTTTTCCAAGAAAAGCTGGATATCCAGAATTGTGTTGAAAACCACTCAAGTTTAAGATGTTGGCTTACAGTTTGAAAAAAAACTTTATGGCTCCAGTATTTTGGCTCCTTCTTCGAAATTCACGGTCTGGAGATTATAATGAGGGCAAATGAAGAGGCTCCAAAAAGATCAAATTCAGGGTATACTCAGTACATCAGATGGAGTATTGGGGACACTCGGGATGAAGCTAAATGATAATGCCCTTGGAAGAGGCCAGCAAGTTTCAGGATGGCCCTAATAATGATGACAACATCATGAGGACAGCAATAACAAAAAAATCATAACAAGCAATTCTATAGGGCTGTATTTCAGACACTCTCCTAAGTACAAACACATCATCTCAACAATCTTATGAGTAGAGGGTATTATTATTACCCTCACCTCACAGATAAAGAAAATGAGATCAGTGAGATCAAATACCTTGCCTGAGGATACAGGACTAGTGAGTACTAGAGCTGAGATCTGAACCCAGACAGGCTACTACATCTAGAGGCCATGCTCTCACCCATCTCCTGTATCACGATTCCCATGTTTATGTCTGTAGGCATTAAACGCTGTCTCTCTCACCAACTACACTTGGAGATAAAATATATTTCATCAATCTAAGTTCTTAATGGCAACACTTAGATAAGAGCTAAAACAATGCTCAGTGTACTCTGCCTAAACACGCGCAGAAGTAGAAGCATTTTTTCAAAATGAAAATGTTAACCCCTACTCTCTAGAAATTATGTAGGTCTAACAAGACTCAGACCTTTTTAAGTTGGAAGTTTTACTTTCTTAATGATAGTTTGGGCTTCTGTTTACTTAAAAATACCAACAAACAGATGTAGATGTCATACTCTCTGGTGTTTACGTCAAAAGGCATACAAAACTGCCCTCTGACCAGAGTGGGAACTATGGCAAACAATTCTAGAACCCACCAAAGACTTACGGAGTAAAGTTGTCCTACACATGGCAATTGCACAGATGCTACACATGGCACCATCACTACTAAAATTCCTTTAACTATAAGTATTGGAAATCCATAACAACTTAAGCAAGCAAAATCATACTTCAAAACAGCTAGGATGTAAATTAACTTCACATTTCATTTCATTATAAAACAAGAGCGCTTGCTATAACAAATTCTGGGAAACTGGTAATTCTGAGATGAATTTTAAAAAGAAAACTCAATTTTCATCTTTAACGGGAAGAGCTCTGCATTTGCTCTCCTTGAAAAACCCTATTTCTCATTTCAGAATCAAGAGCTTTGAAGAATGAGTTCTGTCATTTTATTCTTACAGATCAAAAATTGGTCCAATATTATAAAAATTTATAGACTATTTAGAGATAAAAATGAATTTACAGTATTTTCAATATCATTACCCCAAATCTGCTCAGAAACCCAAACAAAATCTACTTTAAAAATAGAAATTTAAACTGAATGAGTTCTGCACATTCAGAGAGTGTACAGAGTAACAAATCAATTTAACAAGATGCTAAAATACAATATGCACATGCTAGCAATCATTTTGAAGAAGGCACTAAAAAAATCAGTCCACCTCACTTTATGTTGCAGTCTAAAACACTCATATTTTCTACTTTCTCTCTCTAGTCACTACTGTTCCAACTTTTTTGATGAAGCAAAAAAAAAAGATCTCTCAGAACACCAGGCAAATATGCATAAATCATGGTGGTACACCCAGGAGGATGTTTGAAATGAACAAAAAATAATCACTAGCAACAATAAAATGGAAGGATTCTTTAAGAAAGTAGTTTTTAGATTTTAATTGTTTGAACTGTTAAAGATGAACAGGAAAGGATACATGCAAAGCCAGAGAGATATTACTTGACACTAATTCAGTACTTCCTTTAGAAAAGAATAAAGCTCAAATCATATCACCAATGTTAACAGAACAAAATTCTAAGCCTTACAAAAGGTCCCCCAAACTACAGTCAACAGCCCACTTCAAGTGCTATTTGTCATGGAGAACTACAGTGTAACAAACAAACAAAACATTTAACCTAAATGAAAGTCTACTGGAGTTCACTGTAACAGGATTTGAGCTATAATTAAATTTGATTAGTTTGGTTCAAACCTCAAGTTCAAAAGAATTATCAGCATGAATGGATGAAAAGCCCTTTTACACGGGCATTTTGAAAATATGAAAAGGGCTGACACAGCAAGCATCAAAGACTTTAAAAGCAATTGACCCTTCCCAGAGCAAAGGAGAAATGCTAACAGCTGAAACTCAGATGCTGCGTGCAAAGAAAATAAAGTTCCAGATGGTTCAAAAAGCCTGGTATTTTATTAAATATTAAATGCTATTATTTTAAACCAGATTTTGCCCAGGAATAGCCAAATGTGTCATCTATAAAACGTGAAAAAGAAGTTGGATTCCACCCCCTTGAAAAACCGAAGCAAATAAATACTCCCCTTACCAAAAACTGCTAGCCTTTTAGGAAGAAGGTGCTGAAGGAGTTACAAGACATTCAAACAACCATGATGTTTAATAAAAGAACAAAAACAAAAAACACCTGTAGCTTAAAAATCCAAACCTGTTTATATGAAGAAAAGACTTCACAGAATTTATCGTATTACTATTTGAAGATATTTAATTCTTACTCTATAATAAAGGATGGCTGAATATACCCACACATGCACACACATACACTTCCCCCTGACTTACTTTATATTTTTGGTGTATTTCAAAAGGAAAGTAAAAGCAACCAGCATAGTAAATACAGCCTACAGAAGCATGTCAGTGTCCAAGGGTTAACAGATTTTAGAAGCACTTAAAAAACAGTATTAGAGAATTATATATGTAAAATTTGTTAAATGCATTGTTTTAAATATATATATATATATGTAATGGAAATGTATTTATATGTATTCACACATACATACCAAACGAACTGTGTATATAAATGTATAAACATATATATATATAGTGTACCTAGGTACATGTTGTACATATGTTTACTCACACAAAACCACGGGTCTCTCTTCAACAAAAGGAAGTTAGTTTATAGGAAGTTCAGGTTATGTACCCTGAATTTAGACTGCACCTTTAAGTGAGTTTTTACGTTAAAAGTTTTCTTTTACCATGCTTTATCTATGTCCTTTGGGACTGGGGGTGGGGGGAGGCTGTTTTTCACAAGATGGAACATTCTGTGCCAAATGAAGCAGGTGTGAGATAGCTCAAAGATAAAAGCAATTCTCCAAATAACAGCGCCATCCTGTAATGCTTTCTTGACATGTGCAATTTCGCTACTCCTCTCTTTGAGATTTAATACAAAGCACTAGGTTTGTGATCTTTCCTAATGTAGATGAGTAAGTAGTCTGATGGGTGCTCATTTCTACCGGTTTTTCGCAATGAAAAAAAATCAAGTCAACCCTGATCTCACTTAAAATGGGTAAGAAGGCAGCCACAGCAGACAGGCTACTGTATCCCCTAAATGCCCCTTCCTTAAAGCATTTACTTTACAAGCAGAACAACTGTTGATGGAGTTCTTCTATCCTGAAAACGATTTCAATTCATTAGTTTTAAAATACCTCAATCCCCCACCTAAAAAAGAAAATTCCACGAAGAAATCAATCATATTGCTTACTTTCTTATCTGTTAAAAAAAAATCATGCTGAAGGTGACACAGACCCATCTTTAATAAATTTGTCATTATATTAAAAATTTATACATGGGGCGCCTGGGTGGCTCAGATGGCTGAGCGTCCAACTCTTGGTTTCAACTCAGGTCACAGTCTCCGGTTGTGGGGTCAAGCCCGAAGGCAGACTCACTGAGATTCTCTCTCTCCCTCTGCCTCTACCCCTCCCTGGCTCAGGCATGCGTGCGCAACTCACTCTCTCTTTCTCTCAAATAAACAAAATCTTTAAACAAAATTTATACACAACTTTTGACAAAAGGTTTTACTGGAGCAAAAAAGATAAAATATTAGCCACTGGCTTCTGTAGTAATATCCAACATTTCATTTTTCTCCTAATTTACTGAGTGGTTACAGAATTTAAGCTTGGTCTCTTTACTTCAAAACAGAACAAGAAAAGCTTTTAAGCGCACTTGGTATCACCCAGTCCAGTGGTTCTCACACTTGAGTGAGCATCAAAATCCCCTGGAGACCTTATAAAACATGAGTTCTACGACCCACCCCCCAGTTTCAATTCTTAGAATTTATATTTCTAAATGTCTCCCAGGTATTGCTGCTGCTACTGCTGTGGGGACCATTCCCTGAGAACCAATGATCTGGGCAATATTTTCTTTCTCTTGAGAATTAGCTAAGTGGGTAAAGGGGAAAATGAACACCGAAACATGGTATATGGTATACTCCATCTTTAACAGAAACAGACTTTTAGTCTTAGAATTAAAAAGAAGTTAGCATAAAGAAAATTTAAGCCAAGCAGAATACACATGATCTAGTTCAAGATTCTGTGAAGAGCCAGATAATTACTATTTTAGGCTTTGTGGGCCATGCAATCTCTGTCACAGCTACTCAACCCTGCCATCACAGTGTGAAAGCAGTACAGATGAGACACACACGAATGAGAATGGCTGTGTGCCAATAAAACTTTATTACAAAAACAGGCTGTGGTCCAGATTTGGCCTAGAACTTTGCCAACCATTTTAAAAATGAAAAAAACCAACGCCCACGGAGGTTAAACAGCTTCAAAAGGCACAGGATGATAAGTGGCATATTTACAACTAGAACTTTGGTATCCTAATGCTTGATATAGTAAAGAAGCTACTGTTACGGTATTATTTTGATAAAAGCCACAAATGAAATGTCTTGTAAAACCTTATGTTTTTAATAACCAAAAAGAAAAAATGACTTTACTAAGAATATATGTGATACTATCTAATTAACATAAGACATTATTATTTAGTATTTCTAATATTATTTCTAAACAAGAGGCTTTACATAGTGGAGGACATTCCCTGAACTCGTCACATGGCGTCCTTTTATCTGACACTGCGCTGGAGCAAGGCCTGCGAGCCAGCCTTCTGATCGGGGACTGTGGAAGATGGGGACTCCAGGGTCTCTCGAGTCTTATCATCTTAGACTTTCATGTTTCTCATCCTGTCCTCCATTCACTGAATGCCATTCCTTACAAAAATTATTCCCAGTGATATTAAAGTTTTGTCACATAAAAGCCAAAAGAGGTAGTAAATTATGAAACCTAAGTTAAAAACAATGTTTTGTGCAGACTAGTAGGCTTGGTCTCAATTCTAGCTATTAGTTATTAAAGTTAAACAGAATACTTAGCTAATAAAAATAAAGCAGACAGGTTTATCTTTACCACAGACAGCTAAACACATGTAATTATATGTATATACATATACAAACATATAAGCAATATATGTGTATGTATGCATAGTTGCACACTACTCTTTATGCTTTCATAACTGCCTAGGCTTTTACTCTGAAAACTGACATATGAATAAGTGAATCTATTTTAGCAATAAAGTTAATTTTATGCACTACCTTACTACTATTTATGCCAGTTTATAAAAAATAGTAAAGCCTGTGCACACATACTATGAAAAATAAAATAGTCCAGCTTTACCTATCAAACACAAACTCAAAAAAAGCTTCTCTAAAGTTGTGTATATCCAATTCAGGGTAAGAATGATGAGTCCTAAATCTGAGACAAAGTTTCAGACATGTTTGATGTATCCTGAACCATGAGCGAAAAAGCATCTGTTATTTACAGATCAAAGCAACCCTGAGTATCCTAAAACAACTAGAGTGAAAAATGCCCACATCTAATTTCATCCCTGTCCACATGCTTCTTTGAACTAATAATTCAGAGAACTGGTCAGTATGTTGAACTAATTAATTAGCATGCCTAACGCTTGCCAACTTTGAAGGCTCCAATTCTTTAAGAACTAGAATATTAAAACTTGTCTTCAAAACACACACACACAAGCAAATTTGGGAAAATGCAAAGGTTAGTCCAAGCTAACAAAGTCACATAGGTTGAATAATGCCTCAAAAAGTCCCAAAAATGAGTGGCACCTACTAAATACTCTCTAAGCTATGAAATGGGTTGTAAATGGCTTCGGGGTTTTGATTTGCACGAAATGAATTCCACATTTTTTTCTGTATCCAGTCATTTTTTAACAAAGTCAGCATATATCTAACTTTATTTCAACATAAAGAACTAAAGTGTTCCTGATAAGAGATTAACATTTTTTTCTTAACTCCAACGAGAGTAAGTTTATTCAAGATTTTTCAAGTGAAATCCCACACATTAAGAGCCAAGAGCAAAGCCTATGCCTTTACAACTCACATATTTGAGTCTCATGGACATATTTGCTACCTAGATTTTCCTAACGTTTACTTCAGGTAATCAACGAAACACCCGCAGTAAACAGGTTACTGAGTATTAAATAGAGAGTGTTAATTAGATAATACCTCCATGATATTTTTTGGCCTACTACCAGGTTGACTTTTTTTTTTTTAATTCTTCTATTTAATAGTGTTGATGCTCTAAGAAGACCCATTCCTTTAATTTACATGAGAACATTGCACAGACCCTTTCAAGCAAATTCCACCTTGGCTTGCAATTCTATTTTTCCTCTCTAACTTGAGGCAAGGGTTAGTTATTAAGAAAAAAGAAAAAAAAAAATGAACAAAGATCCCAATCCCAAAGGAGGTTCACCACATGTGATTACAAGTCCAAACTCAGTGTTTTATTACCACTTGAAGTATAAGGTAAAAAATATTCTTTACAAGGCAGTCAGCACACTTTTTATTAACTGCTTGCCAATATCAACACATCAATTCCATTACTCTCCTCTTCCTTTTTCTAAGTTTTATAAAAGGATTACCCAAAATTGAACTCATCCAGAGACAAGAATTCACTCCCTGACTATTCATTTATTTCTACACTTGAGAGTACTTTAGCAATTTCACTAGCATTTTCAACTGCTGATGAGCTGCTTCACAAATGCATATACAAACCCTTCTACACACAAATAACAGCAACTCTCAGAGGGTAGAATCTTCAATCTCTTCTGTCTTATCCACACACTGTTAAGTCCTTAGCTCTGTACCCCGCACTTACCCTGTACACGTTTTCAGGTATGCTAAAAACCACTGGGTAACCACCTCAGAAGCAATATTTTTCTCACAGCCACAGTGAACTTCTTTTGAGCTCCAGGGTACAAAGAATATTTCTGGGACTTCCACATTAAAAGTTTCACATTAACTCTGAGGTTTGCAGACTTGCCATTCTAAGAAGGCAGCACTAGACTAAGAGTCACAGAGTCTGGTTCTAGGTTTATCTTCACCAAAATAAGCAGAGTGATCTTAGTAAGTCATGTGAGGTCTTGTATTTTACAGGACATTGTAAAGAGGACAACTTTCAAAGAAAGATGCTTCATGCTTGGACAAAATAAAATACACAGCACCTCTGCCTTCTTCAAGTAATAAATGTCAACATTATTTATACTATATGGCAATGTAACAACAATTAAAAAAAAAAAAACTAGTGGCCCAATCTATGTAAGGAAGTGATACTAACCGTATGCTAAATCAAAGTTGGAAGAGAAGTGAGCTTCTATCCCACTGATGCATACATACTAAAGGTAGATTAAGAGAAAGTAGGTTGTTCTTTAAAAAATGAAAGAAAAAGGTAAAAGATACTTAAGTTTTGGAATGTTCTTTTTTTTTTTTAATTTTTTTATTTTTTTTAAGATTTATTTATTCATTTGAGAGAGCGAGAATGAGAGAGAATACATGAGAGGGGGGAGGGTCAGAGGGAGAAGCAGGCTCCTCGCTGAGCAGGGAGCCCAATGCGGGACTCGATCCCGGGACTCCAGAATCATGACCTGAGCCGAAGGCAGTTGCTTAACCAACTGAGCCACCCAGGCGCCCTGGAATGTTCTTAAGTCAGTCTTTCCTAACAGTTTTTCTTTTTTGGGGGGGGTGGGGAGGTTAGACAATGTCTTAGGGGGAAAAAAAACAATGGAAGACATGTAGGCTTCAGGAGTTTCCTTAGACAGCTCTTCCTCTCAGTTAAAGAAAGAAACAAAGGGAAATGTCTTTGAAAATCAAAACACCATCTTTCAAGACTGGGGTGGTCAAAAATATGAACACAAATACTTGAGTAGGAAAAGAAAAACAAAGACTTTGCTGACACATAGCAAGAAACCAATACAAATTTGTTCTAGGTATAGACCCACACAAATATGGCCAACTGATTTTTCACAAAGGTGCAAAAGCATTCCAATGGAGAAAAGACAGTATGTTCAACAAATGCTGTTGGAAGAGGACATCCATATGCAAAATAACAAACACTGACCTAAACCTCACCCCTTAAGTAAAAATCAATTCAAAATGAATCATAGATGTCAGTGTCAAACATAAAACTGTAAAACTTCTATAAGAAAACAGAGAGGGGCGCCGGGGTGGCTCGGCTGGTTAAGCATCTGCCTTCGGCTTGGGTCATGATCTCAGGGTCCGGGGATGGGGCCCCAGATCTGGCTCCCTGCTCAGCGGGGAGTCTGCTTCTCCCTCTCCCTATGCCCTTCCCCCTGCTCATGCTCTCTCTCTCTCTTTCTCTCTCTTGAATAATAAAATCTTTAAAAAAGAAAAGAAAACATAGGAGAAAACCTTCATGACTTGGAACTGGGGAGAGTTCTAAGACCTGACACCCAAAGCACAATTCATAAAAGAAAAAAATTAATAAATTGGACTTTGCCAAAATTTAAAAGCTTTTATTTTGTGAATAATACTGTTCAGGGAAGGAAAATACAAGCTATAGATTATCAGAAAATATCTGCAAAATAATATAAGTGACAATGGACAAGCATCCCAAACATAAAATATTTTCAAAACATAACAATAAGAAACAACCCAATTAAAAAATGGGCAAAAAAAAAAAAAAACCTTGAAAAGATACTTCACCAAAGAATATCTAAGGACAGCAAATATACACATGAAAAGATGTTCAGTATCATTAGCCAGTAGGAAATGAAAATTAAAACCATTATGAAATATCATTAGGTACCTATTAGAATGGCTAAAATCCTGCCAAAAACAAGTATTGATGACTGAGAGCATATATTACTAGTGGGAATGCAAAATTGTAGAGCCACTACATAAACTTCTTATAAAGTTACCAAAAACTTACCATCAATCCCATTTCTGATTTACCAGCAATCCCATTCATGATTATCTACCCTAGAGAAATGGAACTTATGTTCAAACAAAAACCTATACAAGAATATTAATAACAATTCTTTTCATAATGGCCCCAAACTGGAAAGAATTCAAGTGTCCTTGGATGGGTCAATGGATAAACTAACTGTGGTGTATCCAAACAATGGAATAATTAAAAAGAACAAACTGTAGATACAGGCAATGATTGGGTTGACTCTCAAAGGCATTATGCTGGGTGACAGAAACTAGTCTTAAAGGTTGTATATTGTATGATTCCGTTTAAATAACATTCTCACCAAGAAAAAACTACAGTGATGTAAAACACATCAGTCACTGACAGGGATTACTGGTAAGGACATGCATAGGACTACAAAAAAAGAGACAGGACAAGGGAGTTTTAGGGATGATGGAAATGTTTTGCACCCTGACTGTGCTGGTGGTTATATGAATGGACACATGTATTCAAATTTATACCTCTGTACACCAATAAAGTCAATTCTAACAATATGGCAACTTAAAAAATAAACAGTAACTATTTGTTCGTCTTGCCTGAAATAAATATAGAGAAGTGGGAAGGAGGTATAAAAATAATGTATTTCATTAAAAAAAAAACAACTTTGTCCAATAAAAATGCCTAGATGCAATAATACACCTAAAGTCAACATCTCGGTTTCTAAATATCAGTCCCTACTAAAAGCAATCAAGGGCTCCTTAGAAAGGGGGCTCATCACAGGACCAGGACACCCTGTTACAACAATAAGGAAGTTCTTCAAGATTAATGGGGGGGGGGATATCCTGAGAACAGAGTAGTGGGCTTGAAGAGGCTCTCACTGGCCAAATTTGGGACAGTTTGAGAATCAGAAAAGAATAATGCTAATGGCTTATAGTTATTGAATAAAAAAGAATCCATGACTATTGTGATGGTTTCACATATCTATGAATAAAATAGATTGCAATGAATTATCATTTTAAATGAATGACTTATATGGTACATGCTATATCTCAATGAAGCGGTTAAAAAAAAAAAAAAAAAGAATCCATGAGTCCATATGGCCATTTTTAAAAAGAGCTGAAGCTGGAGAGGGGCAAAAGAGGAGTAGAAAAGGAAAGCTTCATTACATAAGACTGCCAGCTAACAAATTCAGAGAAAAATGATAGTATTAGGAAAATCATCATTTTGCAATCACCAACATAATAAATGCTTCAGGCAAGAAGCATCCACAGATGTTATAAATATTGGGTGAAAGATTATTGGGGAACAGGATAATCACACAGTCTCAAAATATTACCCCATAGATTACTTCTTAGGAACAAAAGAGAACTGAACCTTTAGAGTACAGAAAACTAGAAAACACCAACTTAATCAAATGACTAAACTTAGCTTCACCAACGGGGGGGACATCACGTGTCTCTTCGTATAATGCAAGATGAAGCACCCAACACCATCCATGCAGTATCCAAGTACACACACACAAATTTTCAACCAGAGTCTCATCACAAGGAAATGAGACAATCCAGATTATGGGGCTGTTTATAGAACAACTCTACAATAATGTCAACGTCAAGGGGGAAGAAAAAAAAAGGTTGGAGAAACCTAACAACCAAATGCAGTGTGTGATCCTTTACTGGATACTGGAGAAAAAAGTTATAAACTTTTATTACTGGGACAACAGTGAGTATTATAAAACTCATCATATATTAGGTAATTAATGAGATCATAATTAACATATTAGAAATTTTTTTTTCTTAAAGATTTTATTTATTTATTTGAGAGAGAGAATGAGATAGAGAGCATGAGAGGGGGGAGGGTCAGAGAGAGAGGCAGACTCCCTGCTGAGCAGGGAGCCCGACGTGGGATTCGATCCCAGGACTCCAGGATCATGACCTGAGCCGAAGGCAGTCGCTTAACCAACTGAGCCACCCAGGCGCCCATAATTAACATATTAATGTTAAATTTCTTGGGTATGATAATGGTATGATAGTTAAGAGAAGCACAACTAGGGACACTTTGATGGCTCTGTCGGTTAAGCACTGGACTCCTGGTTTCAGCTTCAGGTCATTATCTCGGGGTCATGGACATCAATCCCAGCATTGGGCTCACTGGGAAGTCGGCCTGAGATTCTCTCTCTCCCTCTGCCCCTCCCCCAACTCAAAAAAATAAAATTTTTTAAAAAAGAGAAGCATATGTGAATTGTGCAAGACTGTTGAATCTCAGATCTGTACCTCTGAAACAAATAATGCAATAATATGTTAAGGAAAAAAAAAAGAAGAAGATAGCAGGAGGGGAAGAATGAAGGGGGGGAAATCGGAGGGGGAGATGAACCATGAGAGACGATGGACTCTGAAAAACAAACTGAGGGTTCTAGAGGGGAGGGGGGTGGGAGGATCGTTAGCCTGGTGATGGGTATTAAAGAGGGCACGTACTGAATGGAGCACTGGGTGTTATGCACAAACAATGAATCATGGAACACTACATCAAAAACTGATGATGTAATGTATGGTGATTAACATAACAATAAAATTTTTTTAAAAAAATCCCCCAGGTACAGATGAAAATAAAAAAATAAATAAATAAAAAGAGAAGCATATCTCCATTCTTTTTTTTTTTTTAGGTGGAGGGGCAGAGGGAGAGGGAATCTTAAGCAGGCACCACGCCCAGTATGGAGCCCAACACGGGGCTTAATCTCACAACCTTGAGATCAACCATGACTCCATTCCTAGGAGACATATAATAAATATTTAATGATGAAGTATCAGATATCTGCTACCCACTTAAAATGTTTCAGGAAAAAAATAGAAAAAGAAGGCTAAGGCAGATAAGGCAAAATGTTCATCACTGAATCCTGGGGAAAGAATACATATTTTAACTTTTCTATAAATTGTAGTTTTTCAAAAGAAAAAGTGGGGGAGGAAGAAGAAAAGAAAAAGGTGCTACTATTCACTCTAAAACCTACTCATTCACACTCCCAACAAAGAAAAAGAAATATATACATTGTTATAAGAAGAGTGTAAGTGTTTAAAGAATTCAGAGCCCACCTCTGCCCTCTATGAATTGTGTTATTTAACACAGACCAAGTTACTTACACCACTGAGTGTCAGTTTTCCCAGTGGTATTAAATAGGCAAATATCTGTTAGTTCATAAAATGGCTTATAAGATAGTGACAACTCACTACTTACCAAGAGGTTACTATACTTGCACCAGGCCCTTTGTTTCATGTTTTCACTTGGTCGAAACTAGTCCAAAACTTAATGGTTGAGATGTATTATCTACACAACATACAATTTTTTTTTTCAAATTCACATTCAATGTCTGTGGGGATGAAGAAAAGAACCTTTGTAAACAACTGTATGAACCAACAGATAATTGGCAAAAAGTGTAACTTTCATAAGATCTTGGTTGCTCAAGAGAAGACATATCACAGTCTCCTTTAAGCACAGACATTATTGATACCTTCTACCAGGCCAAAGACATACTTAATTTACCCTATAAAGAACAATAAACTTCATTCCGAAGTGATTTTTTTTTAAAGATTTATTTATTTTAGAGAGAGAGCAAGCAGCATGTGAAAAGAGCATGTGTGCACATAAGTGGGGAAAGGGACAGAGGGAGAAAATCTTCAAGCAGACTTGCCGCTGAGCACAGAGGCCCATGCAGGGCTAGATCCCACAACCCATGAGATCATGACCGGAGCCGAAACCAAGAGGCAGACATTTAACCAACTGAGTGACCCAGAAGCCCCTCCAAAGTGATTTTTAACTTGGCTATTATTCCATTCTCCCAAAGAGAGAGATGGATAAACACAGATAAACAACAGGGAAGATACATAACATGTGGATCAAGGTATAAGGGAGCTTTATTAGAATACCTGGTATCAGTTTAAAAGACTCCTACACCAAACATAATCACTTACCTCCCAAATATAATTAGGATCCACACTAAACCGATAAGATCAAAATGCTTCTCTAAGAATCCTAGTTCAATGACATAATTCCCTCCTACTTAAAAAAAAAAAAAAAAATCGAGGAAACACACTTGAGCCCAAAGAATCCTTATGAATGGTTATCACCAAATGCTGTAAGTACTTTTGTAAATTGTATTAGGGACTGATAAATAGTTACTAATAGTTATATGACCAAAAAATCAGGATAAAATAAAGGCCTTAAACAAATGATTCATCATGCTTTTCAATAGATGAGGATAGTAAGGTCCCAGGGATGTAAGCCTGTCAGAGGGAGAGCCATGGTGGAACCCAAGCAGTCTGGCTCCAAAGCCCAAATCCAGAACCACTATGCTCTAACACCCCCAGGAAGCAGCAAATCCAACCCAGGAAGGCAGTGCAAAGTCCAGACACGGTGAGTGACCACACCAGGTGAGGACAGAATGATGGAAGTTTCCAATCTTCCCAAGGGAAAAAGAAAGTCAGTACAAAAACCAAAAAGATTTTGAGGTTGTCACACTTCAATATATGAAAAAGGTAAATAATGCAACCCCACCCCCAAGGAAACAATTAGAAACCTCAAGTAGAAAAACAGAAAGTTCATGCCCCAAATGTTCAGCAAATTAAAACACGAGATAAACTATAGCAACTAATGGGGGCGCCTGGGTGGCTCAGTCGGTTAAGCATCTGCTTTTGGCTCAGGTCATGATCCCAGGGTCCTGGGATCGAGCCCTGCGTCAGGCTCCCTACTCAGTGGAGAGTCTGCTTCTCCCTCTGCCTCTCCCCCCTCCCCGGGCTTGTTCTCTTTCTCTCTCTCTCTCAAATAAATAAAATCTTAAAAAAAGAAATTAAAAAAATAAAAGGGAGTGCAGTTGACCCTTGAACAACACAGGTTTAAACTGCATTGGTCCCACTTACATGCAGTTTTTTTTAAATATATATACAGTACAGTACTTTAAATGTATTTTCTCACCCTTAGATTTTCTTAACATTTTTTTCTCTTACTTTCTTTAAAAAAGTATAATATATAAAACACGTAATAAATAACATATGTGTTAATTGACTGTTTGTGTTATCAGTAAGGCTCCTGGTCAACAGCAGGCTATCAGTAATTGAGTTTTGGGAGAGTCTAAAGTTATATGCACATTTCCCACTGCACAGGGCAACAGCACTCTTAACACCCACATTCCTTTGAAGGTCAACTATACAACCCCAGCATACTACTTGGCCAGGTGATCCTCTGTGAAGTCTCAAATAATACTAACCGTTCACCGTGTTCAACTTTGAAAATCAATCCAGAAAAAAATCATGGAAGTAGTGACTGTGGACGAAGGACAGGGTGAAACTGACAGGCAACTTGACCAACTGGAGTAAAGTGCAGTGGGAGAGTCATTCCAGAAAGTGGAATTCTAAAGTCAAAGAGGGTTTGGTGGCAAAAAGAAGTAACAACCTCAACTCATAAACAGAAAGTTACAAGATGCTGAAAGTCTGTCGGATAAAAAACACAGACACAAATACACGACTTAAAGTTTCTAAAATAACCAAAGTAAAATTTATGTAACCGGAATGCTAGAATGAGGTATGTTTGGGGAGGAGCATAAAGCAAGCTAAACCACATATTTCATTCCAAAGATTCAATAGATTGTATCTAAGACTGACAAATTAAGAAACAAATGTTTAAATATATTTTCCAGAAATATGAATGTAATAAGATGAACTAAGCACAGAAACAGTTGAAAAAGGTTATCTCTAGAGAGTGAGACTGGAATGGAGAAGGAAGACAGGAGACTTGCTTCTCAGCCTACATTCCGCACTGTTGGACTTGTTAGCAATTCCATGTAGCATTACTTGGATAAAGATAAAAAATGAAAGCATAAGTTTTAAGTTTAACTTGTCCTTATTCTAGAAGATCTTTAAAAAAATAAAGTATTTCATACGCTGTCTTCTAGCATTATGTTTCAGCTATTTTTTTTAAATAATTTCCAGACATTCATACAAGTCACTAACATAGTACAGGGAGTTCACATATACCCCACAGCCAGATTCCCCTGATGTTAACAACTTAAATAACCAGAGCATGGTCATCAAAACCAGCTACTAGTATTTCAGCTACACTAGTAGCTAAACTCTACACCTTACTTGAATTTCACCCGTTTTCTTCCCTACTACCCTTTCTGTTCCAGAGTCCAGTCCAGCATCCCACACTGCACTCACTTGTGTCTCCTGCTACGCTTGACAGTTCCTTCATCTTTATTTTTCAAGACCTTGACAATTTTGTATAAAGTCTCTCCATTTCAGTTTGTCTGATATTTTCTCATGATCAGGTTCAGATGATGCACTTTTTTCGGCAGAAGATCATAGTGATTTTGTGCTCTTCTTGGTGCATCATATTGGGGGTGTTGGAAGTCAATATATCTTGTTAGTGATGCTGCTAACCTCAGTCACTTGAATCAGGTAGCATCTTTCAGGTTTTCCAACTGTAAAGTTGGATGCATAATGAGATATTTTTGAATAAAATAAGGTAATGTGTAATATTTGCTTCAAAATAACGGAAGGGGAGGGGTTGGGTCTGAGTACAGATGAAACAAAATTGGCCAAGAGTGGATACTTGTTGTAGCTGAGTGATGGGCCCAGAGAGATTCATTTTACTCACCTATTTTTGTGTATCTTTACATTTTTCCATGACAAAAATTTTAAAACTTCGAACCCAAATTAAAATCTGTGCATACATTTATCAAAAGATAAAACAAATTTATTTACTTAGGAACCTTGGATTGGAAAACACTATTATGCTTGGATTTTCATTTCTTAATTTGAACGGTTTTTAAAGGTACCAGGGTAATCACCTCAGGAGCTTTCCAAATTCATGTAATGAAGTTTCTGCCACCAACATTTAAAACACAGGCGTTGTGCACCCTCTAGTGTGTTATTCTAGAATACAACTTCTATATCGGCAAACTCAATTTAAAAAGCCAAGTGTTTTCACAAAGGAAAAGAAACAGCCTTCTCTCTGGCCACTTTCTCCTTTTCCACTAGTCAATAAATTATCTGTTAATTACTTAGCCAAATACCAAAATCATTTCTATGCCAAAGATGATCAACTTTTTCCCGCTACTGTGTTGTTTTCTCAGAACACATGCTGAAGCCCATGGAAGAAAAGAGGACAGAGTCTGAAATCAGTCAAAGCATTTGTAAGCCATCTTCACAAACACTGGATGAAGGATGTTGAAACCATATTAGTTCCAATTTATAAGCATCTGGTTGTGTTCTACTTGTATATATGGTTCCATTTCTACATTTCAGAATCCTAACCCTCAGAAATCGTGCTCCACTTCAATCCAACAGATTTGTTTCAAATCACTTTATTTTCCTGATTTACCAAAAAATTCCAAGAGGAATGAACACTGAATTTATCTGCAAAACACGAGCAGGAAGCAGAGTGTAACCAACGCAGGCTTTGGATCACACAGGCATGGCCTCTGTTCCCAGGTCTGCCTCAGCTTACTGATCCATAAAATAGGCAAACACCCTAGAGTTTCAGCTACAGCTTAGAAAAATATATGTAAATTATCAGAATTCAAACTGTAACTAACATCATATGATCCCAAGGTAATGTGCAACCAGGCAGTCAAACACACAATCGTTTTCAATAAGTCCTTTAAATGGTTCCCTTCAACGACAAACCTGAATCACACATAAAAATTCTAGATTTTTCCTTCAAACTTGGTTTTCTTAATATTGCTCCTTAATACTCCTTATAAGATAATGTTCATTCAGACAGTAAGATATTATACACTACTCAGAATCTCAGGAGTAACTTCTGACCTACAGTGTTCAGTGTATGTAATTTGCCTATATCTGGTGAAGGATTTTCTTCATGAATAAGTTGTTTGCTATTTCCTACGTCATCTGAAAAAGTGTTTTAAATACATGAAATATTCATTGCAAAAACGCTTAACTAGAAATGACAAAATCAGAATAAAAGCTATTTGTGGAAGGCACAATATACCAGGATATATGGTAAAAGACAAGAAGAAAATTAACTTCATTTGAAGTGCAGAAAATTTATATGGCAGAAAACCACTACCTTGCCTGGGAATTAAGTGAGGATTCCACAACTCTTGCCAAATCCAACTTAGTCTGAGCATCTGCTAGAGATTTTAAATACCTAAATACTTTAAAACCAGTCTACTTCTAAGAAGCAAGTATGATTAAGTCATTGATTTGTCCATTAAGTATTTTCTGAGTGCACTACATGTCAAGCACTCGTCTAGGTGTTAACAGAAAAAAACAAAACAAACAACAGGCACTTGCCCTCACAGTGCATATATTTTTGTTAGGGGAGGGAGGCAGGTAATAAGTTTATAAACAAGAAGATTATTGCAGATAAGGGTGCAAAACTAGGGTACCAAGTGAGTGCTTGGGGCTGGGGCAGGTGCATTTCAGCTACAGAGGTCACAGTAGGCCCCTCAGAGAAGGGACATGTGAACTACCACCTGACGGGTAAGAGCTAATCATGCAGACATATGGGATAATACACACTTGTGAGCCACCATCCTTTATGAGCATCTCTATCAAAGCAGATTCTCTAGGCTTAGTCCTCCTTTCTTTTAAAGTCTTGTAGGCTCCTGGTTGCGGAGAACCTATTTTCCCCAAACTCCTGGCACTAGTGCCTACTTAAAGGTATAAGAATCGAAGAAAAATACTACTAACTTGAAATATTTTCCACCTTAGAAAAATTTATTTGCATATAAAGGGCAAAATGTACAGCTGACCACAGGGATTCAGATCATGGGCTCTCGAGTCCTTGGTTCCCTCCCTTACTGGATCTAAGACTTTGAGTGAACTACAAACTTAGTAAACCTCAGTTTCTACAAAATAGGGATGTTTTAGGTTATTGGGAGGATTATATGCAGTATATGAAATACTGCATATGGGGGCATGTGGGTGGCTCAGTTGGTTAAGCATCTGCCTTCCGCTGAGATCAGGATCCCAGAGTTCTGGGATCAGTTCCCGCATCAGGCTCCCTGATCAGTGGAGAGCCTGCTTCTCCCTTTCCCTCTCCCCCTGCTTGTGCGCTCACTCTCTCTCTCTCAAATAAATAAAATCTTTTTTAAAAGGAAGGAAGGAAGGAAGGAAGGAAGGAAGGAAGGAAGGAAGGAAGGAAGGAAGGAAGGAAGGAAGGAAGGAAGGAAGGAAGGAAGGAAGGAAGGAAATGCATGTGAAGAACTTAGTACCACGAGTGGAACAGGGGAAGTAAGCTATTATTTCAATTGTGATTTATATATATATTTTAAGATCTTATTTATTTATTTGACAGAGAGAGAGACACAGTGAGAGAGGGAACACAAGCAGGGGGAGTGGGAGAGGGAGAAGCAGGCTTCCCGCCGAGCAGGGAGCCCGATGTGGGGCTCAATCCCAGGACCCTGAGATCATGACCTAAGCCAAAGGCAGACGCTTAACGACTGAGCCACCCAGGTGCCCCAGTGATTTATATATATTTTTAAGGAAAGTGTCTACCTACATATTTCAAGAGGTATTCTGAGATCTCAACTTAAAAATTGAAACTGTATAAAAAATAAGTAACTTTGAAGTAAACTCTTGTTTTCAGAATTACAATTCAGAATTACAAAGGGACCACCATGTGATTTTTTTTTTTTTTAAGATTTTATTTATTTATCTGAGAGAGAATGGGAGACAGAGAGCATGAGAGGGGAAGGGTCAGATGGAGAAGCAGACCCCCCGCTGAGCAGGGAGCCGATGCGGGGCTCGATCCCGGGACTCCAGAATCATGACCTGAGCCGAAGGCAGTTGCTTAACCAACTGAGCCACCCAGGCACCCCCACCATGTGATTTTTAAAGAAGAGCTTCCACAGTGGTGCCCCAAAAAAACAAAGGTAGCAAAAAGAATAAGAACAGACATTACAGTTTACAGAACAGAATTAAATCTCCAAAAATTGTGGTCCAGACAAGTGTTCTGGACCTTCTGGACCTTCTGTGGTCCTTCAGAGGGTACCCAAGTATGGGATGAAGTGGGAGGTGTATGAAATGGTTTCCTTTCTGAAGAAATGGAACTTGAGCTAGAAAAACGTGAGAGGCCAGAATATAGCAGACACTGCAGGGCGATTCAGTAACAGCAGTCCCAACCCCGTTTGCCTGGCTTCACCTCCTACACAGAAAAGTTCCATACACACTTAACTTCCCACTCCCCATTCAACTCAGGAAGGCACTAAGACACCTGGTCCCAGAAAGCTTTTGTTTTCCAAGTACACAAAATGACAGGCTAGTACTGCCTCCAGCCCTTCCCCATTCTTCATGCTTAGAAGGGGGCCATGATGCCTAAAATGGAGCAGCCATTTTGTGACCATGAGTAAATCAGCCAGAGTATTAAGGTCAACCAAGTAGAATGAAAGGGCCTGTTTCCTGTATGCTCTCATTTAACCAGTATACCAGCCTCAGACTTAACTGACTACATATTTCTTGTTATAGAGGGAGGGGAAAAAAACCCTTATGTGCTACAGCCAATGTAGTCAGATTTTCTGTTATTTGTAGCCTAAATGCAATCTACACTGACATACAAAGATGAAGAGGATATTTCCTCTTCAAACATAGGATGAAAAACACAAACAACAAAGACAGAGGTCCTTCAACATAATGGCTTATGATATTAACAATTAAAATGAAAAATTAAGAGATCATTTCCACCTTTAACCAGTAGCTTTCTTATGTGCGTACATGGAAGAGTCAGGATACTGCACTTACATCCCAGTAAGCCCTATACACAGGAACTGGTATCCCTTCAGGACAGCATGGCCACCGTGCAACAATGGAAACAGGCAGCATTTTCCAAACTGCACAAAGGAAATGTGTCCAAAGAATGAGAAAAGTAAATAGCAGCTGGTTTCTTGTAAACAAAATATGAGAAAATATGCACTGAAGGGCTAGAGTAATTTTTCTATATTAAGATAATTCTACTAAATTGTTCTTTCTGAAAATGTTTGTTTATTTAAGATATGATGAAAAACTGCAGGCTAAAATCCTTATTTGAGGAGTAATAATTTAAGGTTCTCAAAGAATGAATCATCACTCGTATTCTTCATAGGACATCTCTACAGTATAAAGTTATAATAATGTAAATGCAATTAAGGAACTCATTTTTATAAACCTCTGTGATTAAAGGGGGTATTTTCATTTTCATTTGTTTAATATTCCCATTAATAAGAATGTCCCGTTACACATTTACTGAAAGCCTGGACAATAAAACAGTGGAAAAATTCCAAAAGCAAACATTTTTTTCTTTTCCCATGAAGCTAACATTATGGAATTTTAACAGATGTTCTGTTTGGTCATAGTTAATAAAATGAATTATGTAGGATTAAAACAGGGTTCAATATGTTTGCATTCGATTTTAAGGGAAAAACAATTTCACATTCAAAGTTTGGAAAGATTTATAATCACCTTTTTCCTTTTCAGTGGAATTACTCAGATGTGGAAAATAAGTAAATTATTACAGCAATTAATATTTTTCTGATGAAACCAGTCTTATAAAAACTATTTTTTTCAAGGTTTAAGAAGAATGAAATCTTAGAAAACTATATACTCTTTGGCATTTTGTCAACTATCTAAAGTAAAGGTCTTATAATGGAGTGTATCGAAAGGCTGAGCCACCACCCTGCCTAATTCCCAGTCCCTCTAGAACAGCCTCAGCATTCTAAAGTGGTCAAGATGTCCAGCAGCATCTGAGTAAAAATTAATCAGACTTAAAGGAATGGAAAAACCAACAAATATTTACTGAGTGCTAATTTTTTGGAAGGCATTATGCTACAGCCTGTGCATGCTACAGAGAGGCAAAAATCCAATAGCCCTTTCCAAGGCAAATTCATCTGGCGTCTGACTACACAAGGCCCAACAGAACTGAAAGGTAAGGACAAACCACAAGAGAAAGAAGGAAATCAAAGAAAACAATTTCATATAAACATACGCAGAGATAGATACACAGCAGTGACACCAGGAGAAAAACATCCTTTCTTATCAGATAGCACCGTTTGTTTTTCTCTTTTTACTATAATGAAAGCAGACACAGGCTGAAGGACCTTAAATAAGTAACAGAAGTTCTAGCTACAGTTGCTTCAAAACATCTTTCCATGGAAAACATTCAAGTGTTGCAATCTCAGTAAGAAAGCCTTCCTCTAAATGGATAATCTTACTTGGGAAATAAATTCCAGTAAATTATCAATGTGACCCGAAAGAGAATAATCAAAGAACTTTTCCAACATATTTACATTAGTAATTTTAACCAACTGAAACACCAATTAGGGCAACTTTACATTATTATAACCATTATGTTGTTTTTCCTACAGAAGTAGCCAATGAATATAAAATCAGCTGCAGGTTGCAATTTGTTAACTGAACACAAAATTCCCCTCTACAAGACATTTGGATAAAACGCTCTCCAATTGTAGCTGAGAAGCTTTACACGTAATACCAATAGCTGGCCTCTAACTGAAACACAATTGTTACTCATCATCATGAAATGGCATTCGGATGTTTAAATACAGACTGATCAAGGTCGTATGGCTGTTCAAGGACCTCATAACCTAGAGTCTGGTTTCTTCATCTGAGTCCCCTGGCAAATCATATTGCTCTAATATTCTTTCGTAAGACTGCTGGGAGATTTCAGTGAGAACAGTCTATGCACAGTTTCTAGCGCAGATGGGCAAACTTGGGCTCAGAGAGGTTAAGCAACTTGCCAAGAGCAGACAGCTGGTCCAGGGCAGAGGTGCATTTCACACTTAGGTGTTATTCCCTGTCAAAAGCCCTTCCGGTTACTAAGCATACAAAACGCATCCCATGTGACAGGCTCTGTAGAAAGCCCTTCACAGGGATTGCTCCATCTCATTCTCACGAGGACTCTAACATAATTCAAACAATCAGTTCACAGTTAAGGAAATAAAACAGTTCTTGGATCTATATCCATATGCCCAGGCTCAGATTTAAAACTAGAGTGAGATTAGTTTTCACCTCTCAGATTGCTGGTACCGTTGGTAAGGCAGAGGGGAAGAGCTCCTACATCGCTAGCACAAGTGTCGACTAGTATTTCACTGCAGGGCAATGTGGCCATGACATCGAAATTATGAATGCCATACACGTTAGCCAAGCAATCTCACTTTGGGTATTTAACCTGCAAACATCCTCACCGTGTACAAAATGACGTAAGAATGGTAACACACACTGCAGCATGTGTGCAATGCCCACCAAGGAACTGGTTAAATAACCAATGGCTCGTGTACACAATGGAGTACTCTGCAATCATAAAAATGAGAGGGTGATCTTTATGAAGTGATAAAAAAAAAATCGCCTCCAAGATATTTTGGCTACAGAAACAAACACATGGCAGAACACCTAAGACAGGGTGTCTCTGGTAAGACACACGTGAGATTTATACAGTATCAAAAGTCTGAGGGGCAAAGACACCGAGGGGCAGACAACAGAGCTGGAGTAGACGCTGAAGGGCACTCCCAAGGCTTGATTCCTAGAGGTCCTCATTTCCAGCCAGCGCATCAGGGGGATAAGATAGACAAGAAGGGTAACCACACTGGAAAAGCTGCCCTGTCTACCTGCGAGTGAACTTTTCAATCAGTGGTGATTTGGGGGGGCCCTACAGGGACAGACCCAGGGCTTCGATGAACTTACAGAACAGGCTGAGTGACGTGTTTGGCCTGCTTGATTCTGACTGCATGTGTCACAGAGTTTGAGGGGAGACCTGCTTTCATTGAAGCCTGGGAGCAAAGCTGTGGGGAGAGGGGGGAGATCATCCTCACCCATCTCATCTCTCTGTAGTGGCTGCTCTCATCTACCAAAGAGAAGCCGGGAGTCATTCATGATCACGATGGCAACATCCTGCCACTGAGGCAGCTCCAACCACCTTCTTACCATCAGATTTACACAGACAAGAGTCAAACACCAGTAATTCAGCCTCCAAATTCCGGGGGACACATGCCAGGCTCTTCCAAGGCCTTCTCCCACGTGCTGGACTCCAGTCCCCTGGCAGGCATCCAGCTACAGGGACAGGCTCGACCTCTCCTCTGGGCAAACACCTCACCTGGTTGAGTGCCTCCCTGCAGCATCCTCACTTGGCCTGATGTAGAGAGAAATCCCTCTTGCCTCTTCTGAGGGGATGAAAACTCCAAAGCTGCTGAGCTAAGCAAGGTACACAGATGCTTTTACACCCTGTGCCTTCGCTCATGATGTTACATCTGCCTGTCTCCTTGATTATTTCTAACTGCCACTCCTTCAGAGTTAAGTCAACATTTCGTTTATATTAATGAAACAGATACTGAGTACCATTCAAGCACTGCTTCCTCCACCATCTCAGCCACATTTTGTTCCTACATATCACTATGGCACTGTGAAGTGTCTACTCCTAGTCGTTTTCCCACAAAAATGTGAATCCTTGAGGGCAGAAACGTTCTGCATGGTGCCCAACACACAGTAGGTGCTCTTAAAATGACTGCTAAGTAGAATCTGTGGATAAAGCGTATTTGCCGAGCTTAACTTATCCCTACTTCTTTTGAAACATCTTGCCTTTCTCGGCTTTCTTCCTCTTTAGAAGTCCTTCTAATTCACATACAAGATCATGAGGCTGCTCTCCAGAGAACTTCCAGGACAATGAATGCTCTGAAATCAGTCTAGCTAGGGAAGCAGCTGCGGTTTTGCTCCCTATTTCCATCTTACTACAATAACACCACTCCAGCTCAGGGTTTGGCTGCATTTAATTTATCCAAGATCATGAGACAAACGAATACTGAATGGCTGAGGTATAGAGTATAATCTGTTGACCTTGCTTACACTCCATCTAAAATTCACAGTAACTACAATAATTGAAGCAAACATAAGGGATAAGCACACTATCTCCACAAACATCAAATGCAGTAAAAAACATGTGACGGCATTCACAAAATCTAAAGAATACACATAATCTATCTTATAATGCATGGATTCAAACTTCAATCTCATTCTAATGGGCTACCGCTAGGGAGATAAAACCTGTTTTAAAGAAAAAATTGTACACAGAATAACCATATAAGTTTCCTGGTGATTCTCACTAAGGCTTCAATGTATTTTCTTATTGAAACAATCAAAGAAGCTCTTGGCAAAAAGATTTGATATTGGTGTCAGAATAACGTAAGAATTGAAACTATTTATAATGTAAAAATTTTGTTTAAAGCAGATATATCACTTCTTATTTTTCTCATTTTGAAAAGAAGCTATGTTTCATTCAGTGATAATTCTTCTCTCGTTCTATCAGAGAATCTGTACAAAAGCAATATTTCAACTAAAATCAGTTCTGAAGGATCTTTTATGAATACACATAATGCAGAAGACCCCAATTAAATTTCCAACAAAGCACTGCCATTTTCAGTAAACAAAGTCATCTCAGTAGGGTCACACTACTTGCAAAAACTGCAGCCTAGAAATTAATTACTAGTGTGACATATGTCAAAACAAATTTTTAAAAGAATAGAATGCAGTTGTAACCATGTGTTTTATCTGTTTGTATGCAAACCCAGTAATGCCTGGCATGTAAATATATTCATTTATTCAGGATCTCTCAGAAAAACAAAAAAGATTCAGTGCCCCCTGGTTTGCTGTACCCCGGTGAAATCTGAGTAAATCACACATGTTTAGTGAATCAGAAAATAAGTACAGAATGAAGATATAGTGTGGGTGATATTTTTGAAAGACAGAAGTCACCGTCACAAAAATAAACTAATTTTGAAACATTCAGTTTTCCTTCAAAGGAAGTTTTTCAAAGATCTACATCAACTATACCACACTACACTAAAGGCTGTTACCTTGTGGAAATCAAAGCTTTAAATAACATGTAACAGTGCTGGTGTTTCATAAAAAAGATTGTAGCATATAGTAAAAAACAAAACACACAAAAACTACCTAGGAATAAAACTAGGGATTTCAAACAATTTCAATGTTCTGCTAATCATAGCAGTATTTATTTAAATTAAAAACATTTCAATGTTCTGCTAATCATAGCAGTATTTATTTAAATTAAAAACATTTTTATAAATGCAAATATTTTAGCACCCAGGGAACTCCAAGTAGAAAAAAGCATACAGAGCAAAGGTATGCAGATTCCCATTTGTATTTTCTTTAATAGGAAACTATGTGCCAATCCTTTTCACAACATATACATATGTATACATATATATGTGTATATATCAAATCATCATCACACTGTACATTTTAAATACCTTACAAGTTTAGTTGTCAATTATATCTCAATAAAGCTGAAAAAAAAAATCCTAGGAGTTAAACTCTTAAAAAAAAAAAAAAAAAAGAAAACTATATCCCGAACCAGACAAAGACTGTCATAAATCTTGCATAAATCAACTTCTGAACTTCAAAATATTGTCCTCTATGTGAGGGGAAAAAGTAAAACATACTTCCGACAGGAAGATACTGACATCACTTTGCTTTTTCAACAGCAAAAGAAATGTACTGAATCCCCAACTTTCAGAGTTAGAGGTCACAAGACGTGAAGTGGCTGCTGGGGGCACCCTGCGTGGGCCATCTGCAGGGCCAGCACCCCAGTCCCAACTGAATGCCCCAGCTCATTGTACCTTGTTATCAGGAAGACAAGAGTTGACTGTACGATACAGACTTTTGAGACACTTGTTTCTTCAAGTGCTTCTTTCATTACTAAGTTTTCATTAATTCTGTGTATTCTGGTAATTAACTTGGTATCTTACCCTTAGTAGTTGTTTCTTACTATTTCGGCCAAAGCAGACATTCAGCCACCCTAGCAACAACCACACCACAGGATGGGTGCCATTCTGACCAGGGAGACTGCTCTTTCAGCAAACCCATTCTACCCATTCGTTAGATCTAAGAACCAGGATAAGACTAAACAGTGTTCAAAAAGTGATCACAAATTCTCTTTTTAATTTTTTAAAGCAGATTCTCTGAATAACTTTATTCGTATCATTCTTTTGCACTTCAATACTGGAAATTAAGTGAGTTACCTCTCTTAAAACTGTGCTTTTGTAGCCTCGATACAATCCTTGGATGCCCTGAAACAAACAAAAGGCCAAGAGCTCAGAAAGTTAGAATAGCAGAGAGTTCTGAATGACATTCTGAAAAAGGCAGATCTACCTTTTCTGAAGTCGGAGTTTTAAAACAGTCACAATGACCACAGTTCCGTAGGAGGTTAAAGGTTATAAACTCAAGTATAAAAGGCTCAGGTCAGCTCCCTTTAACATGGGAACATCTCTAAAATAATCAAACAGACTATTTCAGTTGTTTTCAACATTTCTGCTCCTGAAAAATCATACTTGAGATACTTTAAAAATATTTCCAAAAGCAAAAGCACACAAAATGCCAATCATCCTTTCATATACAAACAGAATTGTATTTCATAGTTTCAATCAGAAGACATCAGCAATTAGTCTCTCCACAGTGATAAATACCTCTGGACAAGCCTTGACTTAATTAACTGTCCACATGACTCACAACAGGGTCGCTCTACTGGATTGATCTCATGATCCTATGATTAAATACTCAGTAACTCCTCACCTAAGTGACAAAGGGACCATTAAGAAGAATAACTTTTTTCTTTTTTTTTAAAGATTTTTATTTATTTAACAGAGATAGCACAAGTAGGCAGAGCGGCAGACAGAGGGAGAGGGAGAAGCAGGCTCTCCACCGAGCAGGGAGCCCGATGCAGGGCTCGATCTCAGGACCCTGGGATCATGACCTGAGCCGAAGGCAGCCGCTTAACCGACTGAGCTACCCAGGTGCCCCAAGAATAACGTTTCTAAAACCTAGACTCAATGAAAATTTCCACGTGACTGATTACTGTTAAAAAAAAAAAAAAAGGCTTCTGGGGTGCCTGGGTGGCTCAGATGGTTAAGCGTCTGCCTTCAGCTCAGGTCATGATTCCAGGGTCCTGGGATCGAGCCCCACATCAGGTTCCTGGCTCAGCGGGGAGCCTGCTTCTCCCTCTCCCTCTGCCTCCCCGCAACCCCCGCTCAGGCTCTCTCTCTGTGTCTCAAATAAATAAATAAAATCTTTAAAAAAAAAAAAAAGGCTTCTGTAAAAAATACAAAGAAAAGCAGCTCAATGGTCCCTAGTAATAGGGCCAGCAAGACTGACTTCTGACCCATAATGTAACATTAACAAGTAAAAAAGGAATTTTAATATAAACATTATGATGCTAGTCACTATGTCCATTACTATACTTCTCTTCCATGGGTCCTCAAGTTCTGTAGTAACATTTTAATATGATATCTTAATTCACATTTTTACGATTTATTCCATGCCTGATTCTGAAACTACTACAGGACAATTACAATGTAGGACATGTACACAGTAGTGATACTTGGTATGTACTGTTTAGAAATTTGGGGGGGAAAATTAAAATTAAAATTCAAAAACAAAGAAAAGGTAAAGATAATCTTAGTATTAAAAAGGTACTGTGAGGGCGCCTGGGTGGCTCAGTTGGTTGGGCGACTGCCTTCAGCTCAGGTCATGATCCTGGAGTCCCTGGATCGAGTCCCGCATCGGGCTCCCTGCTCGGCAGGGAGTCTGCTTCTCCCTCTGGCCCTCCTCCCTCTCATGCTCTCTATATCTCATTCTCTCTGTCTCAAATAAATAAATAAAATCTTTAAAAAAAAAAAAAAAGGTACTGTGATTGGGCATTAAATTTAGCTTTACGGTCTCTTCTAAGACTCCTGGGATAAGAATCACAATGTTCATAAAAGCTACTATAAAATCTTTCTCAATAAAGAAAAAAAGTTTAAAAACACATCTCACCTCTGTATATAAGATGTTAGAGAAAATCTGAAATGTTCTCGAAGAGGCAGATACCTGTGCCCTCTGCTTAACCATTTCAGAAGGAACTCGAATCAGGCAGGCAACCTAAAATACATAATTTAATTACATCCTAAAAAAAGAAGTAACTGCTACGAAAATTGAAATTCTTTTCATAAGCAAAAAACTATAGTTAAAAAGGGATAATGTACAGGCTCAGCGCAAGATGTCAAAAGGTATTTTTTCAGCTTAAAAACTTTAGACCCTTAATGGACATGCATTATTTTGTCAGCCCAGAACCTACCCTCCCTTGTCCTGTACTGATCCTTTTGCATGTTGTGCTAAGCCCATCTCTCTGTAAGCCCCTCAAATGGCAAGAAACACATTTACTTATTCTGAATCCCCAACACCTAGAACTGCATCACCTAGTGATCACATGAAAATAGGTTGAGGGCGCCTGGGTGGCTCAGTTGGTTAAGCGACTGCCTTCGGCTCAGGTCATGATCCTGGAGTCCCTGGATCGAGTCCCGCATCGGGCTCCCTGCTCGGCAGGGAGTCTGCTTCTCCCTCTGACCCTCCTCCCTCTCGTGCTCTCTGTCTCTCATTCTCTCTGTCTCAAATAAATAAATAAAATATTAAAAAAAAAAAGAAAATAGGTTGAAAGAATGAACCAAAGGGGCTTTTGCTTTACTGTCAATAATGCACACATCAATAGAGGCAAGACCGCTCATCAGCTGGTTATAACTCATTTTCTACTTCACCACCAACCCCAGCCTCAAGAGGCTCCCAACCCCAGCACCCCAGACCACCGCCATGAAACAAATGAGGAGAAACTCCAGGTACTCTTGGGCCCTGCTCCAGCATTCAAGTTGACTTAGGTCCTGACTGGTCCATATTCACACCTGAGTGGTCAACAACCAATATTCCAGAAATTTTTTTAAAAAGATTTACCTACTTATTTAAGAGAGAGCGAGCAAGGGGAGGGGCAGAGGGAGACAGAATCCCAAGCAGAATGCAGAGCCCAATGCAGGGCTCGATCCCACAACCCTGAGACCATGACCCGAGCTAAAATCAAGAGTCGGCTGCTTAACCAACTGAGCCACTCAGGTGCCCCTCCAGAATTTTTAAAATATTTTTTATCTTTGTACTTAACATTAGATTACCTATATAAATAGTTACATAGACTTGAAAAAACAAAGTGGGATTTTATTTTTTCTGCCTACCAGCACTTCTAAATTCTCTAAAACCAATAGGTATTACCTACTTGGTAAGTTTCTTTAACATAATATCAAAGGGTAAATATATCTGCTATGGACCAAAGATTTTAATTGAGGAAGAATACAAAATGAAAGGGCTAACTTAAAATATGCTTTTCAGGGTAGCTCAGTAGGTTGAGCATCTGCCTTCAGCTCAGGTCATGAACTCAGGGTCCTGGGATGGAGCCCCACATGGGGCTCTTTGCTCAGTGGGGAGTCCACTTCTCCCTCTCCCTCTGACCCTCCCCCAACTTGTGTTCTCCCTCTCCTTCTAATAAATAAAATCTTTAAAAATAATAAAATAAAATATGCTTTTCAAAGCAATCCCACTTATTAGCCTTGACAAATACTTGTTTTTAATTTAGACATAATCACACACACAAAAAAACAGATTAAACACCTTACCACCAAGGCCTAAAACTGGGTATAAATCATGTTACTCTTGATAAGTGTGTAAACTTTTAAATCCATACTTATAAACCGGACATAAAACAAAGTTCATTGAAACTTCCATGAACCTAAAAGGAGAGCTCCCAGCATCTAAAACTCATTAAAGAAATGAAAATAAATAAATAAAAAAGGAAAGAGAAAAGAAAGAAAAGTTTCACTAACTCCTTGTATTTTTCAATTCAAGAGGTGAAGAGTGAAGTACGACCCCAATATGTCAAGAAAATAGGAATTGTCTACTCGTGTGGCTTGGCATAAATATTTATGGAACTTCATGCTTCATAACCCTTCATGTTCTTACATTACATTTTTATTTCTTAAAAATACAGAAGCAAAACAAGAACTTTGCAAAGGTTCTGGGATGAAAAGCAATCTCGCTAACTGAAGAGGTACAAAGCAGCTAGCACGGCCTCCTGACTTGCGCGGCATGGCCATTTCGGCAGCAGAGAGAGGCCACTGTCTACTTCCTCCAGTAACTCCGCCGCCTTCGATTCGGTTTTCTATTAACTCTGATCTTTCTTGGATTTGAATTTGAGCCACAACAGGGTATTTCACCGCACAAGAACAAAAACACGTTACAGGACTGTGATTCCAGGAAAGGAAATAATGTCATCTGTGGGTCTCTTGGTAAATCCATTCTTTAGAGCATTCTTTCCTCACAAATCTAGGGTTCAGTACGAATCCATGACACAGGAATGGTGGCATTTTCATTAAACCCAAGAGTGTTTTGTATGTCAAAGGTCTATCAAAAGACAAAATGACTAAGGTTTTACATAAAGAAAATACATGTTCCTCTCTTTTACCAACATTAAAATACAATACTGGCTTCATTAGAATTAAACATACCAAAAACATGATAAGCTTTAGATTAAAAACTGATTATAATAGGGTGCCTGGGTGGCTCAGTCGTTTAGCATCTGCCTTCGGCTCAGGTCATGATCCCAGGGTTCTGGGATCGAGCCCCGCATTGGGCTCTCTGCTCCGCGGGAAGCCTGCTTCTCCCTTTCCCACTCCCCCTACTTGTGTTCCCTCTCTCACTGTGTCCCTCTCTGTCAAATAAATAAATAAAATCTTTTTAAAAAAATTGATTATAATGAAGCTGCTATCAAGATTTTTTCTTTGACATAAATAAACACTTACCTGGCAAGTTTTTTAATTTATTTTTGCAATGGAGAGCTGAATGTCTTTTAGTATTTATTAAACGCCAAGATGCAGAACTATAGGTCATAAGACTAAGTGTGTGAAAAGGGGAAAAACTACAGTGAACTTCGGCCTCCCATTTGGTAAAAGGAATGACGGCATGGGGCGCCTGGGTGGCTGAATCGTTAAGCGTCTGCCTTCGGCTCAGGTCATGATCCCAGGGTCCTGGGATCGAGTCCCACATCGGGCTCCCTGCTCAGCGGGAAGCCTGCTTCTCCCTCTCCCACTCCCCCTGCTTGTGTTCCCTCTCTCGCTGTGTCTCTCTCTGTCAAATAAAAAAATCTTTAAAAAAAATAAAAATAAAAAAGGAATGACGGCAAAGGAGACAGAGGGAGAGAGATGCTTGCTGCTAAATCTCCGGACCTTTCATTGCCACAGCCACCTTCCACAACTCCATACCTCACTGCCAGCTAGTCACAGTATCACTTTTTTTTTTTTTAAGATTTTATTCATTTGAGAGAGAGAGAGAGAGAACACACAGCAGGGGGAGGGGCAGAAGGAGATGGAGAATCAGGCTCCCCACTAAGCAGGGAGCCCAACGTGGGGCTCGATCCCAGGACCCTGGGATCACGACCTGAGCTGAAGGCAGATGCTTACCCGACTGAGCCACCCAGGCGCCCCTGTCCTCTCACTCCTGAAATGCTCTTCAAGGTTACTGGGCATCACCGATAGTGCCTTCCATTAACATTACATCCTTTCCCCAACTACGCCAGCACAGCTCACAATAACTTACCTGATTTTTATTTTTCTCCGGGAAACCTAATCAACAGCCTGTAAATATGCCTCTGATATTAGAAGCCAATTGTCAGCATGTTTAAATACATACAGATCTGAGACAGTAGTTATTAAAGGTCAGAGCACTACTTGGCTTAGGAAGGAAGGGTGAAACCCATATCTTTTGATTATCATCTCCAGAATTATTTCTCATCAAAGACCGTATTTATATACTATAATAAACTTAAATAATAATAATAAACTTAAATTTTCAAAGTTTAGTATCAGCTAATTCTTCAAGTTTAGACTGGCAAATCTATAGTAAGTTCAGCGGAGAAACCTAAATAAGGTGAATATAGCCAAAATTTAATCACAAAGCAAAGGCTGCTTTTGACTTGGCAGAGTAAACTCCAATGTGGCAAATTAATATGAGGGAGAGAAACCTCATGACGCTCTGAAAATTTTTGAAATGCGTAATTTACTTACTTGCATTTTATTTTACATTCTTTGTGTAGTTCTCAAAATTCTGGGAAGCAGGTTTCCAAATTAATATATAGGGTATATCTTTCTGTAATACCATCATTTAGAATCAAAACCCCTATAACTGAACAGTTCATCTGTGTGTCAATTCTGCCATCTCCTGGTTACAAATGGAATCACAGCTGGTGATAAAATAATCCTAACAGCATTTCTAACTCCTAATTTACCATCCTTAGGCTTTAAATTTTATCCGTGGATAAGGGGACATAAGTTCATCATACCTGTCTCACTTTTAAGACTCTCTCCACTTACATAAATAGCCAATAGGCATTAGAAAAAAATTTTTTTAATTTTTGTCGCTATTAGTCTTCTCTTGTCTGATAAAACTACTGTCCTTGATCTAGACTCCGGACAAAAGTTAATAGTCTTCTCAACAAAAATAATTACATCATCTTTTAGGCTTTGTTTCTGAAGGTTGTTCATACCATTTTACACAAGGCTTAAGCCTTAAATGGCTTTTTCACTTTTGTTCCTTTCCGTAACAGAAATGAGCCATGACTTCACAGGAGGTGACAAAGGCCCCATGGACAGATGCACAGATTGCAACCAACATAAAACCTGACAGTGGAGGAGACTGGCATTTAATGCTAACTGTATTAGTTTCCTATTGCTGTTCTGACAAATTACCACACATTCAGAGGCTTAAAATAACACAAATTTACTCTCACAATTGTGGAGGTCAGAATTCCAAAATAGGTCCTACTAAGCTGAAATCCAACTAGTCAGCCAGGTGGTGCTCTTTCTGGAGGCTCTGAAGGAGCATCTATTCCCTCTATCTGCATTCTGTGGTTTGTGGTCCCTTTCTCCCTTTTCAAGACAGAGCACAGCATCTTAAAACCTCTCTCCCCGACACTCCGGCATTCCTCTTATAAGGACGTTTATAATTATACTGGGCTCACCTAGATAATCCAGGAAAATCTTCCCATCTCAAGATCCCTAACTTTATCTGATCTGCAAAGTCCTTTTTGCCATGCTAGGTAACATATTCACAGGTTTTAGGGTCTAGGACATCTTTAGGGGAACATGATTTTGTCTACCATAATAACCAACAGCACATTTTAGAACTCTGACCTTTTCTTATTTTAAGAAACCCGCAACGGGGCACCTGGCTGGCTGGGTCAGTGCAGCACACAACTCTTGATCTTGGGGGTGTCAGTTTGAGCTGCATGTTGGGTGTAAAGATTATTTAATAAAATCTTTTAAAAATAAAAGAAAAACCCTACAGTGATCAGAGTTCACAATATTACCCAAGTAATACACATCTCGTCTCTAGTTTTGCACCACTTCTGCCATTTTTAAAATATTTCATTAAAAGTAGAAGATGAAGGTGCTCCTGGAAGTACGCAGAGAAGTATCTAACTCTTCATTCTACAGTGGTGTTTTACTGTCCACAGCAGCTGGGAAACCTTCAACAAGTCACTGAAATTCTTTGAATTTCAATTTCTTCATCTTCTGAACTGATTCCCTCCCACAACTATAAAACTTTACAACTGTGCCAAATATGGCACTTTGTGTGGCATGGACTGGAACCAACGTTTACTGGACCCTTCACAGATCAGATGCTAGGCTACACACTTTGTAGCCTAGTGTGTCACTTCATCCTTAGAACTGTGAGTGGGGTAGCATTAACCCTGTTTTTTAAGATAAAGAAAATAGCAGCTCAGGGAGGCTAAGTAAATGGCCTACCGACACACAGTAAATAGGCTATGTGACAAGTCAGAGTTCCAACCCTGATCTGTGTTACTTGCCAGCTCTATGATCCATATACGGCCCCCTTATAGAAGTCCTCAATATATTCCCTAGTTATATAATAAAAGTATTCAATTTCCAGTGTTAGACATAGAACAGGCATTCAAATATTGAAGAGTATACAATTACAAGTCAAAGCCATTTTTTTTTTTAATACTTTATTTATTTGACAGAGGGAGACACAGAGCGAGAGGGAACACAAGCAGGGGGAGCGGGAGAGGGAGAAGCAGGCTTCCCGCCGAGCAGGGAGCCCGATGCGGGGCTCGATCCCAGGACCCTGGGATCATGACCTGAGCTGAAGCCAGAAGTTTAACCAGCTGAGCCACCCAGGCGCCCCAAAGCCATTTTCTAATAGTGGCATTTAATTTCTTATGTCACCAAGAACCCTAATCTTAACAAAAAAGTATCTGAAAAAGTAAAGGTTTGTCACTGACAAAGTGCAGGCTTGTACAGAAGTGGCCAATCCTACCTTTACTAGTTTGGTCCTTGGAGAGAAGTATTTGGTTTTTCCATTTACAATATAATGGCAATAACTGACCGGAACAATTTCAACTTCATCATCTTCCATGAAAATCTTGTTCACTGTTTCTAAAAAACTGAGCTTAATTTGTGTTCCCCAAAACTGACACTGCTCTTAAGTAAAAAGCCAACACAGAGCTTCCCTGCCCTTTTGACCACTAACTAAACAAGACAGTCAATGAAATACACTCTCCTAGATCGTGAATCAATACCATTGTAACTAATGCTGCATACCAAATCAGGGAAAGAAAAGAAAACTTATCAAACAGAAAACAATCTGAAACGTGGTAAAAAAGGAGGTCATCAAGAAATTAGGGGGATGGGGGCACCTGGGTGGCTCAGTCAGTAAGCAGCCAACTCTTGGCTTTGGCTTGGGTCATGACCTCGGGGTCTTGGGATGAAGACTCACATCAAGCTCCACGTTCAGCTGCGAGTCTGCTTGAGATTCTCTCTCCATCCCTCTCCCTTTGCACCCCCCCCCCCCCCGCCGCTGCTCACTCTCTCTCACGCTCTCTCTCTTTAAAAATATATAAATAGGGGCACCTGGGTGGCTCAGTCGTTAAATGTCTGCCTTCGGCTCAGATCATGATCCCAGGGTCCTGGCATCGAGCCCCGCATCAGGCTCCCCTGCTCCGCAGGAAGCCTGCTTCTCCCTCTCCCACTCCCCCTGCTTGTGTCCCCTCTCTCGCTGTGTAGAGTATCTGTGTAGAGTATCTGTCAAATAAATAAAATCTTTTAAAACAATAAAAATAAATAATAAATAAAAATATATAAATCTTAAAAAAAAACACTGGAGGGATGACGGTGCAAACTGTTCTTTATAAAAGCCTCCCTGAAAAATGTCTCTGTACATTATTATACTTTAAGCAAGGTCATCATCAGACATGGGTCATGCCATGTCTGGACCAACTTCCAAGCTCTGCCTTCTTTCCTCTTCTTCTTCCCCCCTCTGCACATTCCTCAGGCTCAGATGGCTGGGACAGCTGGAGAGCAGGGTGTGCTTAGCTGACTTAGCTTGCAAGACTCTGTCGGAGAGTTTAAGCATGTGTACAACACACACACAACAGACTAACAAAGGCATCCATGAAGAAATATGCACTGGAGGAATGCTGGTGGAAGGGCTTTTGAAAGAATTTCTACCTGTATGTCAATCCACCTCTTATCCTCAAACTCACCTTCTCTCTCTGTATGCCATGCCCCTGCCTTAGTTAAGCTCTGCTCATCTCTCTCTCCTGGGGCTTCTGTGGTAGTCTCCTCCCCTCCATTCAAACACCACGTCCACCTCCACACAGCTACCAGGAGAGGTCCTTAAAATCCTAACGAATGTGGTCCTTCTGTGCAGCCCAGGCCAAACTCCTTCCCCCAGCAGCCAAAAGGCCTCCAGTCCCCCTGCCCTGCCTCATTTCATGATAGACCAGTCACACCCACACTCCATTTAGAACTTGAAAGTGTCTAATAAGGACTTTTCATCAACTCAATACCCCTCCTTGCACCCACCCACTTAACAATCATACCCTAATATGTAGCTCAAGGACTCGCTGTTCTATCAGGCCTTTCCTGAATCAACACAGATCCAGACAAAACCAACCATTCCTTCTCTTCTCAGGCTCTCACTGTACCTTGTACTCACTTTTCGTAAAATACCTGTAACCCCTAAGTGTACTTACACCTTACACATTCATCTCGACCTGTAGATGGCAAGCCTCTTAAAGGCAGTATCTCATCTTGTCATTTTATCCTCATTGTCTAGAGCACAGTATGGACTTTCTATCTAAATCCACACTTCCAGTTAAGGACAACACGCACGGAAGAGGAAACAGAAGGGCTGAAGGAAAACAGCCTACATAACAGGAATCAAAGAGATCCAAGTGAGGAACAGATATGAAAGGGATGGAGTTTGAAGAATGACAGTGGAAAGCAAGTTACTTTTTAGATTCTTGAGATAATTTTTTGTGTAATTCTTATAGTTTAGGGTTCTTAGGAAGCTATTAAAATATCTGTGTGTCTCAGGGACTTCAGGGCCTGAAGTGGAAAAAAAGGTCCCAGGGGAGCCTGGCTGACTCAGGCGGTGGAGCATGCGACTCTTGATCTCGGGGTCGTGAGTTCGAGCCCCATGTTGGGTGAGAGATTACTGTAAAAAAAATAAAATCTTGGGGCGCCTGGGTGGCTCAGTCGGTTGGGCATCCGCCTTCAGCTCGGGTCATGATCCCGGGGCTCTGGAATTGAGCCTCACATCGGGCTCCCTGCTCAGCAGGAAGCCTGCTTCTCCCTCTCCCCCTGCTCATGCTTGCTCTGTCTCTCTCTCTCTCTCTCGTCAAATGAATAAATCTTTTTTTTAAAAATTAAAAAATAAAATCTTTTTTAAAAAAAGAAAAAAGGTCCCCAGAAACACTAAGAAATAAACAGAGCAGGGTAAAAGGGTGCCTTAGCACAACCCCTCCGCATGTGCTTAAATACATCAGGAGAAGTGCTTGTTTGAGTGTAGTTAACTAGCTGACAGTGTGGCCTCAGCTTCTAATTGTACAAGTTTCCTAGCAATACCTGTACATTTCTGCCTCCTTCACCTTTATATACACAAGCAACTCCATCTGCAGCATCACTGTGGGCTTCCTCCTCAGTTAATAAGCACCGTTCACTTCTGGAGCAGCTGTCTTCTTTTCTACTTACCCTATCTCCATGGATGGATCATACAACTGCACACAAGTTTGGCAAAATATGACCACAACTGCAAACGAAAGTTACTCTCCACTAATTCATGGATATTTCAAAATCTATCATGATTATTTCAAAAGATGAAACACATTTCCAAAGTTGTCAACCCTTCTTCTATTATCTTGTTCAGTGGTTCTTCTAATAAAAAGATTAAAAAAAAAAAACAAAACTAAAATACGTTTAAATTTTTTTTAATTTTTTAAAGGAATTCAGGGTCTTTTTTTTAAATATTTATTTATTTGAGAGAGAGAGTGTGTGTGCAAGTGGGGGAAGGGGCAGAGGGAGAGAATCTCAAGCAGACTTCCCGCTGAGCAAGGAGCCCACCATGGGGCTCTATCTAATGACCCTGAGATCATGACCTGAGCCGAAACCAAGAATCGGAGGCTTAACACTGAGTCACCCAGGTGCCCCTTAATTTTTTTTTTTTTTAATCGCTCTCTACACCCAGTGTGGGCTTGAACACAACCCAGAGATCAAGAGTCGCACACTCCACACTGAGCCAGACAGGCGCCCCTATAAATACATTTTAGAACATATTAACACCACAATCAAAAATGGCTTAAACCCCCACCTGGAAAAACACAATGGTAACTAACATATGCACTGTGCTTTGTGGCTGACAAGCACTCCTGACTGCATCAAGGAATGAACTTCCAAGTAGCCAATTCAGTGGGGAAGCTGGAAAAAAAAAAAAAAAAGAGGTGCTAATGACGTGCTTAATCCATATGCTGATAACCAATGAGCCCTGAATGGGCTACAGCACACAGAAGGTCCAATGACCTTGTCAGATGATAGATAAGCTAAACAGCATAAATTGCCTTCGTAGATAAGCTAAACAGCATAAATTGCAGGGCTCTTAGATGGAATGGGCCTCGAAGAAAACGTCAGATCTGGGAACAACCCTCACTTTATTTTCAAAATCCAAATCAATATGTCTGGGTGTGCTGCCACCCTCAGAACTCGCCAGTCTTTATTGAACTAAGCCTTTCAGAAACTCTACAAGTATCAAACTCAGAAGAAGACACAAGGAACTGCACTTCTGATCAGCATGTGGCGCTCCTTTGCCACTACGCCCAGGAGCTAACATATTCCTGGGTGTGGGACTGCTGAACCAACTCAGTCAAAATATTTAGTAGTGGGATATATATATTTAAATGTTTGATAACTCTAAATCAGTGGTGCTTAAATATCACTGAGCGCCAAAACCACCTAGGAATCTTGTTTAAAATGCAGGGTTCCTGGTGCCATCTCCAAAAATCGTCATTTGTAACCTACTGCCCAGGCGACTGAGTCTAAAGTAGGTGCTCTCTGGGCTACACTTGGAAAATTACTGTTAGAGGCTGTCAGAAAAGCATCTACAAAACATGATTTCCTAGCTTTCTCAATCCCATATTAGAATGTGGCCAGAAAGAATAATCAACCAGCATCTGTGTGTATAGGGACTTCACACAGGTCACCCAAGCCCACATTAAGTGCAGAGTGGCTGCATTAGGCTGCAAAGAAATTTCAATATTCTTTTATTTCTGCAAACAACATGAACTTAGGCCAAAAGTAGGATAAGACCCAGGAAAAGTCAAATCTGAAAGACTTAAAAAAATCACTACAGCTGTCATGTTACACTATCTGCTGTATGAGAGTAAACCTACCCCCAACCCTTCTGATCTAATTATAGATTCTACTTCTCGCAGGGCGTCTTCTGTGTCTGATGAAAGCTGAGCTGTGAAATAACTGAGGTCAGGATTTGGAGATTTGGTGCAGCAAACTTCCTCATAAAAATGGCATAAATGGCCCTCTTACTGTTGTTACATATTAAATCTTATTTGATCGATTTTACTGTATTCCAAATTACGAACATAAGGTAGAAGGTTCTAATTATAGTCTTATTGATTCGTCATTAAGTTTTAATCAAGGTGCTGGTACAGGGAATGGTTATTAGGGCAGGGTGCTTTTGTTTCTCTTTTATATACTTAGAGTTGCTACAACAAAGTCATTGTGGACACAGTGGATACCAACAAAATGTGTTCTTGTTTCTAAGAAACCTATTTGCAATGTAACAATCTTCTATCAAAGTAAATGTTACAGAACAGTGACCCAACTGAACTATTTATTTTCTCTGTGTCTCTATACCTTTCTGAATATTGACAGCTATGGATGTTTTTGTTCTTCACTCCTTTTTATTCTACCCATGAAAATTTGTTTCTCCTAAATTCACCCATTTCTTTCTCTTACTTTTAGCAACCACACCTGTATGAATCGGAAACCAAGTTTATGCTCCATGAAACTGAAACAAGTTACTAAAATCGGAAGGCAGCATATACATTTCTCAAACATTTATTGAGAAAACAGATACTAAATGGCTTTGGAAAGTTTTTTTTTTTTTTTTTTTAAGAACATGCAAAGACAGAGGCACCTAGGTGGTTCAGTCGGTTAAGCATCTGCCTTTGGCTGAGGTCATGATTCCAGGGTCCTGGGGATCAAGCCCTACTTCAGGCTCCCTGCTCAGTAAGGAGTCTGCTTCTCCCTCTCCCTCTGCCCCACTCGCCCAACCCCGACCCCGGCCCGTGCGCTAATAAATAAATAAAATCTTAAAAAAACAAACAAAAAAGTACAAAAAGATAACTGGAGCATCAGAACCAACATTTCCACAAACTCAAAATTTTTTCAACATATGACACTGTAACTAAATTTAAAATCAATCAAATGTCAACATCAAGATATGTTTCACCTGTGAAGTCATTCTATGTACCCGCTACTGATCACTTTTTTTTTTAAAGTTCACCAGGCATCACAGGAACTATAAAAAGGCATCTGACATTAGGCCTTACCACCTAAGGGACCATGGAAATCCTAAGAGACACAATAAAAATACAACTGTCCCAGAACTGTTTATCTCCAGTGTTACAGACACTTGTTTTCTAGCTCACATCCACCTACACCACCTCCTACATCCAAGAGTTCACACACACACAATAAAACGATAAAGGCTTCAGTATTTTTTAAATGTCCATTATAGTATTAGAATATACAGTATTTTCTAGATATGAAAAGATGTATCGTTAACATGATTAATCTAACAACCATTATTTACCCTAATTATATGTCACTTTTTATATTCTTTATAAGCCTAAAAGACAGAAAGTGTTTAAATTGAAGAAAGCCTATCCTTCAACATGGCAAACCAGCTTTCAGGCAAGATGGCCCTATGTGAAATGAAATAAGAGGCCAAATTCTTTTTGCTGCCTCTTCTCGGCAACATACTATAAAATATAAACCAAATATTGAATGTATGACAATATTTAAACTTAGAGCAACATGCAATTCTAAAATAATGAGAGGCAAGAGTTGGTCACAAGGACAGACGTTCACAACCTGAGAGACACTGAAACTCTCACAACTTGTTATTCTTTAATATATATACTCAAAAAATACTGCATGTAACAAGGTTCTAAAGCCAGAACATAATCACAAAACAAAGAAAAAAAAACTAAACCTAGGCTAATAGGTTAAAGGATTGTTTTTAAATTAAGTATAAATTGCTTTTAAATTGCAGTTTAAGCTAATTTTCCAGTACAATTCAAGCCCAGGAGTCCTTACTTCGGGTAAGAGTAGAAGGAATGAAAATGTCCAGAAATTCTATGCAAAATGTCCATGTATTCAATTTCTTGCAGAGACAGCCACAGGTTTCATTAGATTACTAAAGGGGTCCATGGCTCATGAAATAATTACCACTTGCCACTCAGAAACTAATACACTGCTAGTCCCATCACTTTTCTAACTTCAGTAAATCATGAAGGCAATTAAAAAAAAAAAAATCCAGAGTTAACTTGGGTTCTGAAAAATAATTTTTAAAACAATGTCAAAGGAAGTTTTATAAAAGCCACTAGTGAATTTAATGTTTCTCGGGCTAAGTTCAACACTCTTCAAGGAACAGATTTCTTAGATTAAGAATTCACTTTACAGTGAAATCTTGCCATTTCCAACAACCTGGATGGATCTAAAAAGTATATGATTTCCCGCCTATGTGGAATTTAAGAAACAAAGTAAAGAGAGAGAGAGACAAACCAAAAAACAGACTCTTAACTACAGAGAGCAAATGGATGGCTACCAGAGGGAAGGTGGGGGGGGGATGGGTAAAATAGGTGATGGGGATTAAGAGTACACTTATCACAGTGAACACCGAGTAATGTATAGAATTATTGAATCACTGTATTATACACCTGAAACTAATATGACACTGTATGTTAACTATACTAGAATTAGAATTCTTTAAAAAAATTCATTTTACAATAATGGAAAAGTAGAGGGTTTTATATATCCCAGATACAAAAAATAAATACATTTTTAAGACACAAAAATACCAAAGAGCGGAGATCATCTTTTGTCTTTATCAAACATCATAGCCACAACAATTCATATTATCACACAGAGTGACATTGCTTTTCTGTATAATAGACTATTTCCTCCATAATTCCTTTTCTCCTGGACTTCCCAGATATAATCTGATATGTTTTCATCAACTAAAATGATATAATTAACTTAACGGCATTTCTTTAAAATAACTTTCTTTTAAAATATCTTAACACTTCCCAACTCCTGCTATGAGACGTTTTACCTTGATACCAAAACCAGCAAGACACAAAAAAGAGTTAACTATACACTCGCATCTCTTATGAATAAAGAAGCAGAAGTCCTCAACAAAATACTAGTAAACAAAACCTAGCACTAAGTAAAAAGTATTATATACCATGATCAAGTGAGATTTATCCCAGTAACGCATGAGTGGTTTAATGTTTGAAAATCAATTAATGTAACACACCATATCAACAAAATAAAAAACAAAAGTCTCATGATTATCTCAATAGATGAACAGAAACATGGACAAAATTCAACCTTCATAGTGTAAAAAAAAAAAAAAAAAAATTCACCCAACAAACTATCCAATTTGATAAAGGATATCTATGGAAACCTCACAGCTAACAGCATACTTAATTAGTGAAACATCAAATGCCTTCTCCCTGAGATCAGAAAAAACGGAAGGGGCGCACTCCCGCCACTCCTATTCTACACTACTAGAGCTTCTAGCCTGGTCAATTAGGCAAGAAAAATGAAATAGAAGGCATAGAGAATGAAAAGAAAGAAGTATAACTACCTCTATTTGCAGGGGATATGATCTCGTGTATAGAAAATCCTAAGGAATCCACTAAACAGCTTTAGAACTGATTGATTAATGAGTTCTGCAAAGTTGTAGGATACAAGATCAATATATGAAAATGAATTCATTTCTATAAGTACCAATGAACTGAAAATGAAATTTTTAAAAATTTCCATTTAGAACTGCACCAGAAAAAGAATAAATTAGCAAGAGAAGTGTAAAACTTATACTCTGAAACTACAAAACACTGTTGAAAAAAATTCAATAATACCTAAGTAAATGGAAAAATATCACCTATTTATAGATCAGAAAATTTAGTATTTTTAAGACAGCAACAGTTTCCTAATTGATTTACAGATTCAATGTGATCCCTATCAAAATCTAAGTTGCCTTTTTTATAAAATTGACAAGCTGATTCTAAAATTCACAAGAAAATGCACGAGACCTGGACTAGGCAAAACAATCTTGACAGAGAAGAACAAAGTTGGAAGACTCGCACTTACTGATTTCAAAACTTACCGCAAAGCTGCAATAATCAAGACTGTGTGGTACCAGCACAAGGACAGACATGGAGATCAACAGAATAGAACTGAGAAAATGGACTGCCTGTCTTGTCATTGCTTTCCAATTTTCCTCCATTATAATCAGACACCAAATGATCTGTATAACATTGTCTCTACACAACACTAAGTTGAAATTCACTTTGTTGTACTACATTTTTATTAATGTTCCAAGTATGCTAGAAAAAAACGAATAATCTTCAACTGTCAGGTGCAGAGCTCCATACATATCCATTAGGCCAACCTGTCATTTTCTTATTCACATCTTCTATGGTCTCAATAAATGTTTCTGCCTGCCTGGTCTTAAGACTTACAGATAGAAGTTTATCTCCAACAAAGATTATAGTTTTGGTGGGTGGGGGGATGGGTGAAATAGGTGATGGGGATTAAAGGGTACACTTATCATGATGGAAGAAAAATTAAATTTAAAAAAATTACATTTCTATTCATTTCTCCTTGTACTTCTGGCAATCTCTCCTTTATAATTTGAGACCATATTATTTAGTCCAGGTTCAGTTTTATTACATGTCCCAAGAGCATTGTTCCTTGTATCACTGTACAATAGTCTCTTTGTTTTTTGGCTTTCAGTGGCTTTTTTTGCCTGATACTGACATTACTTTATCAGCTCTTTTTCAGTTTGTATTTCTGTATCAGCTTGGGTTTATCAGACAACTGGAACCACTATACGTGATAAGAATAAAGAGTACAGATGTGAACAGTAATTGAGGGAGCTAATTAAGCAGGTTATGTAGAACGGTTGATTCTGCATCTAGTGTTAGGACAGAAATCAGAGGGCAGGGGATGGGCAAGGGTGAAATGGCGAAGAGCAAGGATAAACTGATCCTGTTTCTCACCAACCTCAATGACGTGGGTGACCTATAGTATAAGCTAGCATTCTTCACAGCAGAGCCCACATATCTAAGAATTTAGAAAAGCTGAAGGAGATGATCCAGTAGGAAGTGGAGAGGCTGTAGACCAGAGATGAGGTGTACGAACTGCAACAGTGCCTGACTCCAACACCAATCAGCCCAACAACTGCTTCACTTCTACGTCACAAATGTTGTATCAGTTTCTCTTGTAGCCAGCATAACCTGGAACCATCCTGGAAAGGGAGTTCTAGGAAATGGAGTTCCAGCTCAGTTATGCTGACACAATACAAAGCCACCACAATGTGCATGGGTATCTATTTCCATCTCCTTAATTTTCTTTCTGTAAAATAATGTTTTAAGTATGTCTCTTGAAAATAGCACATTGCTGTACATGTTAAGAAAAAAAAAAAAGAAGATAGCAGGAGGCGAAGAATGAAGGGGGGGAAATCAGAGGGGGAGACGAACCATGAGAGACGATGGAATCTGAAAAACAAACTGAGGGTTCTAGAGGGGAGGAGGGTGGGAGGATGGGCTAGCCTGGTGATGGGTATTAAAGAGGGCATGTTCTGCATGGAGCACTGGGTGTTATGCACAAACAATGAATCATGGAACACTGCATCAAAAACTGATGATGTAATGTATGGTGATTAACATAACAATAAAAATTTTTAAAAAGAAAAGAAAATAGCACATTGCTGGATTTTTCTTTCATCCTATCTAGACTCTATCTTTTAACTATCATGTTTAATCCATTTACATTTATTGGTGTTTATGACTTTCATAACTTAAAAGAACTGTCTTTTAAAAATGAAATAATCATCTGTACCAGAGATACATGCATGATTTGCACTCCTTAAATATTTTATATGCATAACTTGTTACTTACCACTTCTCCAGCAGAGGCAGCCAACATATGCTTCACAGGCATTAAATATGAAGATGAATCAGTGTGCCACAACCATTTCACATATTCATAGGTGATAAAAAAAGCAGCAGCTGAAATTTAAAACAAACCAGTCTTTCACAAAGTTTAAATATATATTCAAACTGTTTAGAAATGTTTCTCAAAAAAAATTACAACTATTAAATTGTGAGGTAAGAGATAGAGAAAATAGTTGAACACATACTCTTCCTCCCTGCCCCACTCTTGTAGAATTTACGGAGTCCATGTTATATGCCCAAACCTGGACTTACAAAAATGCAAAAGACATGATCCCAGCCCTGAGGGAGCCTAACAGCTAACCTAACATTCACCATTTTGTATTAATAAGTCACTTGACATTTTTTAGTAAACATTCTAGAATAAGATACGAATTTCTGTGATCCAAATTATCTTTACATACAATAAAACAATCCACTACACTGATTCATAGACAGGTTAAAACTGAAAAATATGCTTTAAATAAAACATCTATTTGATAATGTTTTATTGCTGTTCACTCAAACTAACTATGGCTACCTTTTACTATATCATGTCACCTTTACATCAAGGAAATAATCAACTGTCTAATTACAACTGGAAATCAAAATCTCAAAAAGCTACCCCTATCACCATGAACTAATCTTAACTGCACAAAAGGGCTTTTAAAACCTGCCATGTACTGTTAATCAAAAGATGTTTATCACTTCCACAAAAAACTAAGGCATGAAAGATAAATGAATGACAAATTCATCTTTTGAAGGACACTTGAACAAAATCACATTAAAGTCTAAAACACTCAGAAAAAGAGCTTCATAGTGAAAATCAGTTTTCAACAGTTAAAGTCAACAAGCTTTTCAACTCTCCTCAGGCTGCTAACAAATATAAACACCGGGCCAAATGAGGACTCTTGTCCCTGAAGGAGTAATGACCAGTACAAACAGTTTTACATAACTTACATAGGTCCCTATTCCCACAGTGGTTCTCAATAAGGCTTTCCCTATTTCAGCACACTCACTAAATGTACAGCTAGAATATCCATAACCAATTTCAGCAGTAAGTTCCACCTGCTACACATTTCACCCTCCCACCCCATCCCCAGGGAAAGGAGAAAGTGCTACAAGTTTCTAGGTTTTCCTGGTTAACCACCTCAACCTGTTCAGACAGTATTGCTACTTTTGTGATAGACAAAATATTTTAGAAATGTAAATCCTAGGGGCACCTGGGTGCATCTGACTCTTGATCTCAGCTCAGGTCTTGATCTCAAAGTCAAAAGTTCAAGCCCCACTTTGTACTCCAACCTGGGTGTGGAGCCCACTTAAAAACAAAAAACAAAAAACAAAATGAAATGTAAATCCCCAAATTCTCCAAGGTGACACCCAAGAAAATGCCACTAATTGGAAATGATGTCACAAGGTTCCAAGTGAGGCTCTGGACAAGTTACAACAAAGAACAGGAATTGGGCTGATACCTACCGTCTCTTCTAGCTCTGTATTATTTTTTTTGTAAAGATTTTATTTATTTATTTGACAGAGAAAGCACAAGCCAGGCGGAGCTGCAGGCAGAGGGAGAGGGAGAAGAAGGCTCCCTGCTGAGCAGAGAGACTGACGCAGGGCTCGATCCCAAGACCCTGGGATCGTGACCCAAGCCAAAGGCAGATGCTTAACAGACTGAGCCACCAGGCGCCCCTCTTCCAGTTCTTTAAAAACAAAAACCTATGCTTTTTCTACATTCCCTTCTAAATAAAGTAAAGATCCTGAATAGGGGTCTGCTGTCTCCTCTTTCAACGCTCAGTCCCCTTCTTCCCCAACTCTTCACCCCCACAGAATACTGCAGTCCGCCCTTATCCACAGGGTATTTGTTCAAGAACCCCAGTGCATGACTGAAATGATGGATAGTACCAGACCCTATATATACAATTTTTTCCTATACATACATATCTGTGCTAAAGTTTAATTTCTCAATTAGGCAAAGTAAGAGATGAACAACAATAAATAAAATAGAACTGTAACAGTACACTGTAATAAAAGTATGTGAATGTGGTCTCTCTCTCTCAAAAATACCTACACTGTGCTCACCCTTTTCCTTGTGATCATGTGAGATGATAAAATGCCTACGTGATGAGATGCAGGAAGATGAATGATGTAGGCATGTGATGTAGCATTAGGCTACTATTGACCTTCTGCTGATGGATTAGAAGGAGCAACATCTGCTTCTGGACCACAGTTCACCATGGGTAACTGAACCACTGCAAGCAAAACCACGGATAAGGGGGGACCACTGTATGTTCTCAGAAAAGTCTACAGCCACTGAATGCTACATTAGTGTACTAGAACTTTAACAAACAGTAAAAGAAAAAAAAGGTGCCACACAGAAAACTTCTATTCACCAAAAATTCACAGAAAAACAAAAAGGCCATTTCTGAACCACAGGCACTTTGACTGACTACCCAGTATCACCCATCCACTGATGTTCTGTGGATAGCGAAAAACAAGAGTAAGTATGGCAAGAAAAACATTTTCTCACACATGCAGAAGTTCAAAACCCACATGTACGTAAAGTCCTGCTGGCAAGAATCTAAAATAGTCCTGAGTGAGCCTAAACGCACCATGTTCTCCATAGACTATTGCTAATACTACCGTCTACCAACACTGATTCCTCTGTGCAATTTGTAAGAGAAAAAGAACTTTTAGAACAATGAAAGACATACCATAAGAGATTTTTTTTTTTTAAACTCCAATGCCCAGGCCACACCTCAGACCAATGAAATCACATCTTTGAAAGTGGGACATACGCATCGGTACTTTTTTAACCTCGTCAAGTGATTGCACTGTGGTCAAGTTTAGGAATGGCTGCATCTCTCCCACATAGAGAACTACACCTGACAGGGAGTGGGGGCTCAATAATAACTTGTTACAATCAATTACTAAAAGTATTAGGACAAATGAAAATTGAAGGATAGCCTCAAAGACAGTTTGCCGTTCTAAGGGCTGCTGGGGGAGGGAGAAGAAGAAAGAGAGAACCAAAGGACCAAAACACTCTTTTCTCTCTGCACTACCAATCTTTATGTGAATACTATGCTCCGGATGAACACAGATGAACATGAAAGAACTTCTCATGAATTATCCTGAGAAAAAACTCCAGAGTTTAAGAATCTCCTAGAGCAGAGGTTCTAAAATTGCGTGTGTGTGTGTGTATGTGTGTGTATGTGGTGGTGGTAGTTTTGTTCGCTTGGTTTGCTACTGAGTGCCACTGAAAGCATCAGGAAACAAAATGAGGTAAGTATCTGAAAAAAAGCACACCGAAAAGTGGATTAAATAAAAAGATTATACTGATTACAAAATAAGAGGACCATAAAGCACATAATGCGACTCCAAACCTACAACAAAAGCAAGACACTCGAAGGAGAGCATACAGGAGGAGGTTAGTGGGAGTTGGATGCATCATCTAAGAGCAATTTAGTTAAGACAGAAAAGGTTCAAGGCCTCTCAGGTTCACGTGCTCCAAAAAAATCTCCAAGGCGGCAGTTATTAAACTCGGCCTCACGCTGGAATCACCTAGGAAGCGACTAAACCCCCCGATACCCCGGCAAAGCCAGACCGATTAAACTTATGGAGGCGACACAGTATCAGTATTTTTTAAAGCTTCCCAAGAGATTCCAATGTGTGGGCAAAGGTGAGAACCACTGCTCTGAGGTATAACAACCAGTATTAGAGTAACATTTTCCAGATTCTAACTGGGAATTTTAACAAGAAAAACCATTTAGAAAGACTGCTCATATTCTATTACAAATATAGTGGAATGGGATCTCTAGCACTAGCGGATTCAAAAGCAGCAGGTTAATGAGTAGAAAACAAATTCAAGAGATAAGCTACAACACATGAGCAATTCTACACGGGGTAACACCATATACCATCCTGAAAATAAATCTCATGATTTTGGTTTTCTAGCGGTGAGAATATCAATATAATTTTTACCATTAGGAAAGGATCCAATAGCAGCAGAAGGAACGCCAGCATAGATTCCACGAAAACCACCAGCCTTATTAAATCCTTGTGGACTCTGAAGCCTGGTTTTAATGGTATCCAGAGGAAATAGTATCAAGTCAACAGCAACACCTGCTACCCCACCAGCCTTTAAAAAGAAAAGGAAAGAAGGTTACAATCAAATAAGCTCTCTGCCATTTGGGGGTAGGGATAAGAAAAAGGTAATCTTTAAAGCATATTTCTCATACCTATCAGTCCACAGCTTATCCGGCATAGTCAAAGGACCTTCTATCTAAATTTATAGATTTTCCTGGAGAAATAACCATTGTTGTGCTATATTCTAAAATTGTAATTTTTTAAATAAATTTTTATTTTAAAAATGAATTTTAAATTCATTTTTAATACTTCCACATGGCTTAAAAGTCAACAAGCAATCTCAGAAAGGTTAAGAGTTCAAAGTCTCTTTCCCTGGTCTAATAACTCAGGTAACCACTTCTGGTTGCTTACTGTATCCTTCTGAAGTTACTCTGGGCATATATAAGCAAATATGAATACGTACTTTATTTTCCTTTAAAAAAAAAAAGGTATATACAATATGCACTGTGCTGCACCTTGCTTTTATCACTTAATTTATCTTGCTGATCTTTCCATATCAGACCAAATGTTATATTTTTATCTTTTCAACAAATGAGTAGTAAAACACTTGAAGTAAGACCGTTTGGGGGGGAGACTTCTATTTTGAAATAGGTAATGGTCCTTGGGAATCCAGATCTGTATTTTAAGATTCATACATCTAAGGATTCCTGTAGTATTCGCTCTCCATTGTGTTTATTTTAAAATTCCTTGATAATTTTTAAATTAAGTAAAAAAAAAATGGGGGGGGGGGGGAGAAAAGCTAAGTTCCCAGAGCATATTAAAACCTGGCCCCAGCTAGTCTTCTCCCAAAAGACATCACGTTGCTTTGGAGAAGCTGCATTCTAAAAACTACAGTAGAGCCTATGTAGAATATTTTTAAACTGGTTACAACTTAGGCAAAGCAAAAAAATTCAGGAAAAATTTTCAGAAAAATATGAACTCAAGAACAGTGTCAAAGAAAGCTCAATACACAAAGTCTAAAAGGCACCATTTAAAAATGTGAATCAAAACCAGTTGGCCATGAGCAGACAGAAGAATTACAAAGACTCTCGATATGCTTGCTACATAGTAATTTTTAAAAATGAATCATTAACTTTTCTCATCTTTTGGATTTTGAACATGAATATATTACCTATTCAAAAGGTAGAAATATATATATTAAAACTATATATTAAAAACTAAGATATAGAAAAAGAAAAATCAGCATTATTCAAACATACAGGCAAAGTTCAAAATGATGAGTTGTTTCCATCCTTTGGGGACACAAAATGCTCAGGTGGTACAAAGCTTAGTACATAGCAAACACACTGCTCTACTTACCACTCACCATAAAACCATTTTAAGAGTTCATGGCAAAAATGAAATTACTCTGATGAGAAATCCAGTAATGAACTAGGAGAGGTAAATTATTAAAAATTCTTTTAATAGAAACAGGAAAGTACATTACCATAAATATTAATACCGTACTATATGATCAGCCTGAGAGACATGACAGAACCTCAAAGACCACGAAGTTCTACTCTGCAAATGATCTAAAGAGATGTCACCAAAACAACCTAGAGATGTGCCAGAATTAAACCACAAGAGGCAGTAAAAGACTGACAAGTAACTGGGATTTCTTTCTGGAAATAAAGGCGGCCTTTTCTAAGTCACAAGAATATGTTCCTAAGTAATGTACGAAAGTAAAAAAAGAGCCAACTTTTTCCAACATTCTTCTCAATTATTTTTAAAGGATTTTGTAAAATTCAGTACATAAATAAAATATTACACCTGCCTCATCATTTTCTCAAAACACAAGGAAAACAAAAATACCACTGGGAATGTCTAATAGAACTAGATTCTTTACAAACATGCTGCATTTCACTGTAATTTTCTCTTTAATCTTAGGAGAGAACTCAGAGAGATGCTTGCTATCTACTGCTAAATTTTAATCAATAAGTTAATTAGTCTTTTAATCTATTTGGCTACTTTGCATGCATTGATTCTCTAACCCTTCTTTCATCAGAATTCTTACCTTCAGAGAATAAAATAACCAGATTCAATCTGTTTATCTAGTAAAACACAAATCAGAAGTTACTAATTGCTTTTGCAGATCTCAAACTTCTGTAACTCAAATGTCATTTAAATTCATGAGACTGAAAAAAAAAAAAAACAGCTAACAGAGAATAGGAAAAAGAAAAAAATACCGATATATTTAGCCACACAGCAACATATTTAAGATTTAAACAGAAACTCCTGGGAGTGCTTATAATTTTACATTAATACTGTTTTGCACATAATTATGTTCAAAATGCCCAAGCCAACATTAGTTGAATATAAGGAACTCCATCAAATTCCTTTATTCTTTAGTCTGAGAAATTTGTTTTATTTATGATCATTTATCAATAAGGTTATCAGACAGGGGCGCCTGAGTGGCTCAGTCAGTTAAGCATCTGGCTCTTGGTTTTGGCTCAGGTCATGATCTCATGGGTCATGGGATCAAGCCACATGTCAGGCTCTGGGCTGAACTTGGAGTCTGCTTCAGATTCTTTCTCCCTCTCCTTCCCCCTCTGTTCCTCCCTGATTGCATGCGTGCGCACACACTTTATCTCTGTCTCTCTCTCATCAGGCAAGATAAGTTTCAAGATTTGTGATCACTTACACTGAAAATGGTAGTTAAGAACTAGACAAAAATCCAAATATACAAAACATAACCCTGATAACCAGCAAGCCTTACTACAGAATAACAATTTATTGAGACCTTGATGTAAAATATGCCTCTAACTTAATAAATGTAAAGTGCTGGCAGGCTGTAGAGAGGAAGTAACAATGAGTGCTTTGAAATGACCCTGGGAGTTCAAATTCAAGACTGCATGCTATAAGACCTTTATTTTTCAAAAGGACGCTGGCACCAAAAAAAATAATCACTGCTGCTCCACTACAGAACAAAATCAAAGCTCCTGTTTAATTTAACTAAGCAAAATCATCACAGGCCACTGGCCTGAACGACAGCTAAGAACCAGTCAAACCCTTGACATGGCTTCCCTGAGGAACATCCCTCCTTGGTCTTCTCCACAACAAGGCAGCCACCGGTGACTGCCTCACAGACAAAGCCCGCCTCTGCTTACCTGCATACTTGTCTTCTTCCCCACCAAGATTCCCTCTCCTTCCAGTGCTCCTGACCCCTCCACACTAATGGCAGCATCAGCTTCAAGAAATGCCAATGTCAATTTCACCTTGCCACTCTCCAACCTGTAAATCTCCCAAACTTTCCAAAAGCCCTTAGGATAAAGAACAAAATCATAGTACAGCCTACAAGGCTCTGCAGTGCAGGACCCCATCTACCGCTCACCTCCACCGCCACTGCCCTCTTGCCACCTTGCTCTCTCTTCCTCCAAGTCACCTGACCTTCCTCATTTCTAGGACTGTGTACAGATGCTCCCTAATCTCCCAGTCTAGGTTTAAACCCTCTTGCTTGCACATGCTGATCACAATTTTAATTCTATAGTTGAGCATCTGACCATTTCTTCAACGTCTGTGCATCCCACCAAACTGTAAGATCCATACCTGTTTTGTTAACCAGCATGTTCCCAGCACCAGTACATAGGAGGCACTCAATAACTACTTAAAGAATGAATGAATCAATGACCCTAATAAAAAGTTACTACCTCTATGTTAGAAGTTACTACAAATCGGGCACCTGGGTGGCTCAGTCGGTTAAGCGACTGCCTTCGGCTCAGGTCATGATCCCAGGGTCCTGGGATCAAGTCCCACATCGGGCTCCCTGCTCTGAGGGGAGCCTGCTTCTCCCTCTCCCTCTCCCCCTCCCCCTGCTTGTGTTCCCTCTCTCGCTGTGTCTCTCTCTGTCAAATAAATAAATAAAATCTTAAAAAAGAAAAAAAGTTACTACAAATCAACCTTTAACAGGTACATCGAATTAAAAACAAATTGCAAAAACAGGACCATGCAATTCACAAAAAATATAAACAGCCAACAAAATTATGAATATATTGCTTCCCCATCATTAATGATCAAATAAAAACAAAATTTTTTCCCCATAAACCAGAAAAGGTTAAAAATAGTAAGAATAGTTATAGGCACTATTAAGGGAAACAAATTATTACACGCTCCTGAAGGACAATTAGGCAAAATGAAAATTTTAAATTATAAGGCCTTGATCCTGTGATTTTACTTCTAAACATTTCTTCCACAGAAGTAGTGCATAAATATACAAGATGGTTTACTGCAGCATTATTTGTAACAGTAAAAAACTGGAAATAAGAACGTCTGGGTGGCTCAGTCGGTTAAGAATCTGCCTTCGGCTCATGTCATGATCTCAGGGTCCTGGGATTGAGTCCCACATCCGGCTCCTTGCTCAGTGGGGAGCCTGCTCCTCCCTCTACCTGCCTCTCCCCCTGCTTGTGCGTGCTCTCTCTCTCTGACAAATAAATAAATAAAATCTTAAAAAAAAACAAACTGGAAATAACCTAATGGTCCATCCTTGGGGACTTGTTAGATAAATTATGTTATCTCTGAGTAATGGATTGCTACACAGCCTTTAAAAGAATGAGGTCAATCTGAACACACTGGCACAGAAATATGTTATCTTTTTAAATTAATCAAAAAGCTATAGAATATATGCTGTATCATCTCACCTTTCAAAGAAATGTGTATTGATTTGTATATATGCATAACTAGAAGTCTGGAAGCATACACACTGAATTGCTATAAGTTATTGCCTCTATGGAAAGAAATTCAGGACGAGTAGCATTTTTACTATCTTACTAATTTTTGTACTGTTCCAGTTTTGTAGTGAGTAGTATAAACATAAAAAAGTAAAGCTTTTCAAAATGAATACCGCTCCACCAAAAAAAAAAAAAAAAAAAAATCCTAATTCACTGGTTGCATGTGGTATATAGTAGGCACTTAATAAAAGGTAACTAAGAACCTCAACCCATGGACCCTAAACCACCTATCCAGCTTCATTTTGTATCCTCTTACAGACCATGAGCCTCACCCAATCTCACTGTTTCCTGAACATGTCCTAAAACTTCTCATTTCTGCCCTCTTGCTTAGGCTTTTCTTTCAGTGTGGAATGTCCTTCCCATGCCCTTTGTCTCCTATTGACAGCAGACCACCTAACTCCCCTGCCACCGTACCTACATACATATATATATATACACATACACACCTGCCAAAATCCTGTCCACTGTTAAGGCTGTGACCAAAGGCCACATCCCCTCTCAAGTCCTTCCCAAGCTCCCAGTCAGAATTCAATGTTACTTCCTTGACTCCCCCATATAACTCCATTTATATTTCACTTTGGTACTAACTAACCATTATATCTGACCTGACATTAAGATCCTTCGGAATAGAAGCCACGTCTGTCACCTTTGTTCTAAATATCTAACCTGGAACCTCCTAAGTAGCAGGGCTTCTGCACCTGTTTGCTGGTTTGAATCAAATGGAAATGTGAGATGATGAGAAAACACTTTATAAAAAGATTAAATGTTCAGAAGACACACAGTCCATCACTCTTTAATTGCCCCTGTTGTGGTTTGCCAGAGCACTTGTGACCACGGAAAGCCAGTGCTACCTGTCTGCTACTTAGCATTCCACGTTTACACTGACAGATTTGTGGTCTACTTAGGATGACTTCTCCAGAAATTCTGTTTACCCTCTCCTCCTGATGGAAAAGGCTGTGTCGGCTCACTTTTGTTTAGTGAGGCTATTCTCAAGAACACAATAATGGTTCTAGAATTTGACTTGAGTATCCTTCCATTTCTCCAGAAATTCTTTCAGATTGATTGTCTAGATTTATTGTCTAAGAACATAGCTTTGACATCAGACAGACAGACCAGGCTTCAATCTCAACTGAGTCTCCTTAAGAAAGCTATTTCACCCTCTCTAGGCCTACACTTCTTCGTGGGGAAATAATAATACCTATACTTCATAGAGTTTTTCACAACGGAGGTTATATGAGAATTAAATACAATTAGTGAGCCCTTGTCTCCTTTCTACAGCAGACCACCTACTCCCCTGAAGTGCCAGTAAAAACTGCAAAATGCCAGCCTTAATCACTTATCAATAAACATGAATTATTTTTAGTATGTTACTATAAATATCCTTCAAAGTTTCCTGATGCAGTATTTCTGACATGACAATATTAAAGGCATGAAAAAGGCTTAATAGAGACTGAAGACTATGTTCATATATTAAATCTCATATGTTCGTATACAGAATACACAAATTCAAGTCTTTCATTAGTAATAATGAATTGCAATGTCTCCTCCAACTCTGCTCCCTGGACAAGAATCACCCACGGACACACTCCACATAAAGCCAAATCATGCAATGCATAGCAGGAACAATTCAGCACCAACTTAAACTTGAGGAATATTTATGTTCAAATTTCTTTGTGACCATTAGATTTGCACGTATGGGTTAATTTTTTAGAAGCAATGCAAAATTGTAACCACATGACTTGGGCTATGAAAAAACTGCAGAGGCACAGGTTAAAGTGCTCAGGAAATGGTTACTTTTTAATCACTCCTTGCTACTGCATAGCTAATTTTTGTTGCATTTTCTTTTTAATGTCTGCCTCCTATTTGACTGTAAACCCTGAGGGCCGGGACCGTATCTTCAAGGCACTCTTCCCAAGTACCACAGCAAAGGCTGACAAACATGTCTCGCTGAACAGACAAGGATACCTAATTTGTGGAGGTCGGAAAACTACGGGTGTTATTTTTATCTTTCCTCTATTTGACATTTCATTAATGCTATTCAAATATCATATATGTTTTCAATATTAAATGTTTATTTCAACATGTAGCATTTGTTTGGGAAGTGGTAACAAAAGCACATTAACAAGTCTTTTACAATTATCAAATACTAAAACTTTCCCAGCAGCCCCTCTTATGGTGAAAGAGAAATGAGAAAGGAAAAGTGGCCCTATCTTCTAGTACTTGAGACACAGAAAAAAGGCCTCCATCACAGCACTGGTTCTCAACAGTGTTCCTAGATGACTGGCGGTCTCCGAGGGTGCCTTGATGTTCCACTGACTGATCAAAAGTCAGAACACACTTGTGTCTAGGTGACCTGTCTACTCAAGACAAAAACAAGCAAAAAAAGACCTGCTCCCTGACTTAAATGCCATAAAGAAAAAAGTCACACAGAGCAACCTAGCAAATGTGGAAGCATAACTCCCAATTCCTTACAGATCTGGAGATAAGCCTTCATCATCGGATACTAACTTCCCTTTACACCAGATTGAAGACTAGGAGGCAACCTTCCAGAAAAGAAAGATATGTGGCAAAGAATGTCGAGAACTTCCCTCAAAGTATGTCCAATACTTGATTCTTCTCTTTTCTTCTGTTTTTTCACCCCACCTAAGAAGCCCTGGCAACATTATCCCCACCATTCCCCTCAAGTCACATTCGGCCAGGGGTTCTCAGCAGAAGGTCAGGCCCAGTGAGAAGACACTAGTACATGAAGAGGATGAAAAAGCTTTTCCAGAACCACCTCACTAAGAAAACAACTTAAAAAGAACAGTCAAGCAGACAGTCCTTGCTTTACACAGTAACAACATGCATGAACTTCAATTCCCACAAGTAACACAAGTCATCCAACACCATGGTTCAAATTACAGTTAACACAGCAACATTTTCCAAAAACAGATAATCAAAAGAGGGAACTAGCCAACAAAGATTAAAGTGCAGCAAATAAATGAAAAGTGCTAACACTGAAAGTGAAAGTCAAATCCAATGTAAAGTTACAAAAGACATAGCCAGCCGTGGGAATAGGGACACTGCCGTCCAAGAGAGATTCTAGGTATGCGTTAGAGGAAATTTGTGAAGGCCAACTTACCAACATTAGTGAGGCAAGTGGCTATGACCAAAAGGATGAAGATGTCCCAGAGGAAGGGACGCCAGCAAAAAGTCTTCCCATTAAAGGAACTCTTGGAGATACTGCATAAGGTTGAAAGCACACAGGATAAAATGCTGGAAGTTGATCCAACCTTAGAAAGCAGTATGACACTTTGCCAAGGCATAAAAAAGATGTTTGTTCTGTATTGTAAGTTATCTGACTAGAGGACCAGCACTGGTCAAATTACTTTTGACACGTTTTCTCACAAAGAAATAAATTCTTAGTTTCTAATGTTTTAAATTACAACGTTCTCAATATTAGCTTTACTATTTTTTTCACTTCCCTATACATTTTCAATCAACAGTAAGAGTCTGTCATTTAATGCTGACAAGAATTTTTAGGTCATTGAAGAATCGTACGCTTCCTCATCAGTTATTCTGACCATTCTGCATGGTTTCCGCTTGCACGTTTTGACAACCCAGGCTACCACGCAAAGGACCGTCTGTACTCTACACACTTGCCAAGGTTTTCCCTGTAACCTAGGACTGGTTAAAAGTAACTACAGCAGGATGTTTTGGGTTTCATCCAAGTAACAAGCCAGATAAATTCATGAACTACCAGGACAATGAAATAGTTAAGTACTGAAGGGGAGAGAAGAGTCAGGCAGGAAGGGAGAGAGATATAATACAAGGTGTGGTATTTTTAAAAATATAAAGTACTTTATATTAAAAAAACTAGAAGACAAAAAGTAATGCTACTATCAAAATTATTTTGTGTTATCTTGGGGAATTGCAATAGTTCTTTTTTAATGAACGGAATAGTATTTTTATAGTTTTAATTACACATGAACAGATGTACCAATGTGCGGTGTTATATTTTTTTTCTCTTTTATAAGTATTTTCCATGTTCTAGCACATACTCCCCACAAGCACTGTTGTTAATGGCCCCTAAACAGTTGATGAAATGCATCTTTTAACGTTCAACCTAACCATTCCCGTGTTTCATGTTTAAGTGGCTTTCCATTATCTTCACTGAGTTAAATGTTATGAACAACTTTAAGTTACTAATACTTAGTTCCAAACTGCTTTCCTAAAAGTATGCACCAGTCACTATACTCTGAGGTTTTCTCTTCTGAAAAGCCTACTCACTCCAAATGAACACTAACATCCCAGAGGCTCTCCCGGTATTCAACTCTACAACCCTCCCATCCTCCTCCTGAAGCTTTAGGAAGTATTTAAATGTCTGCTACATGCCAGGCTCTGGACTGCATATCTGACATTACCTCATTTAATACTCAGAATGTGAATTTCAAGGCCAGCAATCATTAAGACCTACCTTTCATTCATTCATTCATTCATTCACTCAATAAGTAAAGCCGAGTACATATAAAATGCCAGGCACTGGTAAAACAGTAGTAAACAAAACAAAACTCCCCCAGGAGCGCTCAGCCTCCCTCAAAGACGTTCCAAAGCTGGAAAAAAAAAAAAAAAAAAACCGCCACTACATTGCTGAACTACTTTGATAATAAAACTTTCTAATGGCTTCCCTTATGCTTCAAATAAAATCCAAATCCTTTCCATGGCCCACAAAGACTCACTTCAGCTGACTTTCTCTACCTCTCTAATATACCCCCGCCAACACTACCCTTACCCACTAGGCCCCAGCCACCACTTTAACATCCTCAATTCTTTCCACCTGAGGGTTTTCCTTCATGCTGCTCTACAAAATGTCTTGCGCTTTCTTATCTTTTATGTCTTAGTTTAATGTCACCTCCTCAGGGGCTTTCTTGGCTACTCCATCTCAGGGAGGTTCTCTAATATTATTCTATCTCTATCCCACTGCAGTTCATTTCTTTTTTTTAATAATATTTTTAAAGATTTATTTATTTGAGAGAGAGAGAACACAAGTGGGGGGAGTGGGAGAAAGAGAGGAACAGACAGGGCGCCCATCCCAGGACTCCGAGATCATGACATGAGCCGAACTCAGATGCTTAACCAACTGAGCCACCCAAGCGCCCCTCAGTTCATTTCTTAAATAGTACTTACGAGTTTGGTTTGTTCACCACCATACCTCCAAGGGCTATCGGAGTGCTCAGTGGACAAAATACATGGCAGATAAACTGTGTGCTTAATAAATGAAATCATTCTTCTTTAGCTTGAATGAAATCTAACTTCCTCAAAACTTCTACTTATTGATCCTAATTTTATCTTGTGTAACTATAATGAAAAAAAGTATATTTTTCGGTATTTCTATCATACTTTAATAAATTTTAAAACTACTGTTCATTTGTTAACTCTGGCACTGACCTGTAGCAACAGCTATGGCTGCTGACTTCAGAAACAGTATCAAGGACTGTTTATGGGAATGGAATCCCACAGTACACCAACTGGATTGGAATCTGAGCTCCAACACCTACACACATGAAATAGATCTCACCTGTGTGACTTTGGAGACGTTACCTAATCTCTCTGTACCTAATTTCCTCATTTGGAAAACCAGGATGGGACTTAGTTGTCAGAATTGATGTACATGAAGAGCTTATCCCAGTTCCTGGCAGGGTAATGTTAATTGTCAAAACTACCACTGTCACACTAGCCACAGAGGAAAACTTCAAAATGGTAACGTATTTCTTTGGATCTTTAAAACCCAGTTTACACAAGTGTCAGCAAACCTAAATTTAAAACCATCATCCACAAGTGTGGCTAAGGCACCCCCCTGCACATCTTTCTGTAACACCCTGAAACTAGCCCTCATGCCATTTAGCCTAACAGTCATTTTACTATTCTATCTCCACCACCTGACCCATGTGAGCAGGTCTAGCTTGTTCACCATATTATCTCCAACACCTGCAACAACAAACCTTTGATAATTAAATGAAGAAATTCCACCAAGCCTCCATTACTTCAGTGGGAGCCTTTTTTTTTAAGGCTGCCTTTTTTTTTTTTTTTTAATACTGTTTCTGCCTACTCTTCCACAATGACCAATCTGTATTCACTGCTGGACCTGCCATAAAAGGCTTCAAAATATTACAGAAATTTTTGTTCTTAGGTTTTGTTTTTGATGTGAAAACATGTTGATTCTTGTAGTTTTCTAAGAAATTAAACACTACCATCTTACTGGCTCCATAACTACTTTTCTTATCACTATACCCACAGCCTACAAGAACGCTTGAAATAAGTAGATTTATTATATATTGAATGAAAGATAGGTCATTTTCCGAGAGTGAAAAAAGATAAAGCTAAATGAAAACCACAGTCCTGGACAGAGAGGAGTCTGTGCGATGTAAACGTTTTTTGTTTTGTTACATCGATTTAATTTCCCAGTTCTCCAGAGTGTGGTTACAGGATATAATTGAAGCTCTTCTTTTTTTTCCTTTAGGTAAACCATCCGGCGGAAGACTGTCGAGCACCCACCCACACCCCCGTCTCCTTCTGTTTTCCGGGCAGCAATGACACAACCTTGACCCAGAAACCCCGCGCTCCCTCCCAGACCTGCCTGGTGACCAGTGACCCCAGGACGGTTCAAGGCGCAAAACCGGAAGAACGTGCTAGGGCACAGAAGCCACTATGGGCTCCAGTGCGAGACTCCAGCGCCCCGAGCGCCCACCCTACCGCCCAGCACTCACCACGAGCGAAGCCGTGAACCCAGGCCGGTCCATGGCCCCGCAGACACCTCCCAGGCTATCAGACGAGGCTCTCACTCACTAGGCGCCGCCATCTTGGAGGCGGACCAGTAGTGCGGCACTTCCGCGGCCACGTGAGATCGAACCACAACAACTACACGTGCAACCCCGGAAGCCTTGCCGAAGGAGCGCGGGGAAGGAGGCGAGGAGGAGTCTGGGGAGGGATGTGGTCGAGCCAAATCTCGCGACTCTTCTCTGTCTCTCCTGTCGCCCCCTTGTGATTCGCCTAGACGAAAGAACTCTCGCGAGTAAATGAGCCTTGGCGGGATCCTGGAAGAGAGCCCCTAGCGGAAGGCTGGCTGAAGCTAAAGCGTAGATCCCAAAGAGGCGTGGCTTAGTGGAGGGCGGGCCCTGGGGGGGCAGGACGGATTTCGGGGGGAGGCTTGTGGTTTCCCGTTACTTCTTTTTGGTTTCCCTCTTGGTTTTAGGTGTACAAACTTTGTCTGAATCTCTGTAGAACAGACTCAACATCAGAAGATTATTAAATAGGGGCGCCTGGGTGGATTAGTCGGTTAAGCATCTACCTTCGGCTCAGGTCAGGATCCCTGGGTCCTGGGATTGAGCCCCGCCTTCGTCTCCCTGCCCAGCGGAAAGCCTGCTTCTCCGTCTCCCTCTGCAGCTCCCCCTGCTTGTGCTTTCTCTGTGAAATACATAAAATCTTAAAAAAAAAAAAAAAATATTAAATAACGATATAGTAAAAGACTTTAAAAGTTTCCTCACTCCAGCTAAAAATTAGCATCCTCTATTTCTTACTAGCAGTTATTGCACTTAATATTATTTACTTTTTAAATTATTTATTTGCTTATCTTGTTCGCTGCGGTACCAGTGCGCATATCTGGAAGACCAATTTATTAAGTACTTAGTAAAAGTTTCTTGGAGTGGACCTGCCTTTACATTTATTAAATAAAGTTCTGTGTTTTCTTTATTCTCATCTAGATGTGTCATCTAGAAATGATTAACAAGCATACCTTTAAGCGTTTCAGATTCTGAGCTTCACTAGGTGAAGTTTGGGTACTACTTTGGGCATAACTTCTCCAAGATTGAGTTTCCTCCCTGAAGTGGGGATAATGATAGTAACTTCTTCATTTGGTACTATTACAGATTCCATGAGGTAATGCATACACATTCTCAACTTAGTTCCTGGTTCATAGGAAGTGCTCTCTAAAGATAATGGTAATGTCACCTTCCTGCTTTAAATTACTCCCTTTTGCTGCACACATGATTTGACAGAGAGAGAGACAGCGAGAGAGGGAACACAAGCAGGGGGAGTGAGAGAGGGAGAAGCAGGCTTCCCACGGAGCAGGGAGCCTGATGTAGGGCTCAATCCCAGGACTCTGGGGTCATGACCTGAGCTGAAGGCAGATGCTTAACGACTGAGCCACCCAGGTGCCCTGATAGTCCAGGTCCTTACACACTTCCCACATGGTGTCTTCTGTCACACTTCCCACTGGCTAGGCTACTCAAAGACAGACTATACACTTTCAAGCCTCCACATTTTACCCATGTTGTTCCCTCTACCAACAACACCTTTCCCTACGCTGCCTGCAGAACATTGGTACTCTCCTGTTTGCTACATGTCACGATCCATAGGCCATCTCAAAATATGCTGGTTCACGTCCCCCAGGCCAGCAGGAGAACCTCTTACACTGTTGTTTGTCTCTTTCAAGGGCTTATATGACTAAGTCAGGCCCCCCAGGATAATCTCCCTTTTGATTAACTCAATGGTTAGGGACCTTAATTACATCTGCAAAATCTTTGCTGTATAATGCAACATAATCATGGAAGTTATATTTCATCATGCTAACAGGTTCTACTCACACTCAAGGGAAGTAATTGTACAAAACATATGAATTACAGGGCAGGAATCTTGAGAGCCATCTTAGAATTATGCCAACCATATTTACCCATAAGCCCTTGCCAGCAGGTTCCTCAAAGTCCATCAAGGTTCTAGCAGTAGGCTTGCACTAATGTTTTCTTCAAAGCCCTTCCCTTTATCTACCGCCTGGTGACAAAGCCACTCCTATGGCTTAAATGTTTGTTACAGTAGCACCTCATTTTCAAGTCTCAAAATCTGTACTGGTTACCTATTGCTGGGTAATAAACTTAGAACAACAATCAACTTTTATTACCTCACACAGTTTCTGTAGGACAGGAATCCAGGAATGGCTCAGCGGAGTGGTTCAGTCTCAGAGTGTCTCTCATGAGTGTGCCGTCAGGTTATCAGCAAGAAGACTTGACTGGGACTGGAGGATCCACTTACAAAATGGCTCACTCCATGACTCGCAAATTAGCACTATTGGCACATGGCCTCAGCTCCTCGTCACACAGACTTCTCCATAGGGTTGCTTGAGTGTCCTCATGATATGACAGCTGGTTTTCCCCAGAGTGGGTGGTCTCAGAGAGAACACAGAAACTATAATGTTTTCTATGACCAAGGCTCAGAAGTCACTCAGTTGTTATTCCTGCAATAGGCCATTTGTTATACAGGTCATCCCTACTTTTTATGGGATTGGACGAAACAATGGCATGAATACCAGGAGGTCAGAATCACTGGGTGTCACCATGGAGACTGGATATGCATCAGAGATATGCAAGTGAAAACTGTGATAAGATACGACATACCCCCTAGAGCAGCAACGATAAAAAAGACCCAAAAGGCCAAGTGTTGTTGGCAAGGATGAAGAGCACCTGGAACTGGTACAACCACTACAGAAACCAGTGCCCCTCTTAATTTATATATATATGTTTTTAATCAGGCTTTAATTCACTTTATTTTTCTTGTGTAAAACTATGTGGTGGCCCTAGTGGGAGCCAGGGTCCGCTGCACAGAGACTCTGGCAGGGGTCTTTACAAGATGGTCAGTGAATTCCTGATAGGGAGACTTGGTGAACACAGTCTCTTTCCAGAGGTCAGGGGTGAGACATTTATAGGTCTTGGAAAATGCATCAAAAGTGGCCTTGGCAAAGTTGCCCAGAGTGGCAGTGGAGGCCCTGGCCGAGGTGTAGAGTTGTCAACCCCGGCCATCGTCAGTAGCTTCTTGAGACAATGTCAGTGCCTCTGGGTGGCAGGGATGAACCACAGCAGCCAGCCACTTCACATGGAACAGCGTGGGCATACCGATCTTGTTCCCAAAGGAGCCTCTCCACACGAGGACAATGGAAGAGTTGGCCAGAATGATGGCCCCACGGATGGCAGGGGCTACCTCCTTTGAGCACGGAACACCCAGACCGATGTGTCCACTGTAGTCTCTGATGGCAAGAAATGCCTGTGAAGAGCCTGAGATGGTTGGGGGCCCACTGGCTTGCAAAGCCTCAGCAACCACAACCCAGGGCCTGGTGCACCTCTCAAGGAAAGAGTGGCCACTGTAAGGCCAATCTGAAGTCCTCTGGAGCACATTTCTCTCTATTCCCATTTTTTAATTGCTTTCTTAAAATGTTTCTGCCTATAATTGAATCCTCCCTAAATTCTCCCTGTCCCCTACCCCCAAGTTTTCCAATACACCTCTTAGGTATTTACCCAAGAGAAATGAAAACATGTGTCCATTATTGTTCACAGCAGTTTTATCCATAAGAGGCAGAAACTGGAAACAACCCAAATGTCCATCAACTAGTGAGTGGATAAACATATTGGGGTACATCCATACAATGGAATATTACTCATCAATAAAAAGAAATGAATTACTGACACATGCAAAAATGTGGATTAATCTCAAAGTTATGCTTTTTAAAAAGTCAGATAAAAACAAGTTCATACTTTGTAATTCCACTTATATGAAATTCTAGTAAAGACAAAATTGTAGTGACAAAACAGACCAGTGGTTTCCAGGCACTGGGGTGAAGGCAAGGGACTGATTAAAAAGGGGGCACAAAACAACACTTTGCGGGGATAGAGATGTTCTGTATCATTATTGTGGTGGCCACTGGTTAGGTCTATACATTTACAAAAATGCATCGAATTGTACACTTTAAATGGATGCACTTTACTGTATGTAAGTTATACCTCAATAACTGATTAAAATATCATATTTGTCTCACAGGATGAGGATGACGGAATATTATATTCATGGAAAGTACACAGTCCAGTGCTGGCATGTAGAAAATATTAAATTTATTCAGTATTTTCCTATTAATGTTATAGATTCTGAATGCTATAAATGATTGATAAATTATTGAGGTGCACAAGCACTTGGTGATACATACTACTATACCTTCCTCAGAGAAAACAAATGTTATTTCCAGTCTCTAATGACCTTGGAAGTTTTAGATAAAACTCTTCCCCTAAAATTAAGGGGAAACTCTTTTCCTCTTCAATGTAATGACTGTTTTTAACTATGTAAGAAGAAATTACGTTGATACCATTTTCTGGTACCTTGGAAGGCAATACAATTCATTGGATGCCTTCCAGTATCAAGAAGAAATGTTATATTCTCTCCTTTTTTACAAAGGTAAAAGCTTCATCAACTATTTCCACTAGATGCCCTTTAAGAAACATAGATCTTACAACATAACCTGGGACCTCCTTTTCAAGAAATGCTAGTACAAGGGCACCTGGGTGGCTCAGTCGTTAAGTGTCTGCCTTCGGCTCAGGTCATGATCCTGGGGTCCTGGGATCGAGTCCCGCATTGGGCTCCCTGCTCGGCGGGAAGCCTGCTTCTCCCTCTCCCACTCCGCCTGCTTGGGTTCCCTGTCTCGCTGTGTCTCTCTCTGTCAAATAAATAAATAAAATCTTAAAAAAAAAAGAAGAATCTTTAATGATACAGAAAGATGATAAACATAAAAATAATTGCACAAGAACATAGGCATAGGCTGGTTTTTCTCTTTACATCTCAGCAGATCTATTCTCTGCTTTCTCTGCCTTGTTCTCTGTCCTAGGGAGCTGACCCCTAGGAACTGCCCTCTGGTTTTCAGTTGGGCTTGGCCAGTAACAGTCATGGGCAAATCTGAGAATGGCAGAAGAAAGAGGCCAGAGTATTTCTTCCTTGCTCCCTACCTGCCTTCACCCAATTCTGTCAGATGGTGTGTCCCTTGACAAATGTGTTCCTATAAGACAGCTTCCCCTCTGTGGCTCCCCTTTTTGGCCTCTTGTAACACCTTTTCCTTCCCTTCCTTCTTCAGGGCTATGGATGATAATGGCTTTTCATTGTTGTAAGCCCCGGCTGCCTCTTTCATACCTAATTGATTTTCTTAACACTGCGCATAGCTCTCCTCAAAAATCCCAGTTGAGTGCCCTCTATTTGCTAATAAAACTCTGATTAACAAAAGACAATATAATCCAATTTTTGTAAACATACATATTAGTTATCTATTGCTACATAACAAACTACGCCAATACTTGGCAGCTTAAAAAAACAAACATTTACTCTCTCAGAGTTTCTTTAGGTCCGATATCTGGATATTGCCTAGCAACACATAGGCTAGTTCAAAGTCTCTCATGAGACTTCATTCATGCTGCCAGCCAGGGCTGCCAGTCCCATCTGATGGCTCAAGTGGGGGAGGATCCACTTCCAAGCTCACTCCCATGGGTGTTGGCAGGACCCATTTCCTTGCAGGATGTTGGACTGAAGGGCTTCAGTCTTCCCTATCTATTGCCTGGAGGCCTTCCTTAGTTCCTTGCCACAGTGGCCTTTCCACATGCGAGCTTGCAACATGGTCCCTGGCTTTCATCAGAGGGAGCAAGCAAGAAGGAGTGAAAGATAACACCCAGGATGGAAGCCACAAACTTGGTAATCTAATCTCTGAGGTGACATCCCATCAACTTTGCCAGGCCACACCCAGGGAGAGGGGATTACACAAGGAAATAGATATAGGCAGTAGGAATCATTGGGGGCGATCTTAGAGGCAAAACATAATTTGCAAATGCACACCAAAAACATCTGTATGATGACTGGTTATCTTTCAGTACATTAACAATGATCTGTTTTCTCTTTGCATTACTGGCAATTTCTAATGAATAACTACTACTGCTGTGACTACTATCATCATATGAATCTTTTGTTGCTAACCTATATCTAGCTGACAGCCACTCACACGACATTGCTTAATTTTTTACCTTTTTCCATGAACAAGTTGATATAAACCTGCCTAGACTTTAAGAAGAGTGAATCAATTATCTGCCATAATTGGATTTTGCTCAATATTTGACCCAATATGAAGCTCTGTCTAGGTTTCCAAGACATGTATAAAATAATCAGGATGAAATGTGTTCAGCTAATTTTTGCATTCTCTGACAACGATCTCCACCCGACTGGACACGGAAATTATCTTAAAACCCTATGCCTTGTGCATTTGCTGCCCACCAGTTTGGCAAGCCTGTCACACTGAAATAGAACACAGAAGTGCCCTTGCTGTAATTGCTCCCCTCTGTTGAAGTGGCAACAAATAATTACAGGTCACCCTTGTGACAGAGATGAGAACAGCAAATGATTTTTCTCAGCCACTCACTATTGTTATAGTCAAGGGCAAATGGAGCTATTTTTTTCTTTGCAGTATAGGAAATAATGGGAAAACATAAATGAGGTTCACGATCTTCCCATTATAGGAAAATTAAAGAAAAATGTTCACCATTAAACCACAGTTCCAACTAAGCACGACAACAACTTTTATTATTCCTCAAATTAATTCCATCAACAAGTACTAAATAAGCATCTATTGTGTCCCATAATGTCCTTTTTTTCCCATATAAATATCTTACCCTACCAACTTCATTTTTTTTAAAGATTATTTATTTATTTATTTGATAGAGAGAGGCACAGCTAGAGAGGAAACACAAGCAGGGGGAGGGGGAGAGGGAGAAGCAGGCTTCCCGCCAAGCAGGGAACCCGATGCGGGGCTCGATCCCAGGACCCTGGGATCATGACCTGAGCCGAAGGCAGACGTTTAATGACTGAGCCACCCAGGCGCCGCCCAACTTCGTTTTTTTGTCATGGTTCCACAATTCTTACAATCTGCTGGTTAAGAAGTCTGCCTCTTATTCAATTTCTTATTTATCTTTGATGCAAACCATTACCTAATCCTTCAGAGACACCCCCCTCTCCTCTCCCTTCTCCCTGCAAACACCTTCAAAAATTATATCTTGGCTCATTAACAGCTGAACCCATCAGAAAAACCTTCTCTTGACTCCACACCTGCCTTTCCAGTTCCCCTTGACAACTCCACATGAGTAAAAGAAATTGTGGTCACTTTCTATCAGGCCCTATGAGATGACTGACTGTTTCCCTATTTACTTTCCCACTTAATCCAAACTGTCACCTGTAACTTAGGCATTATTTTTTTTTTTTTAAGATTTTATTTATTTATTTGACAGAGAGACAGCGAGAGAGGGAACACAACCAGGGGGAGTGGGGGGAGGGAGAAGCAGGCTTCCCGCCAAACAGGGAGCCCGATGTGGGGCTCGATCCCAGGATCCTGGGATCATGACCTGAGCTGAAGGCAGACGCTTAACGACTGAGCCACCCAGGCGTCCCACCTGTAACTTAGGCATTATAATTGAGCCTGGACTCCTAGTTTCTTAAAGGAAAACAGCAAAACTCAAAAGGAATTCATTTCCACCTGGGAAAAGAGTTTGGCACTTTCTTACAAAGCTAAACACAGTCTTAATATAAGATCTGCTAATTGTACTCCTTGATATTTTCTGAAATTAGTTGAAAACATGTGTCCACACAAAAATCTGCACATGAATGTTTATAGCAGGTTTATTCACAAGTGCCAAAACTTGGAAGCAACCAAGATGTCCTTCAGTAGGTGAATGGATAAAGAAACCGTGGTACATCCATATTATTCAGCACTAAAAAGAAACGAGCTACCAAGCCATGAAAAGACATGGAGGAAGCTTGAATGCCTATTACTAAGTGAATGAAGCCAATCTGAAAAGGCTCTATACTGTATGATTCTAACCACATGACATTCTGCAAAAGGCAAAACTATGAAGACGATAAAAAAGATCAGTGGTTGCCAGAGGTTAGGGGGAGGGAGGAATGAATAGACTGAGCACAGAGGATTTTTAGGGCAGTGAAATAAATTATTATGATAATGATGGATACATGTCTTAATACATTTGTTCAAACCCATGGAATGTATAATGCCAAGAGGGATTATCCAATGTAAACTATGGATTTGGGATAATCGTGATGTTTCAGTAAAGGTTGAACAATTTGAACAATTACACCACTCTGCTGGGGATATTGGATAGACTGAGGAGGGAGGCAGGGAGTATACGGGAACTCTGTAATTTTTGCTCAATTTTGCTGTGAATGTAAAACTGCTTTTTAAAAAAGTCTACTATAATAAAAAAAAAAGGAAGTCATTATACTCTTCCTTGAGATTCCCAATGATAATAACCTTTAGTCAAATTCTATCTTTCCTATATCCAGGGAAAGAGACAGAGAGGGAAGGAGAGAAGAGAAGGGAAGGGGCAGAGAAAGGAAAAGAGGAAAAGTGAGATAATGTAAGGAAAAAAAAAAAGATTGTGTTGATATTAAGACACTCTCCAACCCAAATGTCTGTTGACAGATGAACAGATAAACAAAATGTGGTATAAACATACAATGGAATACTATACAGCCTTAAAAAGGAAGGAAATTCTGACACATGGTACAGCACAGATGAACCTTGAAGACATTATGTTAAGCGAAATAAGCCAGTCACAACAGGACAAATACTGTATTCTTCTGCTTTTAAGAGTTGCCTAGAGGAGTCAAATTGATAAGAACAGGAAGTAGAATGGTGGTTGCCCGGAGCTAGAAGTGGGCAGAGAGAGATGGTTAGTTCATGTTTCATGGGTACACAGTTTCAGTTGGGGAAGATGAAAAAGTTCTAGACATGGATGGTGGTGATGGTTGTACAACAGTGTGAATGTACTTAATGCCATTGAACTACACGCTTAAAATGGTTAAAAGGGTCATTTTCGTGTTATGTATATTTTACCACCATAAGCAAGACACTTCCTCATAGGAGGTGGAATACATTTAATAGATTCCATTTCAAAGATGAAATGCGTTAAGCGTCTGCCTTCAGCTCAGGTCATGATCCCAGGGTCCTGGGATCGAGTCCCACATCGGGCTCCCTCCTCGGGGGGAAGCCTGTTTCTCCCTCTCCCCCTCCCGCTGCTTGTGTTCCTGCTCTCGCTGTCTCTGTCTCTGTCAAATAAATAAATAAAATCTTTAAAAAAAAAAAAAAAAAGATGAAATGCAACTCAGTCTCACCAAAAAAGCTGATGCACAACAGTCTTTAATCAACAAGTAACCCAAGTTCTCCCCACCCCATCAATGCCATTTTGCCTCATGGGTCAGAGTCACTGAAGGGAAGGAGAGGGGGACACGGCAATGAGGGGTGCACTCTATCATACAACACAGAGCCCCTGATCATTTGCCAATATGGAAAATTTTTAAAGAACGATATTTATTACTTCAAATTTCCACTCCCCAACTCCGTCATCCTGTGCCTCTCCTGACTCAGTCTGCCATTTTATACCTTCTACCTTCCTCATTGCAAGCCTTCCAAAGAGTTCTGCGGCACGGTAGTCTTTTTATTACCTTCTGCCAAACAAACAGCAGTCCTGCATTCAAAAGGGCACGACCTTTTATTCTTCTGAGCTAGCTGCATGTGTCCTAAATGAACACTTTGGGCTTAATGCTACAGGCCAAACATTAATCTTTTTGATCTTTCCTAAGTGAACCTGTTTAGAGTTCAAATACTCGTGAAAAAAGTGAGCTTATATCTTTGTCATTTCTCAGGTGCAATGCTGCTACATTGCAAAATGGCCACAGTTCCCCCAAATAATTACAAGAGAACACGTCACCACCTGCAGAGCAATGCGTCAGTCAGGTGCTGCCCCCATCCTCAGTTAATTCTTACATTTGTTCCTCTTGTGAGTTTTATTTCTCAACAGACATTCTCCATTTTTCCCTTGAGCCTGAATGGTCTGTCCCTGAGCTAGTGCTTCAACTTCATGGCCTGCCAGCCACCCTTCTTGCTAATGAAGCTTTAGCAACACTGGGGGCTTTTGGTGCCTCAGATGAGTCGAGCTTGTCCATACCTTCAGTCTCAGGGCCTTTGCACATGCCTAACCCCCATACCTACAATTCTCCTTCTTACACGGCTGAGGCTGTTAATGTGGTTTCCGTAGAGATTGTCTTCTCCTTCCCATCACCCAACTTCTACCAGTTTTCTCTCATACCATCACACTTTTTTCCTCAGCACTTGTCACAACTTGTAATTCTGTATTCGTGTGCCCATTTAAAGTCTTTCTCCCACACCAGACTATAAGATCCATTAACACGGGGACGATGTCTATCAGATTCACAACTGTGTACTCAGTGCCAGACACATAGTTGAGCTCAAATACTGGAATGAAGGGAAGATAGGAGAGAGGAATGGAGGAAGGGAATGAAGGAAAATGTCTGACACAAGTGCATCTTCGGTTCTGTAACAAAGCATTAAGAAGGGGCAGTAGGGGCAGTAGGGGCAGTAGGCATCCGCCATTCTTGGAGACCGCCATTACTAGAGGATTAGTAATGCTATGGAAATCTTCAGGCTGCCCTTTCCCCCAGAGAACTATTCCTCCTGTATTTCAGACAGTTGGAAAACAAGGGATGCCAATTTGGAGTATGTGTTCCTGGCAGGAGAGCATGTGGAACCCATGGAGAAATCTCCATCCTGATTTCCCTGATCCCTGCCTCTTCCAGAGTTCACTGCTTTTGGCATACCAGGATTTCCTTTCAAGAAATGAGCTCTCTCAGAAACACGGGTGAATCCAACCAGGGCGATGGGAAATCAGTTTTGTTGTGACCTTGTGGACGACAGTTCGGCTATTTCACAACAGCTGGTAACACTCTATGTTGCTTGCAGAAATGAGAGGATCAAAGAAAAACTATATTTTTGTCTAAGTAAATCTGGGGAAAGAGTGATTAAAAATAATTCTCAAAATGAAAGAATACTATTAACTAATCCCTTAGAAGTAATTTTTCCACATTGTTTCAATTATATTTTTCCTGTGCAATACGTAAGTTACCCTCAGTAAGCACTCAGAGAACCTGGTTCTTACACAAATACCCATAGTATGCTTACTTCACACTTACATAGAATGAATTTTTAGTTCATGGAAACCAGGCACAACTATTTCTGTCGTGTTGATACACCATCTGTTTTAACAATGGGTCAATAGCAATAATAGGTGATCAGGGGCGCTTGGGGGACTCAGTCGGTTAAGTGTCTGCCTTTGGCCCAGGTCATGATCCCAGGGTCCTGGGATCAAGCCCCGCATCGGGCTCCCTGCTTAGTGGGGAGTCTGCTTCTCCCTCAGACCCTCCCCCATCTCGTGCTCTCTCTCTCTCACTCTCTCTCTCAAATAAATAAATAAAATCTTTAAAAAAATAGATGATCAATTGTGCTGTCTTTTTATGCCTCTGTTTCTCCTCAGCTTCTGGGGTGCCTGGGTGGCTCAGTCGGTTAGGCATCCAACTCTTAGTTCCGGCTCAGGTCATGATCTCAGGATCATGAGATGGAGTCCCGTGTTGGGCTCCGTGCTCAGTGCAGAATCTGCTCGTCCCTCTCCCTCCCCCTCTCCCTCCTCCTCCACTCCTCCCTCCTGCTCAATCTCTCTGTCTCTCTCAAATCAATCAATCAATCAATCAATCCTCTAAAAGACCATTTGGACAGACAAAAAAATTGGGACAGAGCTTATGACCAAGCTTGAAAATTAATTTGAGAAATATATTTCTAAAATCCATATTGTATGCCTATCTTCTTTCTCAAATAGTCTACAATTAATAATGAGACTCATTTGTAATTTAAAAAAAAAAGCCACTTGGTTTTGTTTACATGAAAGTTCACAGCATATGTCAATTCCTTTAGGCAGGAATTTGGAGATGAGGGCAATTGTTTTATATGCACTGTGTTTTTATTCATCAAAGAATCATGTAGAGTATCTCGAATACAATGTTAACATCATGCTCAGGGCTGAACCCAGATGTACTTTTAAAACAAATTCAGAGTCTGTCTTCTCCTAGTACTGTCTCATTACAAATGACAAATTAAAATACATGGGGAAGGTTGTATCTGCCTCGTTTGCAGTAAAACCTCTGACTGTTAGGACCATGCTGAGAATGAGAGAGTCTTGAACTAGACTGGTCTCGAGGATTGGTGGCAAAGCTGCAGCCCCTCTGTGCTAAGGTGACACACTCATCCTGTGTGTCGCAGCTCTAGGTGTCCCGTGTAGGTGAGAGAGGCCACAAGGCTGGGAATCTGAGTAGCAGCTGGGCTTCCCAATGAGGCGTGGTTGCTGTGCATGCAGTCCTGTATCCATCCACCTAAACAGCTAAGCAAAGATAGTATTAACTTAAAGCCTACTGGGTCTCCAGAGTCTAATTGCCATTAGAAACTGTAAGTACTGCTGGGCTGCTGCAAATATATTAAGTGAAGCCTATTTTACTCAGAAATGTCCTCTGTCTAATGCTTTATAATAATTAGTTCACTCTTTCATAAATAATATCTACCCTTCATAGGAAGATTTTCTTGTAAGAGAAACGGCATGTATAGCTTTGCAGATTGTACACAACATGGTTCCAAGGGATGCCAATTACAATGTAATGCATGTGAATGTCTTACAGATTTTTTTCATTGCCCAGCTCTGGGGGACAAAAATTACACTGCATTCTATATAAGTGGCCAGACTCTGGAGTTGTACAGTGTACAACCTACACAACCACGTATGGGGCACTGGTCTACCTCAGTCATAAGTTTGTTAGTTCCAAAATGCACCCTGGCTTGGAGTACAAAGAGCAAGGATTCTATAGTCAATGCTATAGATGCACTGTCCCATATGTCCCTGGCTTATCTGAGTTCACCTATAGCTATGGTCAACAGTCCCTGACAATATACCAACTCAGGAATCATGGCTTCTCATCATCTACCTGAGTCCTCTCTTCAGCACCTGCAGGCATGACCAAGATATGTGGGTAAAGGAATGCCCCAGCCTTTGTTCTGATGGGGAAATGTTATGCATGTTCCACAGTTTCTCAGAGGTTCCCCAGGAGAATTAAGCCCTACTTGCCTGCAGCACTAACCTGCTATTTTATGTATACCTTGTAACTTTTTGTCCTTTCCTGTCTCGCTTTTTTCTCTTCTTTTTGCTTCCAGAAATTGTCTCTCCCAAAAAGCTACCTGAACCCAAGCCTCTGATTCAAGGTCTATTTTAGAAGAAACCCAAATTAAGACAGATGATCTTAGAAACAAATGACATTAGTTGATTTTTTAACTTGGGTCCTGACCTAGCACTAAATATTTGTTGAGTGAATGAATGAATAATTCTTGCACAGGGCAACGGGTTGCCTCCACTGATCAGGAAGGTGAGAAGCAAGAAGAACAAGTTAAGCATTGTTGGTTTTTTTTTTTTTTTTTTTAAGATTTTATTTATTTATTTGTCAGAGAGAGAGAGAGAGAGCACAAGCAGGGGCAGCGGCAGGCAGAGGGAGAAGCAGGCTTCCCACAGAGCAGGGAGCCTGATGAGGGACTTGATCCTAGGACCCTGGGATCATGACCTGAGCCGGAGGCAGACGCTTAACCAACTGAGCCACCCAGGTGCCCCAAGCAGTATGACAAACTGCATGTATGACAACATGTTAGAAAACTCAACTGTCCCTCACAAACTCATCAAAGTATGCTCCATTCCAGATGCAAATGAAAGCGGCTTTATACAGCAGGGACATCATTCACACTGTAATTTTGAGGGGAGAGAAGTATAAGAACCTTTGTGTTTATGCAATAAAATGTCTCCTCCACCCCTCAAATTCTCTTCAAGCTCTTAATAAAAAACCTGCAAATACCCTCATTCTGATTTTGGACACAAAGCCTCTGTTTCCTAACCAGAGAAAGATACGAGACTCTGGGGATAGGGAATTATAAATCCATGTCTTTGTTCTTTAAAATCATTCCTTTATCTCTGAACCTCAACAATGCTTTCTCTCTCTCTCTTTAATTCCAGGAGGAATACATGTGCAAAGAGCGTGAAATTAACACAGCGCATGCACAATCTCAGTAAGTAAACATGAAAACCTTTTTGTTGCACATCACTAGCTTTATTCAATTAGTAAAATGTTAAAACGTTGTTGCCTTGCACAACCTAACCTTTTAATTTGTGGGCAAATTAAAACAACCAACCAAAAAACTAGCAAATAAGAAAAACCTGAAATTGTTCCTTTTCCATCAAGGTACTCAGCCAAATACAGAAGCTGCAGAATCTGGTTTCCAGAATTCTCATTTCCATCTCAAGCCTTTTTAGTCCTCCTAGTCAATACCCTTTCCCACCTTCAAGTACCATAGTCTTCCTCTTTGCAGTCAACTAAGTGTCTAAAGTGTTAGCTGGGGAAAAAAAAGTGTTAGCTGACAGCTAAGGCAAGAAGAGTGGTTTAACACATTCATGGTAACCATACTACAAAAGCCCTTACTTTCATTACTGTTCACAGGGCAGACATCACTAATCTATTGCTGAAAGACCATCACACTCCTTAACAAGCTGCTGCCAGCAGCAATCAGAGTCGGTACAAGAAAGTCATTTCGTCAAGCAATCTCTACTGAACTCCTACTGTGTTCTAGTCACTGGTCTGACGAGGAACATAGTGATGAAAAACAGCATCCTTGATGGCATGATAGAAAGGTGAACAAAACAGACAATATCCTAGCCTGTCCTGGGCTATCGGCATTTTAATAAGTGCTTGTGACAACAGAAAACTCTGAAAACCCAAAAGGGTAAACCTCCAGAAGTAAACAGCATGGGTATTTTTGGCCACAAACTCCATCAGATAACTCTTCTTGATATTTTCATGGAAGCTTCCCACTGTAGGGCCAGGAATTCTAGCACTGCATCATTAGGTGGATTATCTCAGTTTTTACAAAAATTTAGATAGAGGGGGAACAAGGGAAATAAACAAGGTAGAGTGTTCCCTTTTCCTCTTCTTTCCAACGTGCTGCATGACTCTGCTATGTGCCAGGTTCTAAATTAGATGTGGGGATGCATACATGATTGGGTTTCATTCTCTGCCACTGTCATGCTCCAGTATAATGAGGGATATGGAATCATAAACAGGTGAATTCAGAGTAATACCATGGACCACTAGGGCCTGAGCTCACTGTGGCAGCTGACCAAGCCAACCCCTGAGTGTAAGCGATCCACTGTGGAACTGCTGTGCCAAGTGCTCTCAACGTCATCAACTACTTGTATGAATGTCACCGCAAGTAACTGCCATCTTTAAAGTAATCAACCTTTTCTTTCTTTTCTCTAGATGTAAGAGACACCCAGAAGACAGAAAGTTAAAACCCATCCTGGTCCCTGATTTCGAACTAAATTACAAAGCTATGGTAATAAAAACAGTGTGAGATTGTGATAAAAACAGACACATGGATCAGTGGAACAGAAGCCGAAGCCCAGAAATAAACCCATGCACACATGGTCAATTATTTTACAAGGGAGGCAAGAGTATACAATGAGGAAAGAAGGGCAGTCTCTTCAACAAATGGTGTTGGGGAAACTGGACAGCCACATGCAAAAGAATGAAACTGGACCCCTACCTTACACCATACCCAAAAATTAACTCAAAATGGATTAAAGATTTGAATATAAGACCTGAAACCATGAAACTTCTAGAAGAAAACATAGGCAGTAAGATCCTTGACATAGGTCTTGGCAATGATTTTTTTAAAATCTTACACCAAAAGCAAAAATACATAAATACCTCAAACTAAAAGTCTTCTTTACAGCAAAGAAAACCATTAACAAAATGGAAACGCAGCCTACTGAATGGGAGAAGATATTTTCAAATCAAATATCTGATAAGGGACCCTCTTATGCTATTGGTGGGAATGCAAGCTGGGGCAGCCACTCTGGAAAACAATATGGAGGTTGCTCAAAAAGTTAAAAAACAGAACTACCCCATGACCCAGCAATTGCACTACTAGGTATTTATCCAAAGGATACAAAAATAGTGATTTGAAGGGGCACCTTCACCCCAATGTTTATAGCAGCAATGTCTACAATAACCGAAATATGGGAAGAACCCAGATGTCCATTGACAGATGAATGGGTAAAAAAGAAGTGGTGTATATATATACAATGGAATATTACTCAGCCATCAAAAAGAATGAAATCTTGCCATTTGCAACAATGTGGCTAGAACTAGAGGGTATGATGTAAGCGAAATAAGTCAGTCAGAGAAAGACAAATACCATATGATTTCACTCATATGTGGAATTAAAGAAACAAAACAGATGAACATAGGAGAAGGGAAGGAAAAATAAAATAAGATAAAAACAGAGGGAGGCAAACCATAAGACACGATGAACTCTAGGAAACAAAGTGAGGGTTGCTGGAAGGGAGGTGAGTGGGGAGATTGGGTAACTGGATGACAGGCATCAAGGAGGGCACGTGATGTAATGAGCACTGGGTGTTACATGCAACTGATGAATCACTAAATTCTACTCCTGAAACCAATAATACACTATATGTTAAGTAAATTGAATTTAAATAAAAAATTATTTTAAAACCAAGTATCTGATAAGGGACTGAAATCCAAAGTACATAAAGACCTCAGATAACTCAATAGCAAAAAAAAAAAAAAAAACCTGCTTAAACAATGGGCAGAGGATCTGAACGAACACTTTTTAAAAGAAGACTATGGATGTCCAACAGGTATGTGAGAAGATGCTCTACATCATTAATAACCAGGGAAATGGAAACTAAAACCACAATGAGGAGGGGAGCCTGGGTGGTGCAGCCAGTTAAGCTTCTGACTTTTGGTTTCTGCTCAGCTTGTGATCTCCGTGTCGTGGGATGGAGCCCTGCTTCAGGCTCTGTGCTCAGCACGAGTCTGCTTAAGACTCTCCCTCTCCCTTTGCCCCTCCCCACTCAAATAAATAAATAAAACCTTCAAAAACAAAAATCCACAGTGAGGTGTCACCTCACAGTTGTCAGAATGGCTAGTATCAAAAAGACTAAAAAATAAGTGTTGATGAGGACGTGGAGAAAAGGGGACCCCCATGCACCGTTGGTGGGAATGCAAACTGGCGCAGCCACTGTAAAAAATATTATGGAGGTTCCTCAAAAAGTTTAAAATAGAACTACCCTGTGATCCAGGAATTCCATTTCTGGATACTTATCTGAAGAAAATAAAAACACTAATTTGAAAAGATATATGCACCCCCAGGAGAAGGGGAGGAGAAAGATATACACACCCCCATGTTCATGGCAGCATTATTTATAACAGCCAAGATATCGAAAGAACATAAACGTCCATTGGTGGGGGTGCCTGGGTGGCTCAGTCAGTTATGGGTCTGTGTTCAGCTCAGGTCATGATCTCAGGGTCCTGGGATCGAGCCCTGAGTCGGGGGTCCTTGCTCAGCGGGGGTCTGCTTCTCCCTCTGCCCCTCCCCCCTGTTCATGCTTTCTTTCTCTCTCTCAAATAAATAAAAAAATAAAATATTAAAAAATAAGTAGGGGTGCCTGGGTGGCTCAGTCGTTAAGCGTCTGCCTTCGGCTCAGGTCATGGTCCCAGGGTCCTGGGATCGAGCCCCGCATCGGGCTCCCTGCTCCACAGGAAGCCTGCTTCTCCCTCTCCCACTCCCCCTGCTTGTGTTCCCTCTCTCGCTGTGTCTCTCTCTGTCAAATAAATAAATAAATAAATCTTTAAAAATAGATAAATAAATAAATGTAAATGTCAATTGATAGATAAAGAAATCGTGGTGTACTTTATACTATGGAATGCTATTCAGCCATAAAAAAAAATAAAATCTTGCCATTTGTGACAAGGATGGGCCTTGAGGGCATTATGATAAGTGAAATAAGTCAGACAATGAAAGACAAATACTTTTTGATCTTTCTTATATATGAAACTTAAATAAATAAATAATATAAATAGGTAAATATATATATTTACATATATATTTACAGCGAACTCATAGATACAGAGAACAAGTCAGTTGTTGCCAGAGGTAGGGGGTTAGGGTGATGAGAGAAATAGATGGATTGTGTTTGGTTTTTTTAGCTTAGATAAATGGAATTAAAAAAAAAAAACCTATCCTGGTAACATTTTATGAGCACTTATCTCCTACTATTTTACAATTTTTAAAAGGCAAAACCAATTATATGTATTAGCATCCAAAGGCATTTTCATATTTTATTAATCTACTGACATTTTAAGAAATAAAGGGAAATTAAAATTCTATTTAGTCAGCAGTCTTAGCATTTCTTTCTTTTAGAAAAATTCATGCATTTAAAAATTACTAATTAAACATTAAATATTATTAAACTCTTTATTAATTAAGCTTTTAAAATTAGTTATGAACCTGGAAATCACAATTTAGTTAACATATTAAATCTTTATGAATTGTCTTGTCAGACTTTTATAGAATTAAGCCATCTAAGGAGACATCCACTATTACGTTATTTAGTTAAATACAATTTAATACATAATTTTTTAATTGCAAATTTAACCTTGGTCTTGAACAAAGCAAAATATTGCACTTTTTTTATGGTAAATTAACTGTTAGAAACTGAATGATGTAGAAGTTTCAGGATTGCCACTCAAATACTTAACACTAAAATTATTTAAATGAAAAAGTCAGGGGCGCCTGGGTGGCTCAGTCGTTAAGCGTCTGCCTTCGGCTCAGGTCATGATCTCAGGGTCCTGGGATCGAGTCCCACATCGGGCTCCTTGCTCGGCAGGGATCCTGCTTCTCCCTCTCTCTCCCTTTGCTTGTGCTCTCTCTGTCAAATAAATAAAATCTTTAAAAAGAAAAAAAAAAAAAAAGAAAAAGCCAGCTGGGGCTCCTGTGTAGCTCAGTCAGTTAAGCTACTGACTCTTGATTTCGGCTCACGTCATGATCTCAGGGTCATGAGATCGAGCCCCGAGTGGGGCTCTGCTCTTGATGTGGAGCCTGCTTGGGATTCTCTCTCCCTCTCCTTCTGCCCCTCCCCACTGCTCTCTTTCTAGAAAAAAAAAAATGAAAAATGAAAAAAAATTAAATGCAAAAGTCAGCTAATTTAGCAAAATTCTGCCTTTTGTTTGTATCTTTTCTCTTCTCAAAACAGGATGTCTTCATGGTTTTTCTGAAGCCTGTGATATGTACAATCACATGGGGTGAAATTAGAACTTTAGGAGGAAGGACCGTGGGACTCCTGACTGGTGAAGAAGGTTCTGGGCTGATTCTCAGGGTGTAGCAAATTTGGGACACTCAAATACCTTTATTGAAGTAAACTTGACCAATTCTTTCTTTCTCTCTTTCTTCCTTCCTTCCTTCCATTCTTCCTTCGTTCCTTCCTTCCTTCCTTCCTTCCTTCCTTCCTTCCTTCCTCCCTTTCTTTCTTTTTTTTAAAATTTTTTTTATTTATTCATGAAAGTCAGAGAGAGAGAGAGAGGCAGAGGCAGAGGGAGAGAAGCAGGCTCCCCGCCTAGCAGGGAGCCTGATGCGGGACTTGATCCCAGGACCCTGGGATCATGACCTGAGCCGAAGGCAGACGCTTAACCATCTGAGCCACCCAGGCGCCCCTCTTTCTTTCTTTTTTTTAAGATTTTATTTTTAAGTAATTTCTACACGCAACATGGGGCTTAAACTTACAACCCTAAGATCAAGAGTCACCTGCTCTTCCAACTGAGCCATTCAGGCGCCCCTTTTACTTTCTTAAAAAAGCCTTTATAGGAAGCTCATAGCTTTACAGTAGTTATTATTTGCTTTTGCCTTTCCTCTCCTGCATGGTGGAAAATATGGCTGAGTTTCTTAAGTTTTGATCGTCTAATAGTATACCCATCAGCCTTGTCCATCCAAGGGTATAGTCCCTGTGGCTACAGAAGAAATACTTACTCACAATGATGATGGGGCTCACAACCAAGTCAGAATGACATGACAAATTCCTCCTATCAGTGAGGTCATATGATACATGTCTTTCTCTGATTGACTTACTTCGCTCAGCATAACACCCTCTAGTTCCATCCACGTCATTGCAAATGGCAAGATTTCATGTTTTTTGATGGCTGCATAATATTCCATTGTATATATATATACCACATCTCCATGAGGAATTCTTAATCTCAGGAAATAAACTGAGGGCTGCTGGAGTGGTGGGGGGTGGGAGGGATGGGGTGGCTGGGTGATAGACATTGGGGAGGGTATGTGCTATGGTGAGCACTGTGAATTCTGTAAGACTGTTGAATCACAGACCTGTACCTCTGAAACAAATACATTATATGTTAAAAAAAAAAAAAAAGGAAGAAGATAATAGGAAGGGAAAAATGAAGGGGGGTATCAGGGGGGAGACAAACCATGAGAGACGATGGACTCTGAGAAACAAACTGAGGGTTCTAGAGGGGAGGGGGGAGGGGTTAGCCTGGTGAGGGTATTAAAGAGGGCACGTATTGAATGGAGCACTGGGTGTTATACACAAACAATGAATCATGGAACACTCCATCAAAAACTAATGGCGTAATGTATGGGGATTAACATAACATAATAAAATAAAATTAAGAAAAAAAAAAGAATGACATGACGAGATCAGTTCCTTACATGCAATGTGGAGGTACAGCATTTATAATGAAGGACTAAAAAGAATTCACAACTTCACAAGTTGAAAGCAGATTCTATTTGATCAAGAAAATGGTCTATTTTTTAAAATAAGTCATGGCCATTTCTTCCTTTTTCCCCTAACATCCGGACTTTTGCTTTACTTACTACTCTGATTTTTCTCTGGTAAGAAAGAAGAGTATAGTCAGGAAACTATGACCATAACAATGAATAATCAGCTATTTTTCTTCCACCTGGACAATTGGCTGCTCCAGTGAAATGTGGGGTTATTGTCTACAAAGGAGCAATATCAGAGTCTTTCGTCACTAATGATTATACTAGACTAACCTCTTTGTGGTCATAGCACCCTGGGTTGTTTCTGGCACATAGGAAGTATTCTGTAGTCTTAAGATCATTTTCCCCCACTATGTCAATGACTCTAAACTAGTTCAGAGATGTTTTCTTATGGGAAAGTTCTACTGGAAACCTTATCCAATATCAATATGAACTCTCAAAAGTTTACGTCACCTCTAAAAGTAATCTCTGATTTCATTTTATAAGATACACAGCTCTGTGGCCTATAAAGCCAATTTCTCAATTTTTAAAAATAGCTTTTATAAAAATAGCTCCTAAAAACCTAAACACAGGTTTGTTGTTTTTTTTTCCCTTGGGAAAGATTATGAAAGTACACTCAGCATTGATCTCCTTTGCTCTTGTTAGGCATGACTGATATGTGTATTATCTTCTCTATGGAAGTATATTTGTAGCATATCATCTTTATATTAATAAAAGGATCCTAAAGGACCCATTGCAACGGGCATAGCATTTAGGTTTGGAGCTGCAAGCCAGAAACTAAGTTCCTGTGTCTTGTGCCACCCTCCCTTCCTTGATGCCAGGATTGAACTGACAGCTGACCCGCCCACCCAGCACTTGCTAAGGAACAGGGAGTGAAGACCCATGAGCAGTAGGTGGAGCCAAGCATGACAACAGTCTCTCTAGCCAGCCAGGTGGCCCTCCTAGAGGGCCTGAATTACTTTGGAACCCTGGGAAAGTTTGCATTACTTAATGAGTGTAAGGGTCAGAGAGAGAGAAGAATCAAGGTAAGGGTCACTGTCAAAGTGTGCCACTGTGAAAGTAAAAGTGTTAATGTCAGATTCAGGATCAAAGTCAGTTTCATAGTAAGGATGAGGGTTAGGGTCAAGTTAAAGGTCAGGGTGAATATCAGAGTCAGAATCAGAATGTGGGTCAGTGTCAAGTGAAATATCAGAGACACTTAGAAGGTGAGGGTCTGTCTGGTCAGAATGAAGTTGAGGGGGCACCTGGGTGGCATAGTCAATTAAGCATCTGACTCTTGGTTTCAGCTCAGGTCATGATCTCAGGGTCATGAGATCGAGCCCCATGTCTGAGGAGTCTGTTTGAGATTCTCTCTCCCTCTCCCTCTGCCCCTCTCCTTTCCCCCCTCTCAAATAAAAAATCTTAAAAAAAAAAAGATATTTAGAATGAGATTGAGAGTGCTGCTAAGGGTCAGTATCAGGATCATAGTAAGGAACAGGGTCAAGATGAGGGTTAGCATTAATGTCTGGTGAGTTTTAGGGTCAAGGGTCAGGATGAGAATGAAGGTAAAGTTCTAGGTCAGGGTCAAGGTCATGGTAATGGTGAGGGTCACTGAAAGTCAGTTACACATCAGAGTCAGATTCAGGGTGAAGTTTGGTGTTAAGGTCAGTGTGAAAGCAGATATGGACATAGTGAGGAATAGGTTAGACTCTGGATGAGCATGAGGATGAGTGTCAGGGTTTAGTCATGGTGAAGTTTAAATTCAGGTTCAGATTCAGACTCAGGCTCAGCTTCAGTGTAAGGCTGGAAATCAAGCTGAGGTTCAAAGGAAGAGTCAGGGTTTACGTGAGTGTCAGTAGCAGACTCCTATCAAGGTCAGGATCAGGGCAAACTTCAGTGTCAGAGTCAGGAAGGATCTGGGTTAGGATCAGAGTGTCAGGTGACCAACAATGTCAGGTAAGCCTCAGAGTCAAAGTCCACTTAAAGATAAGAGTAAGGGTTAGAATGAATACAGAGATGAACATCAGGGTCAGATTCAGGCCCACATGACAATAAGATTCAGACCACGCGAAGGTCAGAGTCAAGTGCAAGGTAAAGGCAATGGCCTGGATGAGGGTAAGGATGAGAGTCATGGTGATGGTAAGGGTCAATATCAGGTTCATGGTGACAGATAAGGTTAAGTATAACATTGAATCTCAGGGTCAAGCATCCAGTGCACAGTCATTTTGAAGTGGGGGTGGTTCTGGGTCAGTGTACATGTGTGGGTAAAGATCAAGGTTGTAAAAAAAAAAAAAGATCAATGTTGTAAACATGTTAAGGGCAAGGATGGGGGTGAAGTTCAGGAGAGGGTCAAGGTCAGATTCAGCATGAGTGTCACAATAAGTGTAATGGACAGTCAAAATCAAAGAGAAATGATTCTTACCAGAGTAAGAATGAGTATATATTTTAGGGAAAGGGTTAGGTTGATGGTCAGGTTGCATAACAAAGAAGGAGTCAGGGTCATGCTGAAGGTGAGGGGGAAGGTTAGAGTCAGGTAAGTTTCAGGGTCAAGTTCAGGATTAAGATAAATATAAGGGTAGTACACAGGGTAAATCACATTCAGAGTAGGGTGTTTATTGGGTACAGGCCAGGTACAGGGTGAGGATAAGAATCAGGGTTAGGAATTTTACATCATCATGGATGGGACTTGAGGAGATTATGCTAAGTGAAATAAGCAGAGAAAGTCAATTTTCATATGGTTTCACTTATTTGTGGAACATAAGGAATAGCATGGAGGACAGGATAAGGAAGGGAAAAATGAAGGGGGGAAATCAGAGGGAGAGATGAACCATGAGAGACCATGGACTCTGAGAAACAAACTGAGGGTTTTAGAGGGGAGGGGGTGGGGGGATGGGTTAGCCCGGTGATGGGTATTAAGGAGGGCATGTACTGCATGGAGCACTGGGTGTTATAAGAAAACAATGGATCGTGGATTACCACATCAAAAACTAATGATGTATTGTATGGTGATTAACATAACATAAAAAAAAAGAATCAGGGTTAGGGTAAAGGTCTGCTTCAGGCTAAAAGTCAGGGTGATTATAAGGTTTGAGGAGAAGATCAGGGTGAGATAAAGGTCATTCAGATGAAGGTCAGGGTGAGAGTCAGATCAGGTTAAGGGAAAGGGGAGGATCCCTGGTGTGGGTTGACATTGTTTGAAGGTAAAGATTAGGTGAAAGCTCAGATGAAGCTCTGTGCAGGGTAGGTTTCAGGACAGGGCCAAAAGGAAAGAAGTATAAAGGTTAAGAACAGTTCAAAGCCAAGTTTAGGCTGTCAACCAGGGATTAAATCAGGTTAAAGATCAATTTCAGGGTAACTTCTCATGGGTGGGGAGGTCAGAGAGTGTTAGGGTGACAATCAGAGTCAGTTTGAAGGATGGGGTCTTTTCAAGGGTGAATAAGAGGGTCAGGGACAAGGTAAGGTCAATTTCAGAATCTGATTCAGGCTCAGGATGAAAATGATAGTGTCAGAGTCAATTTGAGAGTAGGGTCAGGGTCAGGTTCAGTGTCAGGTTCAAGGTCAGAGTCCGCACAAGGGTCTGTATGAATACCAGGGCCAGGGTAAAGGTCATAGTCAGGAACATTATAAGGGTCAGGTTTAAAATCTAGTGAGATTCAGGGTCAATGTCATAGCTAGGGTGAAGGTCAGAGTGAGGACAGATTCAAGGTAAGGATAAAGTTGAATGTCAAGGTCAGTGTCAGGGTGAAAGTTAGGTCAGGTGAAGTTCTAGGTCTATTTCATATACAGGATCAGTGTGAGAGTAAGAATCAGAGTCAGAATAAGTGTGAGTATTAGGGACAGTCAGAGTGTCATGGTCAAGGTAGGGGTAGGGTAATATTCAGACTCGGTACTGTATGAATGTGGGGATCAGGGTCTAACTTGGGCTTAGTGTCAGGGTCAGTTGAATGTTGGAATCAGGTTTACAGTCAATGTGAATGCATATGTCAGTTTGAGATCAGGGAAAGATCAGGATCATAGTGAGAGTCAGCATGATGGTCATCATAGTGAAGGTGAGGGTTAGAGAGAGAGTGAGGTGGAAAGTAGTAAGTCAGAAAAACTGTTAAGAGTGAGAGTCAGATTCAAGGTCAGGCTCAGCATAAATGTCAGAGTCTAGGTGGGGGTGATAGCGTCTGGAGAAGGTCAGAGTCAAGTTAAGGGTCAGGTTGAGGTTAAATATCAGAAGTGGGGTAAGGATTGGGCTTCCTGCTCAGTGGGGAGTCTGCTTCTCCCTCTCCCTCTTCTCCCTTCCCTCCCCCACTCCCCCGCTCAGGCTGTCTCTCTGTCTCAAATAAATAAAATCTTTATTTAAAAAAAAAAAAAAAAGGTGAGGAACGCCTGGGTGGCTCAGTCGGTTGAGCATCTGCTTTCAGCTCGGGTCATGATCCCAGGGTCCTGGGATTGAGTCCTGCATCAGGCTCCTTGCTCAGTGGAGAGCCTGCTTCTCCCTCTGCCTGCTTCTCCCCCTGCTTATGTTCTCTCTCACACAAATAAATAAAATCTTAAAAAAAAAAGAAGTGAGTCTAAAATTCATGGTCAAGATCAGGGTGAAGGGCCATGTGAATCTGCAGTACCTTGATAAGGATGAGAATCACAGTTAGGTAAGAGTCATATTCATAGACATGGTAAGATTCAAACTCAAAGGCATATAGAGTGTCAGGTTCAGTTTGAGGATTAATTTGAACCCTGACCATGCCCAGAACCTGACCTTGGTTATCACCCTATCCTGAAAATACCCCGATGTCAACCCTGATCCTAAACTTGATTCTGAACCTTACCCAACCCTAACCTTCATGTTAACTTTCACCACAACAATGGCTCTGATCTTGACCCTCAACCAGATTCTGACACTGACTATCAAGCTGACACTTTCCCTGAAATACACATTCACACTTACCTTGATACTGACAATCACCCTTTATCTGGCCCTACCCCTATCTGTGTCCATCTCCTGTCCTTGACCCTTATTCTGACCCTCATGCTGACTCAGACCTGAACTTCACCATGAATCTCACTCTGATCTTCTCCCTGAATTTCACTTTCAAACTCACCATTTCTATAACCTTAACCTTTACTCTCACACAAACACTAACTCAGAATCTCCCCTTTATCCTGTACTTGACCCTGACCCCAATCTTCAACCTCACACTGACCTTATCTCTGACTATGAAACTGACACTGACACCCTGACTCTGGCCCCTATTTTCCCTAACTCAGACACTTATCTTCACCCTACATCTGACTTTGACCCTCATCCAAGTCTGAAACCTACCCTCACATTGACCTTGATTCTGTTGCTCACTCTGACGATGATTCCAACCCATTCTTATCCTTAACCTGAAGCTAACCTTAACCCTGATCCTCCCTGACACTGCAGCTGACCCTCAATCTGATGTTGATCTGACCTTGAAGCTAACCCTGAGACTTATCCTAACCCTAACGCTTTATCCTGACCCTTAAACTCACAATGACCCTAACTCTTATTATAACACTCAATTTGACGGTGACCATTATATTAAATCTGACCCTGAACTTCACCATGTCCTAACCCTAACATTCTTATTTTCAATCTGACCTTATTGTGTACCTGATGCTTACGCTTACACTGACCTTTACTCTGAATCTGACTCTGATACACACTGTACACCTGACATTCCCAGTGATCTTCATAATTACCTCAATTACTTCACATGACCTTGACCCTAACCTAGAAGTTTACTATCACATTCATCCTGACCTTGTACTTGGCCTTAAAACTTACCTGACCCTCACCTTCACCCTCACCCCTATCCTATGCCTCACCATTTTCCTAACAATGACCACCACATACACTCTCAACTTCATTCTTACCCTTACTATGTCCCTGACTCTACATTTGACCCTGACCTTCAATCTCAGCTTGATCTTTTATTTATCCTATTCCTTTTCCTTGACATTCATCTTCATCTTGACCCTCACTTTTGGCCAGTTGCTAATCCTGAAGCTGAAACTGGCTCTCGTCCTTATCCTGACATTTTGACACTGACCCTTACCTTGACTCTCCCTTGACTCTGACCTTCACACTCATTTTTTTTTTAAGATTTTATTTATTTATTGGAGAAAGACACACAGAGAGAGTGCATAAGCAGGGAGAGGAGCAGAGAGGGAGAAGCAGACTCTCAACTGAACACAGAGCCCGATGTAGGGCTCAATCCCAGGACCCCGAGATCATGACCTAACCCGAAAGCAGATGCTTAACCAACTGAGCCACCTAGACAACCCTAACCTTCACACTCATTTTGACCCTCAGCTTCTCCCTGATTATGATTCTTACTTTGACCATCATCTGAACCTAATCATCACCCTGATCTTGACCCTCACCCTGAGCTGACTTGACACTGACTCTCAATATGACCCTTACCCTAATCATGATCTGACCTTCACCCTGACCATGACACTGCATCAGACCCTCATCCTGACCCTCACCTTTACCTTCTTCAGGACCCTCATGCTCAATCTGACTCTGACCCTGACATTGCCTTGACACTGTCTCTGACCTCTTCACCCCTTGTACCTTACTTGACTGACACTCAACCTGACCCTGACCCTTACAATACACAGATCTTGACACCAATGTTGATCCCCACCCTGGATCTGACCTTTACCCAACCTTGACTCTAATCATGACTATATCTGACCGGGACTCTAATTATACCTTGACTCTTATCTCACATTGATACTGAATGACCCTGACCCTCACCTTGACTCTCTCCTAAACATTGACTCCCTATTCCGCCTTGTCCTTGATCTTAACACTCACCTTGTTCCTGAAACTGACACTAATCTTCACCTATAATTTGACCCTTACTTGGCCCTCATTCTGATCCTGACCTATAGTGACACTAAGAGTAACCTTGATTCTTGGGGTGCCTGGGTGGCTTGGTCATTCAAGCATCCGACTCTTGGTTTTGGCTCAGGTCATGATCTCAGGGTGGTGAGATCGAGCCCCATGTCAGCCTCTGTGCTGGAGCCTGCTTAAGATTCTCTCTCTCCCTCTCCTCCTCTTCCCCTCCCTCCACTTGTGTGCGTGTGTGTGCTTTCCCTCTGTCTCTCTCATAAATAAGTAAATAAGAGTAACCTTGATTCTTAACCTGACCCTATCACCTGGACACCCACCATAAGAGTATACTCACCCCTACCCTGACTCTGACTTTACTAACCCTGACACTGTACCTGACTATCCTTTGACTCTCACTCTGACAATAAACCTTTCACTGACTGTGATCCTATTTTGACCCTGACACGCACTTTGGCCCTGATCCTGATACTGATCCTGACCCTTACTGTGACCATGAAGCTCACGTTCAACACGACACTGATCCTTAATTATCATCCTCCACTTGTCCATTACCTTCTCTCTGACAAAAAGCTTGGCTATTACCCTCATCAGTATCCTGACCCTGACCTGAACCCTACCCTCTTCCTGAGCTTGACACTCGCTATTGTCGTGAAATACTGGATCAACACCCTGATCCTGACCAGAGGCTGACACTGACCCTGCTACTGACCTTGACCTCTGTTATGACCTCTGGCTCTGATGTGAGCCTCGTCATCATCAAGATGAGTCTGAATATGAAATATCGCATACTTATACTCTAGTTTCATCTAGATTCCTTGGTACTCATGATAAGAATGTATTTTTAAGAACTGTGTATACTTCTGAACTTACACTTGTACCCCATGTTTTCAAATATGCTGTTCTGATTTGCGTTAATATGGTCCGCTTCAAAATAAGAAAGAACAGTTGAGACGAACATGTGGTTCTCATTGATTTACCTCAGGTAGCACACGGGTTCAACACTCAGAGTTAATTCAACCATCATTAAGAATTCTCTTTAGAAGGGTGCCTGGGTGGCTCAGTCAGTTGAGCATCTGACTCTTTATTTTGGCTCAGGTTGTGACCTTGAGGTCACTATCTCAGTGTCATGGGATGGAGCCCTGAGTCTGGCTCCAGGCTCAGCAGGGAGTCTGCTTGAGATTCGCTCCCTCCCTCTTATCCCCTCCCCTGCTCTCTCTCTCTCACTTTCTTTCAAGTAAATAAATAAATCTACCAAAAAAAAAAAAAAAGAATTCTCTTTAGAGACGAATGTTTGGTTCTGAGCTTGGTTTCTTTTTCACTGCTTGTCTGTATGCATACATACAATTTGCAGGTGTATAGGCTTAATTTGCAAGGAGAAGTTAGGGTGAAAACAATGTGTAAGTATGTGCTCGTTTTCACATATACAGTATAGATTACCCTCACCTTGTTGTAACTCATAGGAAGACAAAGAACTTGAGATGAAGTGTGTTTCTGAGTTTTGGGGGTCTTTTTTCTCACAGAAATCTTACATAGGTCTCAGTTTAGGCAAACAAGAAGTAGTATTGCAAACAATTCATGTTCATGCAGACTGGCTTAGCCTCTGACATTCCTTTCATAAGAAAGTCCTTATTGTTCCTTAAACTGAAATAAACATCAGGACAGCAAAACACATTCATTTCAAAGGCACATTCTTACTTGCAGAAAAAAAGAAGACATAAAACACTGTTTACAAACCATAATTTTAATTGACCCCCTTGTTTCTTAAAATACCAGTGAATTAAAATATGCAAATGCCTCTGGATGATAATACATATATGTTTGTACTCACCTCCTCAAAATTTTTAATTAATATGAGATAGTGCTCAAAAAATTACCTGGATGGTTTTTAACTTTCTGTCCTCTAGGTGTCACTTATGTCTACAGAAAAAGAAAGAAAAGAATGATTCCTTCAATTAAAGATAATTAATATATATAGATGATTATAGTGGGTACAAAAATTACAGAGAGCTTCTACTTGATTTTCTACTGCTTTATTGTAGAAAGTTGTGTGCTCGCTTCGGCAGCACATATACTAATATTGTAGAAAGTTGTTGCAGTGCATCCACATAGTAAATTTAAAACTATATATATTGCTTTATTTAATTTACTGACAAACTATATTTTAAGCTTTATAGTTAAAAACTTTAGGGGCACCTGGGTGGTACAGTCAGTTGAGCATTTGACTCTTGGTTTCAGCTCAGGTCATGATCTTGGGGTCGTGGGATCCAGCACTGCGTGGGGCTCCGCACTCAGCATGGAGTCTGCTTCGGATTCTCTCTCCCTCTCCCTCTGACCCTCCCGCTCCTGCTCTCTCTCTCTCAAATAAATAAATAAATCTTTAAAAAAAATTTTTTTAAACTTTATAGTTAAAAACTTTAAATTACCTAAGTATGTGTTTGTGTAACCACAAAGTACCCAGTCATAGAATTGGCCCCACTTTCTAACAACACCCAATCTAGAGCAAACCCTCATTTCCTTAGGCCTTCCTAAAATCACCTGATTAAAGACCAAATTCTATAATAGGTACTTTCTAACACCCTCTTATGGAGACACCATATGGTTCCCAGTGGGTGCATTCTCCCCCAGTGCAACTAACAAGCCCAATTTATCCAATTCCAGGTATGTTCCTGGTCTGGCTAAAAGGCACTGACAAGTCAAATGCACACATGGGCACAGACCCTGAGGAGTCAGCTTGGCCCGTGTTAGAATACCTTGTTTTTGGGGGCGCCTGGGTGGCTCAGTTGGTTGAGCGACTCCCTTTGGCTCAGGTCATGATCCTGGAGTCCCTGGATCGAGTCCCACATTGGGCTCCCTGCTCGGCGGGGAGCCCGCTTCTCCCTCTGACCCTCCCCCCTCTCATGTGCTCTCTCTCTCTCTCATTCTGTCTCAAATAAATAAATAAAATCTTAAAAAAAAAAAAAAAAGAATACCTTGTTTTTGGCTTTTCAAAATTTGAAAGTCATGGGAGATAACTGCTTATTTTTAAGAAAGCTGGATGGTTTTAAAATTTCTATTCTCTGGGTGACTTTTACGTCTATAGAAAAGAAAAGGGTGGATGATTAATTAAATATAATAATGAATATAAATGTTATTTATACTAGATATAAGGATTGTAGAGATATACAGGTCTATGTATAGGATATTGTATTTTAAAATCATAGTCAGAAACTACATTATCACCTATTTAAGAATATATGTGAATGAATGAATCCCCAAATTCATACAAATAAATGCGTAACAATAGATCATTTCCTAAAATGTGTTACATAGATAATGTGCCAAAGGAATAAATTAGGATTTAAGTTTTTCATATAAAAATTACTTTATTTTATGCCCAGATCCATAGAAGTTCCTTCTGTCACCAAATCATTGTTAATTCTCAGTGCTTTTGCATATTTCTCAACTATTCTTTATGACTCCCTGACCTAATTTTATTTGTTCCTATTCTAAAAATACCCTCACAGACTTCAGTTCACCCTGAAAATACGGACCACATTACCAGCAGGTGGAGACGCCGAGCCGGCGCTCCGGGGCCCCAGCACGGCGGTTTCAGCCCGCGCCCGCCGGCCTGCCCAGCGCAACCCCATTTTCTTGAAGGACCAAGTTGGAATCCGCTGTTAATCCGAGCCCCGCACTGCCTCCTGTGTCGCTCTTCCTCTTGAGGAAAGAGGGGGATGCAACACATCTCCCCGCTAACCCTTGCGCTCTCTGGCCGCCGCAGCAGGTGTCCCTGGGGGCGCTGACGGCTCCCTTGCAATCCCGAACAGCAATTTGGCAGCCAATGCACCTGGAGAGCTGGCCAGGCGGCTTTCCCCTGAAGGTCGGCAATGGGCAGAGTCAAAGGGATTGCAGCGGGCATTCCTTAGCAACGCTGAGTCCTGACCGCCCCAGGTTCTGAGTAGTGTGCAGGGGCAGCGGCCCCTCTCTGCAAACCTTGCCAACAATGGTGCTGCCTGCCAGCGAGCATGCGTTGAGGGGCAGTGAGAGCGGGCACTTAGCCCCAAAAACTTAAATTGCAAAAGGATGCTGGATGGTGTAAAACCTGCAATCCGTCACTGGGTCATGAGTAAAGGAAGAGGGAAAGAAGCGAGCAGAGAGATGTGTCGCAGCTCTCTCCCTTCCCCCAAGAGAGGAATGGGCGAGTGGCAGAGTTGGACCCCAGGTTGACCATGGGGTCCAACCTCCTCTCCCTCTGAGGGAGTTTCACCCCTGCAGAATAAGGACAAAACATGGGAGTCCCAGAAAGGGTTGATTTTATAGATTGGGAAGCTGATGGTAGTTTGGGTTGTGGAAGTTGAAGGATTTTTGAGAACTTTGTTAATTTTACTTTAAAGTTCTGTTCTTTCTGTATGTCTCGAGGACTTGGAGATGACAAGGACAGTGAAGTTTCTATGTAAAAGTACTTACAGTACTAGTAAAATGAATGTCTCTGTCATTAGGGAGGTGAGAATTTCCCAGGTGGGAAAGCAAAACCACGCCATTTATCCCTCCCCAAGTGTGGGAGTAGCTTTATATAGCAAGGTAAAACTTCAGTGCACCCTGAGAATAAATACACAATAAACGGAACATATTTCTAATTTATTGCAGAAAGTATGAGTATGAAGTCCATTTGGAACTGTCCACAGGGCCCTTGGTTCCTGTCCATGACCCACTTGCCCATTTTATCAGGAATGCATGATTGCCAGGTAAGACTTGCTTTGAAAACATCTGTGGCAGCTACACCTAAAATTAGGCCATAAGTGTGTTGAATATTGTTGCTGATTTGTCTTTTTTTTTTTTAATGGGTAATATCATGAAGAATGTTTGTTAAACTCCATTTTCTTTTATTTATTTATTTGACAGAGAGAGACACAGTGAGAGAGGGAACACAAGCAGGGGGGAGTGGGAGAGGGAGAAGCAGGCTTCCCGCGGAGCAGGGAGCCCAATGCGGGGCTCGATCTCATGACCCTGGGATCACGACCCGAGCTGGAGGCAGACGCTTAACGACTGAGCCACCCGGGCGCCCCGTTAAACTCCATTTTCAAGTGTTCTGGTATAATCAGCCATCTGAGGTGCAGTGAGCATCCTAAATTGAATTAAAGATTTCTTTCCCACGGTAACAGCCTCCTTGAATTCCTCCAAGACTGTTCTTGCCTGTGTGATTATAAGATATTTATCTCGGTTAACATTGTTTAACATAGTGGTCAGCCGAAGCATTGCTGTCAGATTATAGGTCTTTTTTGCCTTTGACCTTTTATTTTTATTATAGCTATTTTCTTCGGTAATAGCAAAGCATCTAAAATTCTTTGATGTCCAATTTATATAGGATTTTCATTCTGAATTTGTAGGCTACCTCAAAAGCACATTTACCATCAGTATAAATATTGGCACTTTTATTTTTTGTGAGCTGGCAACCCCAGTAAGGACAATCCTGGTAGTCATCGGAAGGGACTTAATTTCTGGAAGTTGTCAACGTCTAAAGGGTGAATTTAACTCTGTGATAACATTTTTAACTTTAAATAAATAAAATTAGATCAAGGGTGTCCAAGAGAATAGCTAAGAAAATGATGGAAGAACATGCAAAAAGCATGAGCATTAATATTAACCAACAGTGAATAGCTGGTGACAAAAAAGGAACTTCTGATCTGGGCATAAAATAAGTCGTTTTACACAAAAGGCTCAAATTCTAATTTTACTCTTTGGGCACATTACTTACGTAACAAATTGTCTGCATCAAGAACTATCAGGATACGTGGGGCACCTGGCTGGCTCAGTTGGTAGAGCATGCAACTCTTACTCTTGAGGTTGTGAGTTCAAGCCCCATACTGGGCAAAGAGCTTACTTTAAAAAAAAAAAAAAGATATACATATATAGATATCAGACATATAGATAATTATTTATTGTTATATATTAGATAATTATATATTATTTTAAACTATAGCTTTAAAATAAAATTGTCAAAATAATAAATAAAACAATATATCATCTTAAATTTATTATGTGAATGAACTACGTAACTGTTAAAAATAAACAGAAAATCACATCCTATACACACACTTGTATCTCTCTGCAATGCTTGTACCCAGTACAATCAACTACCTACACCAAATACTTGTTTTAATCATTCTTTTCTTTTTTTTTCTCTAGATGTGAGACAGACCTAGAGGGCAGAAAGTTAAAAACCACCAGCTAATTTTTTTAATGAGCATTTATTTCACATTGATCAAAAGCTTGAGAAGGCAAATACAAATTTATATGTATTGCTATCCAAAGTTATTTGCATATTTTGCTAATCCACAGACATTTTAAGAACAAAGTGTCAATTAAAACTATGTTTAGTAAACATTGTATTTTTATCTGTTTTTCTCTTTTTAATAACGTGTTTTGAAATGTGTTTTCTGTCCTTGTGTTTATCTTGCTTTACTCTGAGAAGCAATAAGGGGTTATTTTTGACAGGAATGTCTGAGACTGAGCTTGTTTATATTAGTACAGATTCTTTTCATCACTGTTCTTAGATTCTTCCTCATTTGCTGTACCTCACAGTAAGGATGTGCCTTGGAGATGAATGGCACACATTGATCCATGCTTGTGTTCATCTCCATTTACTCGAAGAAGCACTAAGGAGTTTCTTTTAAGAGAAATGTCTGAGACCGAGCTTCTTTGCACTAATACAGATTTTTTTCAATTCTACTTCTGTTTGCCTACATAGAGATGTATGTAAGGTATGACCAAGAACATCTCAGATAGGGGCACCTGGGTGGCTCAGTCGTTAAGCATCTGCCTTCGGCTCAGGTCACGATCCCAGGGTCCTGGGATCGAGCCCTGCATCAGGCTCCCTGCTCAGCGGGAAGCCTGTTTCTCCCTCTCCCACTCCCCCTGCTTGTGTTCCCTCTCTCGCTGTGTCTCTCTCTGTCAAATAAATAAAAATAAAGTCTTTTTAAAAAAAAGAACATCTCAGATACATTTATCTGCATTCATCTGCACATTCACTGCACTTTCTTCCTGTGAATTAGAAGAAGAGGGATCCAAGCCATATATGTGAAAATGAGTTCAGATTTACACATTGTTATGTACACAGTAACTTCTTATTGTGAGTTAAAGCAAATATCCTTGGAAATCATATTTGCTTGGACAGACTTAGCATTAAAGAAGAAATCAGACATTAGTCTCTACAGAATTTTTTTACTAACTGCTAGAATTAACCTATGCTTTATCTGAGGCAAATCAATGAGAACATGTTCTCCTCAAATGCCCTTTCTTACTTTGACATAGACCATATTAATACCAGTCAAAGCATCATGTTTAAAGACGTGCATACAAGTGTAAGCAAGTTCAGAATTATGCATAGATTTTTAAAGCATGTTCTTTTAGCTAGTTATAAGAAATCTAGTTGAAACTAGCATGTAAATGTACAAGATTTCATGTTCAAACTCAACGTGGAATACTTAGGTCTTTTTTTTAAGATTTTTTATTTATTTATTTGACAGAGAGATAGAGAGAGAGCACAAGTAGGCAGAGTGGCAGGCAGAGGGAGAGGGAGAAGCAGGCTCTCCGTTGAGCACGGACCCGGACGTGGGGCTCGATCCCAGGGCCCCAGGATCATGACCTGAAACGAAGGCAGCCGCTTAACTGACTGAGCCACCCAGGTGCCCCTATTTAGATCATTTTTAAGGCCAGAACCATTATAAGAACCATTATGGGAGTCAGAATCATGTTGAGGGTCAGAGAAAGAGTCATAGGGTGAGATTGAGGGTCAGGGTCATGATGACAGTGAGCTTTAGGATCATGGGGGGAGTCAGGATCAGTGTTAGGATCAAGATGGGGGTTAGAGTGAGGGGTGCTTGTTTGGCTTAGTTGGAGTGTAAGACTCTTCCTCTCAGGGTTGTGGGTTTGAGCCTCACATTGGGTGTAGAAATTACTTAAAACTAAAATCTTAAAAAAAAAAAAAAGATCTGAGTAAGAGTATACATTAGGATCAAGTTGAGGGTCGGGGTCTATGAGGGGATTAGTGTCAGGATGAAGGAGAAGAGAAGGTCTGCTACAGGGTCAAGTGAGGGGGTGTAGATTTAAGGATCAGTGTCAAGGTGATGGTCATGGTGAGAATCAGGTTGAGTATCAAGGTCATTGTCAGAGTCAGGGTGAGGGTCCATGTGAGGGTTATGTTACGAGTGAGGGTAAACACATGAATGAAGTTCAGGGTCGGGGTAAAAGTTAGGATTAGGGTCAAGGTCAAAGTAAAGATGAGGCTCAGGGTAATAGTCATTGTTCAAGGAAAGGATGGCATGAGGATCTGGGTCAGGATGAGAATTCTAATCAGATTCAGTGTCAGTGTGAGGTAAGAATCAAGGTATGATCAGGATTAGGGTCATGTTGAGAATCAGGGTCACATAGGGTAAGGGTCAAGTTCAGGGTGAGAGTAGCATAAAGGTCAAAGTCAGAGTATTGGTCAGTTTCAGAATAATGAACAGGGTCAGGGTCAGGGTCAGGTTGATCATCAAGGACAGTGTAATATTTGAGGTATAAGGAAGTCAGATACAGTGTCAGGGTGACATCAAAGTCATTGTCACATTGAGGATAAGGGTCATGAAAAAGGTAGAGATGAGCATTAGGATCAGAGTGAGAATCAGATTTGAAGTCTGATTCAGGGACAGTCACAGTTAAGGACAGCCATGGTGAGGGTCAGCGGAATGTCAGCTTCACAATCAGCGTCAAGATCAGGATGACAATCTGGGTCAAGGTAAGGATCAAAGTAGGAGTCAGAGTCAGAGGGTGTCATAGTATTAAGGGTCAGGGTCAGCCTCAGGGACAGGGCAGAGGTGGAGGTCACTATCTGGGTGAGTGTCAGGGTAGGAATGAGAGCCAGATTTGGTATCAGGGTGAGCATCAGGGTCAGAACAGGGTGATGGTCTTGTTGAATTGAGGTTCAAGTTCCCAGTGAAAGTTAAAGTCAAGTGCAGGGTTGGGGACAAGGTGAGGGTGAGGATCTAAGTCTGAATAAGGCTGAAGTTGCAGGTAAGGGCCAGTATCAGGATCATGGTGAGGGGTAGAGTCAGAGTGAGGGTCAGGGTCAAGTGAAGAGTCATGGACATGGGGAGGGTCAGAATAAGGTTAAGGATGCAGGTTAGAGTCAGCAATAAGATTATGGTGAGGGATAGGATCAGGCTGATGGTGAAATTTGGGGTCAGTTGAGTTTCAGGCTCAAATTCAGTCATGAAAGTAAGGTTCTAGGTCAAAATCATGGTAATAGTGAAGGTCAGAGACAGCATAAGGGTCTGGGTCATTGTGAGGGCCAGCCTCAGGCATATGGTGAGGGATAGGTTCAGAGTGAAGGTGAGAGTTAGCATCATGGTGATGTCCAGGGGCAGGTTCAGCTAGAGTCCAGTCAGTCTTAAAGATGAGGGTCACATTTAGGGTGAGGGTCAAAGTAAGGGTTATGGTCAGGTAAGTCTTGGGAAAGTTAATGTGCAGTTCATAATCCAGGTGACAGTCAAGGTAAAAAGTCAATTTCAGGGTCACAGGAGGTCAGGATTAGTGTCATGTGAGGGTCAGGATAATGGTGAGTGTCAGGGTGACAATCATGATCAGGTTACTTTTCAGAGTTAGAGTGAGATTTAAGTTAAGGATAAAAGTGAGGTTGGAACCAAGTTCAGACCAGTCATCAGGGTCAGAGTCGGATGAATGTAAGGATGAGATTCAGACTAAAGTGAGGGTCAAAGTCAAGTGCATTGTCAGAGTGAGGGTCTGGATCAGGGTAAATGTCAATGTTAGGGTCAGAGTCAGGGTAAGATCAGAGTGAGACTGAAGGTCAGGGTCAAGTACAGATTTAGTATGTCTGTTTAATGAAGGGAAGGTTCTGTGTACAATGTGGGTTAGGGTCAAGGTTGTAGACATGGTGAGAATAAGAATTCAAGGAGAGGGTCAAGGTTAAGCGTTAAGTCAGAGTAAGGGTTAAGGGCAAGTCACAGAGAGAAGTAACGGGTCAGAGTAAGGGCTAGTTTGATGGTATTCATAGTCACTGTCAGCCTGAGAACATGGTGAAAATCAGAGTAAAGGTGAGGATCAGGTAAGGCTTGGGATCAAGTTCAGGATCTGAGTCAGTGTAAGAGTAGTGTCTAGGTCAGGGTCTGCTTAAGGTTTTCAAGGTAGGGTGATAATTAGGGTGAGGTGAAAGGTGGGGGCAAGTTGAGAATCAAGTTCGGGTAAGGCTCAGGGGTGGGAAAGTCAGAGCCAGTGTTAGGGTGAGTCTTGGTAGGATGAAGGTAAAAGTCAGGGTCATAATGAAGGTCAGGGTCAAGGTTAGATCAGTGTTATGTTCAAAGTAAGGTTCAAAGACAAAGTGAGGGTGAAGTTTAGGATGAAGATAGGGTGAGGGTGAGAGCCAAGTTCAAGGTCATGAGTTTATTCAGCATCAAATTCAGAGTCAGACTCAGGATTATGGTAGGAGTCAGTGTGACATTCAAGTTAAGGGTCAGAGTTCATTCAGGAAGAGAATTTTGTTGAGTGTCTGAGTTAAGGTCAGGGTTAGGATCTTGGTGAGGGTCAAGTTCAGGATCTGAGTCTCTGTGACCATCAGGGTGAGGATTATGATCAGATTCAGAGGGAGTGTGAGGAAAAGGTTTAGAATCATCACCAGGATAAGGGTCAGTGTCAGTGTGAGGGCCATAGTCAGGTACAGGGATATATGGCGAGGGTCAGGGTCAGGGTGAAAGTTGGGATAAGGTAAGTTTCAGGATCAAGGTTAGGATCAGTGTCAGGGTCAGACTCTGTATAGAGGACAAGTTCAATGTCAGGGTAAAGGTGAGAGTCAGTCCATGTCAATGTCAGAGTCAGGACCAAAATCTGGGCAAGCATCAGGCTAAAAGTCAAGGTAGTGTTAGGACAAGGTGAAGGACTAGGTCATGTTCTATCAGAGTGAAAACCAGAGTCAAAGTCAGGTTGAGGGTCTCATTCTGTGTGAGGCTCAAAATCAGGGTAAGGGTCTTGATGAGGGTCAGCCTATCAGGCTCAGAGACATGGTGAAGATCAGAGAGACAGGTTTAGGGTAATGGTCAAAGAAAGGATTAGGTTCAGCATCAGGCTAATGGTCAGGGTGTGGGTCAGACTCAAGGTAATTGTGAGGATGAGGGTCACCATCACTTTTGGGGTGGTTTGTTGTGCAGGATAGATAAAAACTTTACTCCCTAGGGGCCCTGGGTGGCTCAGTTGGCTGCGCGTCTGTTTTTTTTGTTTTGTTTTGTTTAAAGAATGTATTTATTTATTTGAGAGAGAGAGCGCACAAGCAGGGGGAGCAGAGGCAGAGGGAGAAGTGGACTCTCTGCTGAGCAGGAAGCCCGATGCAAGACTCGATCCCAGGACCCTGAGATCATGACTTGAGCCAAAGGCAGATGCTTAACTGACTGAGCCCCCATGCATCCCAACCAACTCTTGGTTTTGACTCAGGTCATGATCTCCTCACTGGGAGATGGAGCCCCATGTCGGGCTCCCTGCTCAGCAGGGAGTCTGCTTCTCCTCTCCCTCCCCCTCTGCCGCTCCCCCTGCTCATGCACACATTCTCTCTCTCTATCAATAAATCTTTTTAAAAAGATTCCCTAAAGAGGCATTTTTTATTTGTACAGAAGCCAACAGCTGATTCAAGATCATACACATCCCTTTCTGTCCAAACCACTACTTCAGGTCTTTGGAAGGACCTACCTGAAGAACCTTGGATTCATAGAAGCCACCTGGAACAGCAGGATGAGTCTGCTTTTGTGTTCCCGCAGTCCTTCCAGTCTCTTCCTTCAGGATCATTGAGCCAGCACCCTGGGGTCAGTCCCAGCCTCCTAAAGGCACATTTCAATTCTCTATATTAGACATGAAGATGACTTCTTGGAGAGTCTCTGGTCTTTCACTATATGCCCCCACTTTCAGGGCAAAGCAAGGGCTGGGTGAGGCACATCTGGCTATGACTATCAGCCCTTAATGCCAGTGACTTCTCTCTGCACCTCAGCTGCCTCAACTGTAAAACAGAGGGGTTGGATTTGATGGTCTTTTAAAACTCTTTGGGAACCTTTCCGGCACTGACTCCTTCCAAGTGCCTGGCCCTGCTTCTCTTCTGACGACTCTGCATTAAAGCATTTCTCCACTTTTAGAATTCCTGTCCCAAATGGCCAAAACTGCAGGGTAATGACCTCACCTCACAATTCAGAGCCCATTCTTGTCCCATTGGGACCTGCTGCAACTCCTACATGGCTTCAGGGGTCAAAGATTTGGCAGTTTTCGTTTTAGTCATTTGTACTGTGAGAATAAGAGATTTTTTTGTTTTTTGTTTTTTTCCCCCAAATATAAAAATTGTAATATGGGGAGCACCCTCATATTTGTTAGATGGGATGCCACCCAATTCATGAATCACCGAATAAAACTAATTAGATTTTTTTAATTAAAACACAAATGTAATATGGAACCTGCTGTTTGAAACAATGCCCCACCCCTCGCTCCCCGGGAGAGCCCAGCAGACTTTCTCAGGCTGTCATTTTCAGGTCTCCTCCCACCTCCCCTTTGGGATTCTCTGTTCTCGTATCACTTAAGGATATTGATTATCTGCCCCGCCACTGACCCTGTTCTCTTTCTGTTTGTCCTGGTTGCCGGGGCTTGGTGTCAGTTTTCAGATAAGGGAAGAGAGTTGGCTGTTAAGGCTCTATTTATAATATGTCCTTGAAAGCTGAGTGTTGACTTCTTTGAGCTAAAAACACTGGCAGGTAAGGAAGGAGAAGAGACACAAGGCAGAGGGTCATCCCGTGAGAATGACAGCCGGAGCGTGGGCGTGCAGGCGCACTCCCAGGCACGCACGCACGCTCACATCCATCCAGGTGGAAATGAATAAAGAGACAAGAAACACAGGAGTCCAGGGGAAGACAGGGAAGGGCCTGGAACGTGATAGAAACTTGATGGGTTGGGGCTCCCTGCTCAGCGGGGAGTCTCTTCTCCCTCTGCCCCTCTCCCCTCTCTCTCTCTCATTCTCTCTCAAATAAATAAATAATAATAAATCTTAAAAAAAAGAAACTTGATGCGTGTTTGAAGAGAAAAGACGAGAAGGGAGGGAATGAGAGGGGAAGAGAGGAATTTAGACAGCAAATTTAGTGAGGAGAGCACTGAACTGGGAGTCAGGGGACCTTCATTTGGAGCCTAGCTCTCCTTGATTTATTCGATTTACTAGAAGTTTGAGCTTGGGCAGGTTTCTTGGCCTCTCCGAATTTGGGTTTCGTCTTCCCTCAAGTGGGTGTCATATTGCCTTCCCAACGACTCTCATAAGATTACTCTAAAAATCAGATGCAATGATGGCTCTGTAAGTGTCTCCTGAGTGGGACGTACTCTACGCTGGGAGGCCCTCCGCCTCGGAGCGGGAGTTGGCTTTTTGCAGAGGGCTATTTGCCAGCCGCTGTGGCATGCTCCACATGCATTAGAGGACTCAGCCCCCCGACAATCTCGCACTGTAAACTATTATTAGTTCCCTTCCACACGCGAAGAAACCTACCGAGGGACAGTCATTTGCTGGAGGTCACACACCTAGTAAGTGGTCAACTGGGATTTGAACAAGGCCCTTCGGAGTCCAACGGCCAAGTGTCTTCATCACTCTGCTACCGCTCAGACCTTGATATGTACCTGGTGCATATAGACCCATGCAAACAGACCCAGTGCATACAGACCCAAACAAAATGAAATCTGCCTCCCAGTGTTAAGCAACGTTGTCTACGTCCCCTCACAGACTGAGTGGCTTGCACAGCAGAGATGTCTTTTCTCACAGTTCTGGAGGCTGGAAGTGTGAGATCAAGGCGCTGTCGGGGTTGGGTTCTGGCGTGGCCTGGCTTCCCGCCTTGCAGGCTGCTGCCTTCTTGCTGTGTCTTCCCTCGGCCTTTTCCCTCATGCTCCAGGTGAGAGAATGGGATCTCTGGTGTCTCTTGCTCTTCTTGTAAGGGCCTCGCCCTTAGGCGCTCATCTAACACTAATCACCTCCTGAAGGCCCTATCTCACACTGGGGGTGGAAGTATCACTATATGGATTGGGGGAGGGGCATAACTCAGTCCCTAATAGACATCCCCAAAATCAAAAAGGTTGTCTACTTTTCCCCCCAAAGAGGGATTTTTAAAAACCCCATCATGTCCCCAGTGCAGCAAAATTTCTCAACTTTGAGCCCTGCTCAGATAAATGCTCTCCCATAAGGCCAAGCAGCTCTGCTGTAAAGGATGAAGTGGCTTTTGTACCAAATATTTAAGATACTCCTGCTCTCTCCCTCTTGCTCAAGAGCATTCAGAGGTCTGTCCCTTGCCAAGCATTCCTATTTATAGTTTCTGGCTCTGGCAGGTCTGAAGGAGTCAAGAGTTTTCAAATCACTCCCATAGCTTTGCCACATGCTCACCGCCATCTCCCCTCAGCCATTAGAAGCCATTATTCCCGACTCCCTGGTCAGGGTTTGGGGAGAAGAGAAACAAAGAGAAAGAGTGGCCGGATGCAAAGCTGTAGGTCCCTTTAAAAAGCCTCAGAGGAAAATGAATTGTGGTTTTATCCCTACAGTGTTTTGTGTTTAGGTCGGTTTATAACCAAGCCCTTGGTCTGTTTCTGAAAACTTAGAAAGTTTCATATTGACTTCATCCTTGAATCCTACTTCACAGAGATGCTGATGAGTCTGAGGGCAAAGAGAGAAAGGCCAGAAAGGTTTGTTGCCTGGATGCCAGAAGCCATTAAAGGGTTTTCCAATTCATCTCTCTGCTTCTAGCGGCACATGATAAATTATCAGCATCAATCTATCTAACAGTATCCGGCTTCAGAAACTTGTGAGCCATATGTTCACATTATTGCTTTGTGCAGATAGATACTCTAAATATGCATTGATCTGGCACATTTCATGAGTATTTATCAAAATGTTCTCTTGTCTCCCAACACATGTATTAATAAAAAATAATACGAAATAATACCAAGTTGCAGCCATGCACGAGATTCCAAACTATAGGTTTAGTTTACAAATTTAGTGAAGGCTATTTGTAATCATGTAACATTTCTCTGTTAACAGTACTTCCTCCCTGGTTACCATAGTCAACAATAGAAGAAGTTCTGAGCTCCTGAGGACAGCAAGATTAAAAGTTACATTTCAAGTCAACAATACTAAGTTAGAAAAAAAACATCTGGAAGAATATATTTCAAATTGGCATTACCTATTATGGTTTGGGACTGAGTTTGTGTAGGTCATCTATTCTTTTTCAAGGCTTTGAATTCACTGAACTTTATTAGAACATTTAAAATTGCTTTTACTTTTGAATTTGGGAAAAATTTTAAATGTGTGGTAGAGAAAAATATAACAAATGCCTTCATACTTTCCAACCCAAATGAACAAGTTAACATTTTGTAAGCTTTTCTTCAAATATTTTCTTTAAAATATATGACAGGGGTGCCTGACTGGCTCAGCCGGTGGAGTGTGTGACTCTTCATCTTGGGGTTGTGAGTTCGAGCCCCACATTGGGTATAGAGATTACTTAACAATAAAATATTTTAAAAAAATAAAATATAGGAAAAAAGTTACAGATACAGTTGAAATCTTCTGTATACCCCTTGGAAGCCCCATTTTCTGGTTTACCTCCCAGGTAATTTCAGCCACAAATCTATATAGCCATCAATGACATGAGCTGTTACTTAGTATGATTTTAAACAATTATATAAACTTTTTTTTTTTTTTAGATTTTATTTATTTATTTGACAGAGAGAGACACGGCCAGAGAGAGAACACAAGCAGGGGGAGTGGGAGAGGGAGAAGCAGGCTTCCCGCGGAGCAAGGAGCCCGATGTGGGACTCGATCCCAGGACCCTGGGATCATGACCTGAGCCGAAGGCAGACGCTTAACGACTGAGCCACCCAGGCGCCCTCTATAAGCATCTTAATGAATCATTCTTCAACTTAATTTTTTATTCTCATTACGCTTTCTTGAAGGCTTTTATCCTACGTTACTTGCTGGCATTTTAAACATATTTATTACTTGTTTAAAAATTTACATTTCTTACTTTAATTAGCAGGATAAGCTATATCATAACTTTAATGAGTCAAAGTAATTGAGGGACACTTACAGTCCAAACACTGGACAGAATATTATCAGAAAATGCCACTCCTTTGATTTCTTTCTTTGGGAACCCCTAAGACAAGGGCTTGAGTGTAATTAATCTATTGGGATAATCCCAAGAAGCAAAGAGTGAGGAAGTAAGGGTTAGAAAGCATAACTGTGCATTACTGAAGCTCCAATGGTGGGGTGAGGTATCAGGGCCTCCATTCCACCAGGCCCTCTTGAAAAGCACATGAAATGCTGCCCAGAATTGTGTGTCTAAAGGAAGGCAGGCTAGAAGATTCATCTGCTCTACTGCTCCATTGGTTGAAGACGGCCCCCAGGGTATTAGCCTTACCCATGGTTTTAGGATACACCTTCCGTGGGCCATGATGAGGGCATCAGAAAAGACTATGATGCAGAACAAGAAGGGTACACAATGCACACTTCAGTGGGATGTGGCCAGCCAGGGTGGGTCTGAGCTCACCCGGAACTGTTGGCCTCTGTTTGGGGCTGTATCTGCTACCCAACAGCTACTGGGAGGCCTTTTTCCCTTATAAGCAAATCCAATTTGACTACATAGAATGGGCTTGGCCGGCTTCATCCAATTCAACGAATGACAGGAAAAGCCAGTTTTCCAATTCTTTCAGTCAGAAAATTTCAAACAAGGGGTCACCATCTTTGAAGTCACACATCTCCTATAGCCCAAAAAGCAACCCAAAAAATCAATTGTTTAAACTACCCGTCTTTACCACTTTCTTCCCCATGCTTAGAATGAAAAAGCAGGGTGTCTGGGTGGCTCAGTCCTTAAGCGTCTGCCTTGGCTCGGGTCATGATCCCAGGGTCCTGGGGTTGAGTCCCACATCGGGCTCCCTGCTCGGTGGGAAGCCTGCTTCTCCCTCTCCTACTCCCCCTGCTTGTGTTCCTGCTCTTGCTGTGTCTCTATCAAATAAATAAATAAAATCTTAAAAAAAAAAAAAAAAAAGAACGAAAAAGCAGCTGCCCTTTAGTGTGAGGAAGTCAACAATATTTTCCTCACTGGCCTCTACCAGACTACAGTTAAAGGGAATGGGCCACAGGTTTTCTAAAACTCCAGGACGTAGTAGATGCTCAGTAAATGTACTTGGAACTGTGGACCCCACCTTGTGCCTAAAATGCCATCTTTACTTAGGGTTGCTTTTCAAGGGATGAATCCATAATCTGAGGGGGTTTCGTACACCATCCAGGTCATCCAATGACCCTACTCGTTCCTGTCCCCTGGGCAATCATAGGACTGAATAGGGGCACATCTGGGAAACAAGCGTCCATGGTCTGTGTTCCTCGTAGGGCAAAAGGCAAGAGCTGGGATTCAGGGTGAGTTGGAGGGGTGAAGGCATGCTTACAAGGAAGGGGAATAGCTCACAGGGAGTGAGGGTGAAACTAAGAACTGTTGTAAATTGTATTGTTGCTGAACAAAAGTTTCTGTAGCTTCACAATTTTGCTAGGGGCCTACCGTGTTTCTCCTTATGTACCAAGGCAAATTATTCCAGTGGTTTTGGGACAAGCTTCTTTGTTCAGAGCCTTCTTGTTACTTGTCATTATCACTGAGATTCCCCAAACCTATAAGACTCTCTACTGCGGGGGGGCAGAGCAAGATGGCGGAGGAGTAGGAGACCTGGATTTCGTCTCCTCTCAGGAATTCAGCTGGATAGGGATCAAACCATTCTGAACACCTACAAACTCAACAGGAGAACGAAGAAAAGAAGAGCAACAACTCTCTCATCAGAAAAGCGACCACTTTCTGGAAGGTAGGACGTGCGGAGAAGTGAATCCGCGGCGATATTCGGGAGGATAGACGGCGGGGGAGGGGCCTCCGTCGGCCGCTTCTGGCAAGTGATAGAACCACGGAGCACAAAATTGGAACTTTTAGAAGTTGGCTCCGCCGAGGGACGTCACTCTGGTGGCTAAGCGGGGGGGGTGGAACCCTCCGGGACAGTGTGGTCTCAGGACCCTCGGGGTCACAGAAAGACCGGGGGTGCCTGAGTGCGGCAGAGCTCCTAGGGATCAGAGCAGGGAAGCCGGCTGCAGAGGCGGAGCCCAGGCGCGGGCTCTCAGCTCGGGGTCGCCATAAACTGTGATCCGCGGCACAGTCGGGCCCCTCTCCTCCAGCAGGGACCCCACAAGCGGCAGATCCGGGGAGACTCACCTTCCTCCCCCGGGAGGAGCCGCGCGGGAGTGCACCGCAGGGATCTGCTGGGTTTGGAGACTCCACCCGGGGTCGGGTGCCAGAGATAGAAACGTGCGGCCACAGGCCGGGTGAGCACAGAGTGCGGCCGGAGACCGGGGAGCCGGGAGTGACTGACGGCTTTTCTCTGGGGACTCACTGAGGAGCGGGGCCCCGAGTTCTCGGCTCCTCGGGAGCGGAGATTGGGAGGCCGCCATTTTCACTCTCTGCCTCCAAAGCTGTACGGAAAGCTCGCAGGGAACAAAAGCCCCGGAGAGCAGACCCGAGCAGATTACTTAGCCGGGAGGGGGCAAGGGCGGGGCAATTCCGCCTCCGGCAGAGACATTTGGAAACCATGGCAACAGGCCCCTCCCCAGAAGATCAGCGAGAACAGCCAGCCAAGACCAAGTTTACCGATCAATGAGAACGGCAGAACTCCAGCACCAGGGGACTACTGCACATAGAATTCACGGCTTTTTTTACCAGGATTCTTTAGTCTTTCAAAGTTAATTTTTTTTAACTGTCTTTTTCTCTTTCTCTTTTTTTTTTTTTGAGTTTTTCTTTTTCCCTTTTTCAACCAACATCTTATCAATCCCTTTTTTAAAAAACATTTTTATTTTTCATTTTTAGAGTCATATTCTATCCTTCATAGTAGTTACCCGTATTTTTGGCATATATATATAAGTTGTTCTCTCTTTAAAATTTTGAGATAGTTTCTTCTAACAGATTAAAATATACCCTAAATCTCTAGTATATGGTTTTTTCTATTCCCCTGCCTGATCACATTCTCTCCTTTTTTTTTCTTTTTTTAAATCCTCTTTTTTTTTCAAACAACTTCTTATCAATTCCTTTTATAAAATTTTTTATAATTTCCATCTTTACAGTCATATTCCATCCCTTCATCATATCAACCCTTATTTTTGTACATATATAAGTTTTTCTTTCTTTAAATTTTCGGGAGGCACTTTCTTCTAAAAGACCAAAATACACCCCAAATCTAGTGTGTGGCACTGATCTATATACCAGCCTGATCATATTTGATCACATTCTGGTTTTTTTTTGTTGTTGTTTTTCTGTTTTGTTTGTTTTTGTTTGTTTTTATCTTTATCTTTATCTTTTCCTTTTTTTTCTTTTTCTTTTTTCTCTCTTTCCCTTTCTTTTCCCACTGCTTCAGGTCTTTTCTGATTTGTTTAGAATATATTTTCTGGGAACGCTGTTACCCTGTTAGCATTTTGTTCTCTCATTAATCTATTCTCCTCTGTACAAAATGACAAGACGGAAAAAATCACCTCAACAAAAAGAACAAGAGGTAGTACCGACTGCCAGGGACCTACTCAATATGGACATTAGTACGATGTCAGATCTAGAGTTCAGAATCCTCACTTTAAAGATACTAGCTGGGCTTGAAAAAAATATGGAAGTTATTAGAGAAACCCTTTCTGGAGAAGTAAAAGAGCTAAAATCTAACCAAGTAGAAATCAAAAAGGCTATTAATGAGGTGCAATCAAAAATGGGGGCGCTAACTGCTAGGATAAATGAGGCAGAAGAGAGAATCAGTAATATAGAAGACCAAATGATGGAAAATAAAGAAGCTGAGAAAAAGAGAGATAAACAACTACTGGATCACGAGGGCAGAATTCGAGAGATAAGCGATACCATAAGACGAAACAATATTAGAATAATTGGGATCCCAGAAGAAGAAGAAAGAGAGAGAGGGGCAGAAGGTATAATGGAGCAAATTATAGCAGAGAACTTCCCTAATTTGGGGAAGGAAACAGGCATGAAAATCCAGGAAGCACAGAGAACCCCTCTCAAAATCAATAAAAATAGGTCAACACCCGACATCTAATAGTAAAACTTACGAGTCTCATAGACAAAGAGAAAATCCTGAAAGCAGCTCAGGAGAAGAAATATGTAACCTACAAGGGGAGAAACATTAGATTGGCAACAGACCTATCCACAGAGACCTGGCAGGCCAGAAAGGACTGGCAGGATATATTCAGAGCACTAAATGAGAAAAATATGCAGCCAAGAATATTCTATCCAGCTAGGCTGTCATTGAAAATTGAAGGAGAGATAAAAAGCTTCCAGGACAAACAAAAACTAAAGGAATTTGCAAACATAAAACCAGCCCTACAGGAAATCTTGAAAGGGGTCCTCTAAGCAAAGAGAGACCCTAAAAGCAACATAGACCAGAAAGGAACACAGACAATATACGGTAACAGTCACCTTACAGGCAATACAATGGCACTAAATTCCTATCTTTCAATAGTTACCCTGAATGTAAATGGGCTAAATGCCCCCAATTAAAGACACAGGCTATCAGACTGGATTAAAAAACAAGACCCATCGATATGCTGTCTGCAAGAGACTCATTTTAGAACCAAAGACACCCCCAGATTGAAAGTGAGGGGGTGGAAAACCATTTACCATGCTAATGGACACCAAAAGAAAGCTGGGGTGGCAATCCTTATATCAGACAAATTCGATTTTAAACCAAAGACTGTAATAAGAAATGAGGAAGGACACTATATCCTACTTAAAGGCTCTATCCAACAAGAAGATCTAACAATTATAAATATCTATGCCCCTAACATGGGAGCAGCCAATTATATAAGGCAATTAATAACAAAAGCAAAGAAACACATCGACAACAATACAATAATAGTGGGGGACTTTAACACCCCCCTCACTGAAATGGACAGATTGTCTAAGCAAAAGATCAACAAGGAAATAAAGACTTGAAATGACACACTGGACCAAATGGACTTCACAGACATATTCAGAACATTGCATCCCAAAGCAACGGAATACACATTGTTCTCTAGTGGCCATGGAACATTCTCCAGAATAGATCACATCCTAGGTCATAAATCAGGTCTCAACCGGTACCAAAAGATTGGGATCATTCCCTGCCTATTTTCAGACCACAATGCTTTGAAACTAGAACTCAATCACAAGGGGAAAGTCAGAAAGAACTCAAATACATGGAGGCTAAAGAGCATCCTACTGAAGAATGAATGGGTCAACCAGGAAATTAAAGAAGAATTAAAAAAATACATGGAAACCAATGAAAATGAAAACACAACTGTTCAAAATCTTTGGGATGCAGCAAAGGCAGTCCTAAGAGGAAAGTATATAGCAATACAAGCCTTTCTCAAGAAACAAGAAAGGTCTCAAGTACACAACCTAACCCTACACCTAAAGGAGATGGAGAAAGAACAGCAAATAAAGCCTAAACCCAGCAGGAGAAGAGAAATAATAAAGATCAGAGCAGAAATCAATGAAATAGAAACGAAAAGAACAGTAGAACAGATCAACGAAACTAGGAGCTGGTTCTTTGAAAGAATTAACAAGATTGATAAACCCCTGGCCAGACTTACCAAAAAGAGAAGAGAAATGACCCAAATCAACAAAATCATGAATGAAAGAGGAGAGATCACAACCAACACCAAAGAAATACAAACAATTATAAGAACATATTATGAGCAACTCTATGCCAGCAAATTAGATAACCTGGAAGAAATGGAGGCATTCCTAGAGATGTATCAACTACCAAAACTGAACCAGGATGAAATAGAAAACCTGAACAGACCTATAACCACTAAGGAAATTGAAGCAATCATCAAAAATCTCCCAAAAAACAAAAGCCCAGGGCCAGATGGCTTCCCAGGGGAATTCTACCAAACAATTCATGAAGAATTAATACCTATTCTTCTGAAACTGTTCCAAAAAATAGAAATGGAAGGAAAACTTCCAAACTCGTTTTATGAGGCCAGCATTACTTTGATCCCAAAACCAGACAAAGACCCCATCAAAAAGGAGAATTACAGACCAATATCCCTGATGAACATGGATGCAAAAATTCTCACCAAAATACTAGCCAATAGGATCCAACAGTACATTAAAAGGATTATTCACCATGACCAAGTGGGATTTATCCCTGGACTGCAAGGTTGGTTCAACATCCACAAATCAATCAATGTGATACTATACATTAACAAAAGAAAGAACAAGAATCATATGATCCTCTCAATAGATGCAGAAAAAGCTTTTGACAAAGTACAGCATCCTTTCTTGATCAAAACTCTTCAGAGTATAGGGATAGAGGGAACATACCTCAATATCATAAAAGCCATCTATGAAAAACCTACAGCGAATATCATTCTCAATGGGGAAAAACTGAGAGCTTTCCCCCTAAGGTCAGGAATGCGGCAGGGATGTCCACTATCACCACTGCTATTCAACATAGTATTGGAAGTCCTAGCCACAGCAATCAGACAACAAAAAGAAATCAAAGGCATCCAAATTAGCAAAGAAGAAGTCAAACTCTCACTCTTTGCAGATGATATGATACTTTATGTGGAAAAGCCAAAGACTCCACCCAAAACTACTAGAACTCATACAGGAATTCAGTCAAGTGGCAGGATATAAAATCAATGCACAGAAATCAGTGGCATTCCTATACACCAACAATAAGACAGAAGAAAGAGAAATTAAGGAGTCGATCCCATTTACAATTGCACCCAAAACCATAAGATACCTAGGAATAAATCTAACCAAAGAGGCAAAGGATCTGTACTCAGAAAACTATAAAATACTCATGAAAGAAATTGACGAAGACACAAAGAAATGGAAAAACGTTCCATGCTCATGGATTGGAAGAACAGATATTGTGAAGATGTCAATGCTACCTAGAGCAATCTACACATTCAATGCAATCCCCATCAAAATACCATCTACTTTTTTCAAAGAAATGGAACAAATCATCCTAAAATTTGTATGGAACCAGAAAAGACCCCAAATAGCCAGAGGAATGTTGAAAAAGAAAAGCAAAGCTGGTGGCATCACAATTCCAGACTTCCAGCTCTATGACAAAGCTGTCATCATCAAGACAGTATGGTACTGGCACAAAAACAGATACGTAGATCAATGGAACAGAATAGAGAGCCCAGAAATGGACCTCAACTCTATGGTCAACTCATCTTCCACAAAGCAGGAAAGAATGTCCAATGGAACAAAGACAGTCTCTTCAACAAATGGTGTTGGGAAAATTGGATAGCCACATGCAGAAGAATGAAACTGGACCATTTCCTTACCCCACACACAAAAATAGACTCCAAATGGTTGAAAGACCTCAATGTGAGACAGGAGTCCATCAAAATCCTAAAGGAGAACACAGGCAGCAACCTCTTTGACCTCAGCCGAAGCAACTTCTTCCTAGAAACATCACCAAAGGCAAGGGAAGCAAGGGCAAAAATGAACGATTGGGACTTCATCAAGATAAAAAGCTTTTGCAAAGCAAAGGAAACAGTCAACAAAACCAAAAGACAACCGACAGAATGGGAGAAGATATTTGCAAAGGACATATCAGATAAAGGGCTAGTATCCAAAATCTATAAAGAACTCATCAAACTCAACACCCAAAGAACAAAGAATCCAATCAAGAAATGGGCAGAAGACATGAGCAGACATTTTTCCAAAGAAGACATCCAAATGGCCAACAGACACATGAAAAAGTGCTCAATATCGCTCGGCATCAGGGAAATCCAAATCAAAACCTCAATGAGATACCACCTCACACCAGTCAGAATGGCTAAAATTAACAAGTCAGGAAACGACAGATGTTGGCGGGGATGCGGAGAAAGGGGAACCCTCCTACACTGTTGGTGGGAATGCAAGCTGGTGCAGCCACTCTGGAAAACAGTATGGAGGTTCCTCAAAAAGTTGAAAATAGAGCTACCATATGATCCAGCAATTGCACTACTGGGTATTTACCCCAAAGATACAAAAGTAGGGATCCAAAGGGGTACGTGCACCCTGATGTTTATAGCAGCAATGTCCACAATAGCCAAACTGTGGAAAGAGCCAAGATGTCCATCGACAGATGAATGGATAAAGAAGATGTGGTATATATATACAATGGAATATTATGGAGCCATCAAAAGGAATGAGATCTTGCCATTTGCAACGACGTGAATGGAACTGGAGGGTATTATGTTGAATAAAATAAGTCAAACAGAAAGACATGTATCATATGATCTCACTGATATGAGGAATTCTTAATCGCAGGAAACAAACTGAGGGTTGCTGGAGTGGGGGGTGGGGTGGGAGGGATGGGGTGACTGGGTGATGGACACTGGGGAGGGTATGTGCTCTGGTAAGCGCTGTGAATTGTGCAAGACTGTTGAATCTCAGATCTGTACCTCTGAAACAAATAATGCAATATATGTTAAGAAAAAAAAAAAAAGAAGAAGAAGAAGAAGGTAGCAGGAGGGGAAGAATGAAGCCGGGGAAATCGGAGGGGTAGAGGAACCATGAGAGACGATGGACTCTGAAAAACAAACTGAGGGTTCTAGAGGGGAGGGGGGTGGGAGGATGGGTTAGCCTGGTGGTGGGTATTGAGGAGGGCACATTCTGCATGGAGCACAGGGTGTTATGTACAAACAATGAATCATGGAACACTACATCTAAAACTAATGATGTAATGTATGGGGATTAACATAAGAATAAAAAAAAAGACTCTCTACTGCATTCAGCCCAGCTATGTCAGCCCTTCCCCAGTTCTGCAGGGCAGACACCACATTAGCTGACAGTCACTGTGGTTTGCCCAGCATAGCTGCAATTCTCAGTGAACCCGGCGAACCATCCACTCACTCACTCAAGAGGGCCTTTCTTTCGATTAAACATGCCAGGCCTCCAGTGCCAAAGGGAAGCAGAGGATTATAGTAATTATCTGGATGACTCTGACCATAATCTCACTTTGGCCCGAGTGTAATCCTTACCTTAACTGCCTTGATAGCTGGAGAGAGACTTTATTCTTGGAATTACAAAATTATGGGGCTAGAAGGAGATCTCAGGTCATTACTCATCAGAATAATAAGGTCAATTATCTGAACAAAAAGATACTGGACACCTCTTCCCTTTCATGCTTTATGGATATGGGGGGATAAATTTCTTAGCATCTTCTCCTTCACCCCATCTTATCACCTTTTACTCCTTCCTCAATTAAGGCAACCAAAAATGAAATCCTCATAAGATCCTATAAAATTATGAGGAGCCCTTAAGAAAAAGGACAATTAAGGTGTCCTTTGATTCCTGTCCACGGTAATACCGCTTGCTTTTCTGGTTAGGTATAATGTGATGTTAGACTTTGACAAGGTGAGTCAAGTAAATATAAAAAGTCTAAGACCTTCTAAACTCTTAACGCCCTGTTTTTAGTTGGCATTTTTTTCCTCCATGGTGTCAAAATTCAGGTAATATCCTGTAACTGCAAATAGGTTTCAGCAGAAGACTGATTTGATTTTTTTATTTAATCAATAAGGTTCAAATATATTTTTGATTTACTAGGCTCCAAGATGACTTCTGAATTTATATTACAGCAGTGGCGGACTATAGGAAACCAGGCCTGTCACTCAAAAAGGACGCCACCATCCACAAACTCCCTCTGTGTTTCCCCTTCTGGCTGGAACAGCATCCATCATCCTTAGTCCTTTATGCTTATATAACATCTCCACACTTTTCTCGGTTGCAATGGAAGATGCCAGAATATTTGCTCCCGTTTTTTTCTTAAAGAACTCCGCACAGTCTGTATGCATGGATGGCTTTTCAAAACAGTTACTTAGAGGTATAACTTACTCTTCTACTACAGACTAAACACACAATGAAACACGCCTTTTGCAATGTGATAGGGTACCTCTTTCAAGATGGAAAAAAAAAAAAAAAATCTCCGGGTGTGGTTTTTCAGAGATTCCATTTACCTAAACATGTTCAAGCCAAAGGTTCCTGTGCACTTATGGTTTTCTAATTATTTAAGGAAAAAGTTGTTTGTTTAACTTCACAACAGTTGCCATTTGGCTGAGTGTTTTTTATAGACAGGTGCTCTACCATTATGATCTCATAGGTTAACCTATCTGATCCTCAAAACCACCTTATGAGGGACACATATTTATTTCCATATTGCAGATGAGGAAACTGATGCTTGCAGCTGTTTAGTTACTTGCCCAGAGAGTACAGGGCTGGAGGGAGGATTCAAACCAGGTCCATTATGATTCAAAAGCCAGATTTGCAAATAACCTTTATGCTCCATGTATCCATTGTGCTTCATTTAACATACATTTCCACCTGCAATTCTACTCACTTTCTGGATTAGCTCAAGTGGGATTCTAGTAGAGCAGAATGTACTGACTGTATCTTTAAAGCTTTAGGTGCATCCTCTGCAGAGCATTATTTGGTGACTTTTCATAATGCATTTTTATATGCCTGATAACATCATCTCATTCTGGTCTTCACTTAGAAATAATGATGAATATTAAGAAGTGCTCAAGGCACAGTGTCTTTTCTTGTGAGAACCTTGTCACATGAGTGAGTGAACTTCCAGAAAGTTTGGTTCAAAATGCAAATGGGGATGTAAATGCTACATGAGGAGATGTGAGTACTCTGGGGTCCGTAACTTAGGGGACAACTTCTGGAACTACTGCTTATTTCTGATGAGGAGTTCGGGAAGACCCTGAGTTTCCTGAGGAGAGCTTTTCCTCAGCCAGGAAACTTCTATCATGGAAGAATTAAATAAGGCTCATTTTGTGGACTACCGAATGGGAGCATTCTGTCCATTCTCTGCTACTTAATATTTTACGTAGGCTCATTTCAAGGAATGCCAAAGATTGTCAGCAAACCACCCAAAAGTAGGAGAGAGGCATGGAGCAGATTCTCCCTCACAGCCTCGGAGGGAACCAGCCCTGCCCACACCTTCATCAGGAACTTCTGGACTCCAAAACAGAGACAGTAAAGATCTGTTTTATAAGCCCCCAGTGTGGAATATGTGTTATGGCAACCCGAGCACGCTAAGTGCAGAGCCACTGATGAACCTGAAGCTGACTGGCCCTAAAATGTTCAGTTTCCTGAACCTATATATATATATATATATATATATATATATATATATTTATATTTATATTTTAAACTTAATCCAATTTGATTGAGTCTCTGGTACTTGCTATGTAAGATTCCTCACAAATACTCTGTCAACCTACAGAGCATCAGGGACGGGGACCAGGAGGGTGACAGAACTGAAACTCGTCACCTAGGAAAGGTTGAAGGAGCTGGATGACCCATTGCAGGAAAGGAGGAAAAGAAGGGTAAGGCTATTTTCAGATAAGATCCTTGAAAGCAGGAATGTTTTGCTGTATCCAGTGCCTATCACATAGTACCTCCTCTGTAAATGTTGGATGAATTCTCAAATGCAATGAAAATCTCGAGTCCTTAGTTGCAAGCAAAGAACACAGTTAACAAAAATAAGGAGGGGGAAAGTTTACTAAAAGAATACTGAGGGGCACCTTGGTGGCTCAATTGGTTAAGCATCTGCCCAGGGTCCTGGGATTGAGCCCCATATTGGGCTCCCTGCTCAGCAGGGAGTCTGCTTCTCCCTCTCCCTTTACTCCTCCCCCCTACTGGTGCTCTCTCTCTTTCTCTCTCCTGTTCTCTCTCTCTCAATCAAATAAATAAATAAAATCTTTAAAAAAAAAAAGAATATTGAATAAACCAAGTAATTGCAGGGATAACTAGAGAACCATAATCAAAATCATGCCATACAACCAGATGGGAGGAGTCCACAGCCTCTGCCCTGAACACTGCACATCACACTTTGGGCTGCATTTGTCACTGTCAACAAGGACAGAGATGTGTTTTACAAACAACTTGCAGTCCAAGCTGGGTTTACCCGTATTACATTTTGGTCCACAAAAATAGAATATTCATAATGTCTTCTGGGATCAGGCTACATGGCGGGGGGGGGGGGTTGTTAGCGCTGCTGCCAACGATTCCAACAAGGAGGACTGCTCTCAAGGAAACAGTAACCTCTATCCAACGCCTGCTCTGTGCTGAGCTCCATGTTCCACATTCATCTTCCCATGTAGTCATTCCAGCAATTCCAGAGTCCAGATGACATGCCTACTCTGTGTCGGGCAGTGGGCAGTTGTGTATGTACAGGACATGTAATAGCTGTGTGTCTTTGGTCCTCTGTGCCTCAGTCTCCCAGTCTATAAAATGGCAATGATTTTTAAATGACCTACCTTAGAGACTCTTATGAGGAGAATATATTATATTATATTATATTATATTATATTATATTATATTATATTATATTATATTATAT